>NW_004524660.1:4513453-4517080 GCF_000260255.1 Octodon degus
GATTGAACTCAAACCCTTGTGCTTGTCAGAGAAGTGCTTATTCTACTGAGCCATCTTCCTGGCCCTGAAATACAGAATTCTTTCACTCGAGCAATATTCTAACTCCTAGGCAAGTTTCCCATTCCTTGGGCAATCTTTTCTATCAACTGATAAATTCTTCCCTTATATGAACCAATATAGAGGGACCGTGCCAGCAATCCTGAAATACAAGATAGAGTTTTAGACCATACTTTTCCTTTTTCTTTTCTTTTCTTTTCTTTTGCATAATCAGGGATTGAACTCAGGCCCTTGCACTTGCCGGGGAAGTGCTTACTCTACTGAGCCATCTCCCTGGCCCCTAGACTGTACTTTGGAAGTTGTTTGGAAATGTATTTGATTTCTTCACTTTATCATTTCAAAAAATGAAAAGGATCAAAAAGAAACAAAAAGTTGTGTGTGATGGTGAGAAAAATCACAGTGCAGCCACACCCTGGCAGTGACATCAGCATGGACCACTGCTTCTAGGAAAAGAGGGCTACCTCTCTCTCTGCACACAGCAAACCCCAGCTCAAGTCTTCATTTAATATTTCAGAAGTCAGCTTCTAAGTAGGTCAAAGAGTGAAAACAATTCTGGTTTCTTCCTGAGCTCACATCTCTAATTTTTCATGGAACAGATACTATTTGAATCTATCTGTTCCCATTATTGAGAAGAAGCTCACAAGCTGTCGGTGTCAGGAACTTCTTTTCGACATTGTGCTTGGCAAACAACTTTTATCATATTCTCCTATTGAAAGAAGTGAAATTCTGAAATTTTAAAATGGCACATGAAAATCAATCTACTCATTGGCCTGGGTTAAAAGCTAAACAAATTTCACACCTGCAGCTTCACACAGGGAATGTGTTTCAATAGGCAAGAGTTTCCGAAAGCACCAAGACCGAGCCTGTGCGTAAGGGTTGAACTCCAGTTTACAAAGTTCTTACAGTAAGAACAAAGGTTGCAGAAGTGGGCCCTCCTGTCGCTTTTTCTTAGCCAAGACTGTGACTCCCTGCACCAAACACAGCTCAGAAGTGTGACACTTCCACAGAGGGAAAGGGGTAAGGAAAACCTCTTTCAAATATGATCCCTTTTTCTGACAAAAAAAGATATTTGTATTTTGAGTTGATTAAACTAATCAAAATACAGTTTTTGAAAAAGCTCAAGTGTATATTAATGACCTCAGTAGAGACATTAGAGAAAGGGCAAAATGTACGAAGGAATAAAACTGCTTCACTTTGAAATAAAGAAATTTAAATGTCCATGGAACATTAATTTTCTTAATAAGCAAATGTGATAGACAATTTAACAATACTTGTTAAGAACCTCAAGATATTAAAACAAATAACTTAAGTGTCTGTAAACAACTTAAAGAACAAGCTACGTAGGGCCATCCACATAGCTCAGTGGACTAAAGCGCCTGCTTAGGCAGAGTGCAGCGGCCGGGGTTGGATCCACTGTGCTGACCCCGCCCCTGGGGTGCGCTGAGACAGAGATTGAGACTGGGTTTAGGGGCATGGCCTGTAATTCCAGAGCTTGGGAGGCTGAACACAGGCGGATCACTGCGAGTCCTATCTACGTAGTGAGTCCCTGTAGACCCTGTAGACCTTGTCCTAAAATTAAAAAAAAAAAAAAAAAGCTACCTATAGCCATGTAGTGGAATATTATACAAGATTATATCTCAAGAATAACATTAAACTAACAAAAATGAAATCATACAATGATATATATGGTATTTCTTCATTTGAGCAAGTTTCAAAAACAATGTAACATGCAACTTATGAAGCAGTACACAATTTTGTAAGAGAAAAGACTCTAAAGGGAGAGAAACTACCAGAAAGCATAGCACATACAAAGGGCAAGTCCTGTTTTGCAAAGCTTTTGTCCTGGTTGTGTGAATACACCCGTCAGACACTGAGATTCAGTATAAAATCTATTACTTCTAGTGGGTCACTCTAAAGCAAGTTTTAATGCTGAAGGTACAATTCACAAGGGATCATTTATTCATCTTATGCTTTCTGTTCCCGAAGGGGTCCCCTGACTTTTCACCCCAAAGCTCTTCCTTCCAGACGGACTTTCAAGCCCAGACAAAAGAGAACAGGACAAGGAGGACACACCTAACTTCCAGAGCACCTCTTTCCTTGTGACTGACACGGAGCTGGCTCCATTCCACGGTGACCCCATTCTTGAGTGCGTGGGAGTCTGACTCCCCTGCTACCGTCAACTCCGCACAACAGGATGAGTGTGATACTCTAAAGATACATCCAGAGTGTGGGCGAAGGGCCTGTTTGAAGAACACTGTTCTGGTCCATGTCCCTCACAGCACTGAGCAGTTGCAAAAGATAGAGAAACAAAAGCAAGTTGTCCCAGTGGGAAGATAAAATAGTGGGCATTCACACTGCAGAATACTTACAGCAATAAAAATTAAACTTTGGAAAACTATATGACAAATAGATGCAGAAAAGAGTCGTAAATGAAAAAAAATGCTGAAAGCCACACATGACGTAAGTCCAAAGTTGAAAAACAAGGGCTGAATAGTTATATGCTCCATAACCCAAGTTTGAAAAAAATGTGTTATATTTGAGGAGGGAGAGATACAACAACTATTGGAAAGTGATTTCAATGTTATGTGTTAAATTTTCTTGTCTCTTCCAAATTATACACACTAATCAAGAATTATTTGTTTTAAGAATATTTTAAAGGGTTCAATTTCAAATGGGAAAATTCCCATATACGTAGTCCAGAGAGATGGCAGTGTACTTTCAGTATTGAAGCTCGGACAAAATTCTGTTTCTGCTGTCTCTTTTGAGACTATGTTCATGAGCGGCTCAGATGTGGCAGGTACATGTTCTGGTTGTACCTTAATCTACAGAGGAAATCAAACGCATCAGATTTATGACAGAATTTCTCAGGAAATTGAAAAGAAAACTTCATGGTAACTAAATACTGGTTACCATAATTGACCAATTAATAACCCATAACTATGTTAGCACTTATTTGTTGCCTAGGATGATAGTAAACACTATGAAGTATGAAAGCAGTACAGCATACGCTCTACTGAAGTCACACTGTGTGTCAACAAGTACAGTGGGACTCCCATGCATTGCCTCATGTAAAATGAGAATGAGAATACAGAATAAGAATAAATACGAAACAAATGTAGATGTGTGCATATAAATTAAGATACATTCAGATGGTAAATGGTGGAGTATAACTGAGCACACAGCAGGACTTACATAGGTAAATATATATATATATATACACACACACACATCAACCTGCATATCTAGATGGATAAGTAGGCAGACAGACAAACCTAACAAGATCCCAAGAGTAGTCTCAGCTGGCAGGTGCAGATAGAAAGCATCAAGTTGAATCTGGAAGAGCATGTGGGCTCAGGGTGAGGGCAGAGGAATGGGCTCTCCTTGGACAGATAAAGACAGGTACAGTGTGGTGGACATGAGGAGAGGGGTGTCCTTTATGATGACGCTAGTCCTCAAAATCAGAGGATGAAGATTGGGGGAGAGAGAGGGAGGGAGGGTGGGACAGGAGAAGGGAGGGGAGAGGGAGAAAGAGCCAGGTAGGGAGGGAGAGGGGAGAAGAAAGGGATGGGA
>NW_004524660.1:4517240-4530425 GCF_000260255.1 Octodon degus
GATGTACAGTATTGTGGACTCTGCTTCTCACTTTTCAAGTGACGTTCCTCTGGATTAAAAGGCAAGGGTACTTCTTGCAGGATTAAAAGAAGTAACTCAAGGAGGTTGCCACAAAGCAGTCATTTGAAGGCTCCTAGTTCACCTTTATTGTTTTTTTTTTTTTTTAATTTATTTTTTTTGGCGGAACCGGGGATTGAACTCAGATCCTTGCGTTTGCCAGGCAAGCGCTTATCCTACTGAGCCATCTCCCCGGCCCCTAGTTCACCTTTAAAACTCACATTTTTCATACATTAAATGTTTCCTCTCACCTTGAATGAACGAATTGGGGGGTCTTATGGAGAGAGACTTGACTGAAGAACTCAGCAAACTGTTGTAATAAAGTGGTGTGTGTGTGCGTGACTGTGTCTGCGAGCGCCTGTGCTTGTGTCTGTACAGTTTCTCAGGTTTCATGAGTTTTGCTTCCCTCTATTCAGCTGGCTTACTACTAACCAGGCTACCAAGCTGATCCGGTGCTGCAGGACCCCTCTGCCCCACTTCTCCCTTTTCCCGCTTCTTTTCTGGCTCCATCTAACATTAGGAATTTAGCTACCAGAGAGTGTTTTTCCTCTAAGTGGTCCTTTAACATCATGGAAACAACGTTCCGCTCTTCAGCGCCGAGCCTTGCTCCGGCTCGTCAGTTGCTCGCCTCTGCGCTTGCTGCTCCGCGTTAATCTCACTGAGGAGTCTCACCTCCTGGGCGCAGTGACCACCCGGCTTTGACTTTGCTCCTCACCAACAGCGCCAGGATGTACACGTGCTGTGCGCGCGGCTCCCTCCCTCTACACCCTGGAGACTGCTGGACTACTCGGGAAGCATCAGCCCAGCAAAGACAAAGGCGCGTGCACATGGACAGGGCGCTGCCTGAGACCCATGGACGCTGTGAGGCCGTCTTAGCTTTTGTGCCCCTGTCACAGTCTTTCTTAGCTCCATCACATGACCCTCTCCACACTAAGCCAGCGAAGCTCTGGCCCCACTCCAGTAATTCCCTTCCAATCAGATTGTTAATCTTAAGTCCTTTGAGACTCCGTAGAGCTCTATGGAAGTTGTTGGAAGTTAGTCTGTATGTATCTAGAGTTTAAAAGCAAGCAGTATACTCGAGATTTGACGCAATAGATAATAAGGAGCTGTTGCGGGGTCCTTAATAAACATTTACTTCATGTAGTGATAAATCAGAAAGATTGATCTCTGTGGAACTTAATTCACTACAAACATGAGTTAAGCTTTTCTAAGAAATGTCTAAATAATCAACCAATAACAATGAAGTGCTAATATTGAAAGAACCACAGATTTTTTTAAAAAAATTCCATTTTGGCATAATTAAGGGATAAATCAGTTCAAATGAAAGATGTTACTGTATTAAGACTTCATTCACTTATTGAATTATGTTTCATATGAACTGAGTGCATTTTTAAGATTATTCAATTATCATATAAGTCAATGTCATTTCTACTTTTTGGAAGAATTGATATTAATCTCTTGTCATTGAAACTGTAATTGTTTGTCAAATTAATTTCTCAAAGGTCACCAACAGCCACCAGATGGGAACCCAAGATGATGTCACATCTGAAATTTAAATTATGGAAAGCCTGGAGACCATGCAAGACCACCCATTCACCCCACAGGTTCCTCTGAAGTCGTACAACATAAAAGCTTCCTAGTACCTTTGTAAATGTCATTTGAGTATAATAAAATATGCTCCATCTACAATGCTTGAGGTAATTAAAGACTTTTTCCTTAACAGGGCTTGATGTAGAAATAGCCCAATATGGGATGATCATTAATAGGCCTGCGAAAGTACTTGAATAAATGCCTACCAGGAACGCACACACATTAGTAAACTTTCTAAAGAAAATCCATTTTCATTTCAAATTCTGACATTTTATTTAGAAAAATTATGCCCTTTCTTACAATTATTTCAGTAAATATAATGAGAGTATTGCTAACTACACCTTAGAGTACTTTATTTCCACCATTTTTTAGTAACATGAGTCGCCCTGTAATTAAAGGCAACGCTGCATAATGATGCCAGAACTCTCCAAGGGAGACGTTTAACGTCCACCTCGTAATATTACACCGAAATTACATGCGCAGAAGACTTCTAGCAGTCTTGGCTTCCTGGGTTAGCTTTGGTTGGCTCTGAAAGCCACAGCGGCACCCAGGGCTCGCGTTTCCACAGTCATCAGCACTTCGGCGCCCACCGTTGTGTGCACGCGCACAGTGTCGCCCGCCCACAGTCTCCCTTGCAAAGCCTCTATTTAACTTATCCAGAAAATGAGCTCCAGGCTGGAGATAATTGCTGATAATTTGGCCATTTTTAAGCCACTAGGGTGTTGCATGGAAGGATGACAGCGAAGTTTGCCTACACACAGTAAACAAGTCATCGCTTTGTGTTGTCATTTCGGCTCTACATGCAGGTTCAGACTGGCCTCTTTGCTCTTTATGCAAATGCAAACAAATTGTTGTCACTAGATCTTTATCTTTCTCCGACAGAGCTGTGCTGTCTGGAGCTCCCTGTGTGGCTGAAAGGACTGAATCGCACACACGCATCACCCCAGCCTGAACCAGAAAAGTGGTTCGTCCTCCTCTGGCCGAACACTCCTCCCCCTTGATGAAAACAAGGACTTCCTTTCTTAAATCACTCTCAGTGTAAAAGGAGTACAATACGTTTAAAAGAAAGTGTACAGTTTACAAAATGGGGCTCATGCGCACGTACTTTTCTCCTTTGCACTGCCCTCGTTAGAAATGGCAGAATCCTCCCAGGAAGGTATTTGTTATAAATACTTGTATGATTAAAATACAACTATTTGAAGTTGCATGACATTGAAGATTTATCAAATACGCCCATCAGGTTAATAAGCAGAGATCTACTACTGAAAGGAATCATATGCTCATTTTCTCTAAGTTTTCACTTTAGATTAAAATGAATGCGAAACTCACGAACAGTCGCGGCAAATACCGGTGCAGCAAACGCAGAAAACAGCCCTGCGCTCCCACTCCAGCGCCAATGAACTTCAACTTTCTATTAAATAAATTGGCTGTGAGAATTACAGGACATTTCTGCGGCCGGATCCCTCTCAGTGCTCAGAACTAATATGGTCACAGCTAATCAGGGTGTCAATGGCTGAGCAAGGGACGCCCTTCACTCTGCGGCCCACATGCACATGGAGGGCTGAGCCGGCTGCGCGCCTGGCAGCTGCCCTGATGTAATGGGCCATAACGACCCTGGACGAGCAGGCTCGGGTGCCCGTGTCAAGGAGGAGTGAATGTCCGCATTGTGACACAAGTCACTTTGTGGGTCCCCATTAGACCTTGGGCTAAGCAGCACCTAAACAGGCCTGATGTGACAGCGACCTGCAGAAGTTCCACAGCCTTGTGTCAGGAACCGTTTGCACTAAATAATTTTATGGAAATCCAAACTGCAGAGAGAGCGAGGCTATATTAGGCCACTGTCATTGAGGTGGCATATCATATGCATGCATATAGTCCCCAATCCACATTAAGGAATATAAATTATCATATTAAGGAATTACTATATTACATTAAGGAATACAAAGTAAGGATTATCACAAACCTTATAATCCCTCTTGAAAAGCTACTCTGCTCAATGACAAGCTTAAATCCATTAAGGCTTCTGAATAACTGCATCAAATGAAGACGCAGGGCTTTTGTGGAGTTTCATGTGAACATGAAGAGTCTCTCTCTTACTGAACTTGAGGTCAGCAGAAGAAAATCATGCAAATTCTCTTTTCTCATTTGGCCTCTAACATTACTTAGCCAATGAACTCACAGGGATTAGCTGTTCAAATGCCATAGATCACGTTCCTGTGACAGGCAAGCATGGAACGTCCCCAAAACGCATCCTGTCCTGCTCACGGTGGGAGAATGAAGCTCGCCAAGATGCCCACCAAGCAGGCCGCTCGGCAGGACACAGGGCCAGTGCTGGCCAGCCCCAGGCTGAGGGTTGAGACCCTGCACCCAGCAGCCAGACCGTGGACACATCGAACACGCCCGCGCATGAGGAGTACCACCGCGAAAAGCACCATTCACACTTTACTTAGGCTGTCAATTATTAAACAAGTTCAGAAGAATATGGTTACAAGTGCCACATAAGCTAATATAGAGAGCTAGAGTGTTCTCAATAATACAAAAATCAGGCCCGGAACTCTTCCTCTGCTATAAGGGCAAAAGATTGCACAACCCATCACCCGAGGAGCAATTTCACTTCAGATTTGCAATGAGATCTTAAACTGGCCCTTTCGGAAGAAGATTTTAAAGACCTTATCCAACACCAACAAATGTCCCTGCTCTTATAGATTTATTACAAGTTTATTAATGTGTCTGAATAAACTCCTCAGGAAGCCTGTGGTTTCTAAAACACAACTTCTTTGCAAAGCGTACGCCTGGTTCCCAGAGAGATGGGCCCTCTCTTTGAAATATTTAGTCTTTCAGGGTGCTTTAGTCATAGTGACAACTAATAGCCAAGTGCTTTTTCTCACTCTCCACAAAGTCAGGTTGAGACTATAATTCAAACCGGTCCCTAAAGGCACTTCTGAAAAATGGCAAGCCCTTAGCTTTTAGGTGAAAACACTCTTTATTGCTCAAAATTGTTTCCTGCTACAAAACCTTTTCTATACTCCTCGGTCTAAGATGCTCTTATGCTAATTTAACTCACCTGGGACTGTGAGCAGATGCTACTTTGATTAATAGTTTCACTATCCCGAAAATGCCAAGCCAGGTTCAGGATAATAAAATCAAGTAAAAATACTATTAAAATCTGGGGTAACATTATATCTGCTGTGGGGAGAAAAATGGGGCCACCATCCTGTGTCAGATAAAGACAGCCTATAATAAAAGCAACAACATAAACTAAGTGAGCATAGTGTCTGAATTCTTTAGCATGTCAACTGACTCCACTCTAATCACCAGTCTCTTCCCTGATACCCTACAGGCACATGATCAGCGCGGGAACTCAAGAACGCTAGCCATTTTTTCAGAGTATCTACATTTCCCCCAGAAAAAAACCAGATACCCCAAGAACAGTGCATTTGGTAACTTCTCCTTATCTAAAAGAGAGTATCTGGGTTTTCATGTCTTAGGTCACTGTTTTCTAGGGAATATGTTTGTGCCATTCCAACATTCCTCTCTGAAAAACATACAGACAAGGGTGATTTTTGTTTTTATATTAAGAGGCTGCATGAGTTGGTTAAAAAGACTTCTGGAAAAACACGTCCAGAAACTTCAGTACCTCCCGCTTCTGCTTTTTTTTCTCATTGGCATCCTAACCATGAACCTTCAAATCACAATGGCTTCCAGTTGAAAGATGCCATGAGCTCCAACCTCATCTTCAGTTATACTTTATTTGAGACTGGACCCATCCATGAGTATAGAGAAGCCTGCAGAGATGGTTTGACCCTGAACTTTGCCTTCATATAATATACGGGACTTAATCATACTCCCAATCTCTGATCTGAAATTTAATCTTCATTTGAATTTTATAGCTACCTCAGTTCACAAGCTTAGTTCTCGCCATGATTCTGGTCGCAAACGGAACTGGGTGAGAACCAAATCAAATTCAATGGTTAGGTCCATTGCTGACCTTATGGGCAAATCAGATGCGGCTCTCGTTCAATTTGGTTTGTGACCGGAATAGCAGGCCAAGAACTAAGTTCATGCACAGAGGTATCTCTGTATGGGTGACCTGCTTCAGTGACATTCTTGATTTGCAGGGAGGCAGAAAGTTCCAGTGCATCAGCTGTAATTCTGGACAGCGTATCCCCCACTGTGAGCGAAGTCACTACCTCAGGACGCATGCGCAGCTCAACCCCATTCCTATGGAATACCCTACTCGAACGTGTTGGCTCACCATTGCACAGAACGACTCCGGAGGGTCTCCGCAGGTGATGTCTGGAGGGTCCAGCTTCACCTTCAGGTATTTGGTCATGTCCGTGGACTCTGGCTGACAGGCCATGTAATCCCACACTTTCCCTTCTTCTGTGTAAATCTGAGTTTTACACACATCGTAATGTCCCCACACCAAAGGGTAGGGCTGCATTACGGAGGACACTGTAACCCAAAGGGCATGAATGGACAGGAATCTTGACAAATACATCTCTAAATTCTTCGTTATCTTCGTGGTTTATCTGGAATGTGTCTATTTTACACACACATATATGTGTCTGTTTATGCAGGTAGGTCTTTATACTTAGAGAGAGAAGATGAGATTTCAAAAAGATTCCAAAACCAATGGGAGGGATTTAGATGTTGCGCATACTCAGGAATACTGAGGACTTGGGTGAAAGCCTAACATCCTGCGTGCCGGGCATCAACGACTTGGAGGTTTCTCTTCATCCCAGAACACCTCTAGAAGACTCAGGTCTAGTTTGGTTTCTGTTGAAGATGTCCAGTAGCAGACAGGGCAGCAAAGTGACGGCCTTCCCACTGTACATCTGATAAGCCTGAGGGGTCCTCAGTGTTCCCGGCTCACAGCGGCCATCCAGATGCGCTGAGGGGTCAGCATCTGATGCAAAATGATGAGTGTCTTATGTTCCGATGTCAGTTTGCCATCAATCATTCTGTTCTTCTGGCACCAATACCCTTTTAAAAACAATAAGAGCAAGAGTTATTGTCCCACAATCAATGCATTATGAAATGTATGCTATGTTGGCATTTCAGAGGTTTGGTGTACTACAAAGCAAATTGGTATAATATGGCTAACCTTTACCCAGCTGCTTGGCTCACTCTGAGGGAAATCATTCATGCCGGGGAGGGTTTAGATAAGACGTCCTTAACTCTTCCATGAAGAGACAAGATGTGTGTTTTAGGCGAGTCGCACGTTTCTCTTGAAAAAGTATGCGTCCATGTCAACTGCATGCAAGCGGCGAGACTGAACCGCTTCTTATAGATTGCAGTGCTAGGAAGTCTTTTAAGGGAACAATGGGGGAAATGAGGGGTTTTTTCATCGTAATGACAAAGAAATGACAACTACTAGTCTGTCTTTTTTTCTCTTGGCAAAGAGACCCTGAAAATCTCCACTTTCCTTGCATATTTCATAGTTTTTGTTAGCTGAAGAGAAAACCAGTGTTGTCACTGTGAAGCTGGCCCTTCGGGTTTCCTTGTTATGTAGGGAGACTTGAGTAGTATTTTGTTTAACTGCATTTACTGACAAAGATAACTTGCCATGCTCAAAAAAAAAAAAAAAAAAATCAGAAGTAAAACTAAAGGAGCAAGTCTTCCTTTGATAAGAATTTCCTATTCTCTTATATCTGTTTATAGCCATTACATCTGCATTTGCAGTTACTTTATCTAACAGAAGAGAATTTTTCTCAGAGGCAAATATTATGCACTGCTTTAAAAGTAAAAGCTCTGTAGTAAAACGCACAATTTAAAATGCACATATAAAAATAGCTGAGGGTGAGCTAACAGGCCAGGAAGCAGGATAATACAGCACTAATTCTAAGAGAAAATAAAAATTACCACTGAAAAGTCCGTATGGGAAACTGACAATAGAGCCTACGTGACTACCGACACAAGTCATCAATGAATTTAATTGGCAACTTTTCTTTTCAGAGATCATTCCTAAAATCTAAATAAACATTAGTACTTGGAATCCAGGTGGTTGGAAAACAAAAGGTATGTCTTCTCAATTATTTGGTTCATAGTCATACTCCGAAAGATTACCTATATTCCAATTATTAAGTATCTTTAAATAGCTTGAAAAGGACAAAACAAGCTGTAACTTTGGCAAATGCCATTATAAAACCTTCAGTTCACATTAAACAGTTTAAATGTGGAAGTTCACTATGTTAAAACAATCTTATAAAAGAAATTCACTATATTTAAATAATGCACCATCTTAAAATGAACTGAGCCAGAGACTCTGAAATGCCAACAGATGGTTGAATTGTGTTTCCATAGCAAAGTAATTTATAATAATTGCTTTATGGATGCAAGTGCAATTTTCATTATATTCAATTCATAAAATGTTATCATACAGCTGCAATTTGTGATATTTTCTATTAGAAGAAGTGTTGAATATTTGAGTCCCTGTGAAGCAATAATTAGCAGCGCGTCTAAACATGTATAAACCACAGATTTGAGTCTTCCTCTTCCCTGTAAGGACTATATTTTGTATTGAACACATTTTCAAATCTTAAGCAAAAAAGAAAAAAAATCTCAGAGGAGCATGTGTTGTGGCTACTATAGCCTTCTGCTTTTTTCAAACTCATTACTCATTAGTAATTTTAAATTGATATTTTCAGCAACATCCAACACTGACAATTTATAAATACAGAAAGGTGTTAAATGATACAATTCTATAGCTTGGAGGTGCAGATTTCAACCGTGTTTTGTTATAAAGGAAGCATGCACCTTGGGGGCGAGGGGCGTGGGCATCTCAGGTGAAGCGGTGTAAAACTTGCTAGGTGGGCAATTGTTAACTTCAATTCCTAGCTTCACATGCACCAACCATTGGAAACAACATAATCGAAGACTTGGGCCTGTTCTGAAAGTGGACTGAGTGCACAGAATGTGCTTCCTGTAATATTATTTTGAAACTATGTCTTCAGGCATATATTGGAATGATCTCTGAGATTAGCTTTCACATTAAAAAAATATATATAATTTTGTAAATCCACTTGATCTTGGTTATGCTCTCCTGAACCACCTTCAACTTACTGCAACTTTACAATAAGGGTGACCATACATTTGAACCTGAAAAATGCAGACCCTTAGGAAACATATGCAAACCTGTTCCCATCTCCTGACACAACAAGCAACTCCAATATAGTGACTTCTCATTAAGGCATACCAGAATTATAATAATGGTCATTACATGGGATTATGGACTACACCGTTGATCGAACTGAGAGAAATGACAAGGAAAACTGCAGAGAAGTGGGAGATATTTGAATATTAGGCAGTTGCAGGACTGTGCGAGAGACATTCTTGACAAGAGGCAGCCAATTATAGCTTAAATTTCTGGCACATAACCAGTTGTGATTAATAGTTTTCCATTGCATTACAGACATATTATTAACGTATTAAAAATGTCAAGCTTTGGCAAGCACTAATACAGCATGGCTCGGTTAGTCTGGAGAATTTACATTTAATGAGCTCTCATTGACACAGAAAGAGAAATTGACCACAGCATATTACAGACCAGGAACAAGGGGTCACTAAGCTATTCTCTCATATAACTTTTTTCATTGTAATTTTTAATTTCCGAACAAACCTATTGTGCATTTTCCATTCAGGGTCTCCACTTTTCAGTGCCGGACATACCACCTTTCAAGGAAAGCCCTTTCCCTTCAAATAGTAATAAATTAAATGCGTGAACTCCCATGACACACAATAGAACAGACGTCTCCGTCTGTGAAAATCAAAAATCTACTACTGAAGCATAATTATGGAGTTTTCAAAGGAAATACAATGGTACACAAATAGAATATTCTTCCTACTGAGGCCTCTGCTACCTAATGACATGGGCCCCCATCTGGCTGTGCATTCAATCAGGTTAAAATATCAATAGATTCTTAAAAGCTAGATCATCAGAACAAATAGCTAGGCAAACCGAGTATGAGAAGGGCAGTCAATGACATATGTTGAGACTTAATATACTAAACACATCCCTCCTGGCCCATAACTGAACTAATTGCCAAGTAATGTGGCTTTTGAATTTGTCTCAAGTGTCCAGACCACGGCAACAAGGACAGCTGCAGAGGAGCTCCGGGCAGCCTTGTCTCTAGTTCTGTATTTTGCCAAACTTAGGGACTCACTGCAAGCCAATAATGCCATCAGCCCTACCTCTGAACTGAAGTCCTTTGTGATTTAAGAAAAAAAAAAAAACAACCAGTATGATCCCACAAATACTCTGTAGGCCTCCGGTCTATAAATTTTGAGAGCCAATAAAAAATATAAAATTATGTCACAGCCTGCAAGTTGACAGATATTGTTCATTGGGGCTAAAAATGGGCTATAAAATGATTTTGCATCGATGGAACATATATTTTTCCAGGACTCTGAAGCTAGTTCCCCTGCACCTTGGATTATCTTTGTAGAAGACATTTCACTGGCCCTTTCTGTCACCAGAAAGAAGCAAAAAATCCTCCCAAAATATTATAGGGAAAAGATAATGATTAAAATTATAAACCATCAAGGTCTAAGAACAATTGCCAATTTTATCAAGCAAGAGGGAAACACTGCCAGTAAATCCACTAACATTAGCTGGCTTTCAGCACTCATTTCATTATATAATAGGAGGTGGGTGTGGTGGTAGTAGGCTATTTATTCCATAAATATTCAGCTCTTCGGGGGCACCTGAAATAGGCGGCTATTGACTCACTCTTTATAGACATTAAGAATTTTATAAATATGCATGTTTCTGAATGAAAAGAAACAAAAGGAAAATTGACTATAATCACTGAGAGAAAAATATGAAGAGAAAAGGATATACAAATTCTGTAAGCTCTCAAAATGAGCAGCTTCCAGCACACCTAAGGTAATATTTATTACATGAACTATTTTGACATTGACAGCTCTTTGCACACATTTATTTGTGGTGAAACGGAAGCATCTTTTACTCTTCTTAACAGGAGACACAGGCTGCTATTGTTTTGGTCAACTGTCTCCCAAAAAATAAGGAATTTAGCACATACTGCAACATCGTCAGCATAGCTCACTCAGCCTTGACTGGGTCATACGAGTAACTGCCTGTTGGGAGATTCGTAATAAAACAGTCAACACAGGCAGTATCTGAGAACAGGTAGGATTCAAAAGATCTCTATTTTTGCCAAGAGAAAACCAAAGAGCAGAATCAGATAGCATAAGTTTTGCAGGATGTTGGGGATTGGCTAATACATAAAATTATTTCAAAATCATTTAAGTAGAAAAGAAATCTAGTGTTTAACTAACCAAGGAACAACAAAAGCTTCACTCTCACACAGGGACAGGGGAGATCTAAGGTCTCAAAAGCACACAGGAGAAAAATCTACACCCACCTAAAGTTTTGGAACAAAACTCTGGGCTCCAGAAATGAAATTAGTTTTGAAAGTGTGCTAAAAATCCCTCCCTTATGTACAACACAATGTCCGTCTCACTCATTCTCCCCCCCCACGCACGCGCACACACTCATTTTTCCACATTAACATACAGAGTTGGTTTCCTAAGTTGAGTGAAGATTTATTCCTTTGCACGCCACTTGGCGCTTTTGTAACTTAAAAACTGTTTGCAAATCTGTACTGTGAAAGCCTATCAACTAAATGTCATAGCTTAACTTTAAACATATTACCTGATGTTGTCCAGAATACTACTTTACTGGAATCAATAACAAGTTATTGGCACTAATTGCAAACATACAAAAGGAACTGAAAACTGCATTAGCCTCTTCCTAAAAAAAAAAAACTAATCTAATTCATTTTAATCCACATGCACACCCAGCGAAAGAACACAAACAAAATCTTAATAAGAAGAGCTTTTGTCCAAATAAAATAAACAACTTCACTATATTATTTTTATGATTACCATTCTTAAATCTCACAGTAAGAAATATTATCAAGTTAATAGGCAGATAAATGAAATTCCAGATGCCGTTATGTTTTGCTCTAAAGGTTAAATATATTTCATTTCATGAATCCAAAAAAGAAAATATAACCCTCATGTACATAAGCTGGAGCAGCAGTACATGTGAAATATTGGATGAGTTCTTTCTTTCTTTACAACCTGAGCTACCTGCAAAATCCAAATTTTATTTCAATGAAAAATTTTAAATCGCTTATCTTTAGAAATAATCCTGGACACTTATTGAACTGCTCTTTCTTTGCCAAACAGAAAGCAAGACAGGCAGAGCATTCAGACAGTTCAAAATACTTCATGAAACCCAGGCTTGCTGACTCCCTCCCGGGTTAGAGCAGCTCTTCACAGCCCCGAGTACTCCAGAAGCCTTGCCTTCCCCCAGAAAAGAGTTCTGGAAAACTTTCCAGCAAACTTAACCCCAAACATATTGAAATAAATGATTTTTATGGAAAATCTTTTTTCATTTCTGTAAGATAAAATTTTTAGCATTTCCAGCCACAGAATGAGGTCTTATTTCTAGAGCAAATTTACTGCCAGGTTCACCATATGTTTAGTGGAATTCTAAATTTTACTCAGAATTTTCCATTCCAACCATTGACAAGCTCCCATGACCAGGAGTGGCTCTATTATTATTCCTATGTAAAGAAAAAAATGGGAACGAATGCGGAAGGAGAGCCTTTCTGCGCTGAAAACATACACCTGGTGGAACGATAAGAATTCAACCTGAGATTTTTTTTTTTTCTAAATAAAGTTGTCTTAAAATCCTCCTAAAGGAATTTTCCTCCCTTACCCTGTAAAATGACAACCTACTCCAGCACACTGCTGGGGGGCAGGGGGGGCGGAGGGGGTCCCCAGGTGAGGTTACAAAAATAAACAGCAGAGGGCGCAGTTTCTTTTTTTATCTAAGTTTCTCCTGTATGAATCACTTAATTGGTTATTTTGGGCCGAATAATATTAGGTATTATGTGCATTATATATAGATATCCACAGATCCATACCGGAGAGCAACCCAATGTCTTTAGCTCAATCCTTCCACTGATTAATGGGATGTCAGTGTCTGAGGAGATATTCCAAAAGCATTCCTGCACAGGTCTGTCCCTCTCTGGGCCAGCCTTTGCCCCCAGCTGCACGAGGTGGGACAGCAAAGCTGAAATCTCGTACCCACACAGGAGGTTAAAAGAAAGGGACTGCGTGAGCTCCCGGTGCGGCCACCAGCCCAAAGGGCCGGCTACGCAGGGCAAGTTTGTCACCAAAGCAGACAGCGGTCCAGGGAAACAATAAGGGTCCCAACGCCGCGGTGCGCGGTCAGGCGCGCCAGGCAGCGGCGCTGGGGGAGCCGGCCGGTCCCGGCACAGCGGGCTCGGGAGGCGCCGGGAAGCGCGGCGGGGCAGCCTCGTGCGCGTGCGTGCGTGTGCGCGTGTGTGCGGGTGTGTGCGGGTGTGTGCGGGTCTGAGGGCGGGTGCGCGCAGGGGCTCCGCGCCGCCTCCCCGGGCGCTCTCTGAAGTTCCCGGCCCCCCACCGCCTCCCCGCAGAGCCCGCGCCAGCGCCCCGGGGGCGGAGGCCGAGGGCCAGGGCGCG
>NW_004524660.1:4531408-4540767 GCF_000260255.1 Octodon degus
GCTGTGCCCCGCCCACCGCACCCCGCGCGGCCCGGCGCCTCCACGCGCGTCCCCGAGCACGCAGGGAGCGGCGCGGCAATGTCCCTGAGGCTGCTCCGCCGGTGCCCCAGGCGCGGGCCTCCTTTCAGCGCTCAGAAAGTTGGAGTCCGAGGCGGCCACAGGCGTCCTGCCCCGCCCCCAGGAGGGACTCGTCCGGGGAGGGGACGGTTATTCCTCAGCAAGGGGGTCCCAGCCTAGCCTGGGTCAAGCGTAGAGAAATCTGGACTCAAATGGGAAAGACGGTTGCAGTAGCGAGAACGTTCTGAACTCAAAATCCACAGGCATGCTCGAGCCAAACTGAAATGAGAGGGCGTGTGTGTGTGTGTGTGTGTGTGTGTGTGTGTGTTCCGTTTTCCGTAAGGTAAGGGGGTGGATGCACCCGGGAAGGAAGTGGGAACCAGCGACCCGAGTAGCTCGTGGCTTGGTAAGAACTGCGCCTCGGTGGCCCAGGGATCGTGGGGGTGAGCGGCCAGGGACGAATGCGCCACAGTTCGGTGCTTGTGGGTGGGAGTGGAGCTTGGAGTTCTGGGGCCTGGGCTTGGGGGGCGGAAACCTGAGTCCTGTTTGGACCCCGCGAGGAAGCCGAGGGTAGAAGTGGGCCTGGTGAGCAGTCGGCCACGCCCCACTTTAAAGGTCGCTAGGGGAGGGCGGCTGGGTCAGTTTCGGTGCCAAGTCTGTCAGCCACCTCCTCCCACCTCTCAGGCCGAGATCCCCCGCGTTCCTCCTTCCGGACTCAGCCATTTGGCGCTGACTTGCAAAACGAGGTATCTGCAGGTGTCAACGCCCAGCAGGGGTTAACCGCCTGTGGCCTTTTCAATTCTTCCTCTAGTAGCTAGACTCACCACTCAAGCCTGCCCCTGCCCTAAGACCTTGAAACTTTTCTAGAGGGCCTTTGGCTGTAGGCCTTCCGGAAGAGCAACCCAGGAGCCTTCTAAACACCCCCACCCCTGCCCCTGGCTTGGGCATCAAAATGTAGACAGCCATCAGACTTTCTTCCCCTTGTCTTTTATTGTCTAGCTCTCATTCTGAGCTTTATTTGATGGCTTTAGACCTGTTTCCAGGGAGAAGAAAACAAATTGCTGGGGAGATATGGAAATGTCTTTCTGAGATCTTTAGAGATATTGCCTCCCAACCCATGGCAAAGTTCTCCTTTCTCTGTCCAAGTCTTAGAACTAACCTCCCAGTCTTCCCGTACCTTCCTTCACTTGTGAAGTTCTGTGGACTGGGAGGCAGACAGCTGCGCAATCCCACCCGGGAGCGGAGTCCCCTTCTGCACAGGTAATGTCCCCAGCCCAGGAAAAGGGTTTCTTCCAGAGATTTCCTTCAGACACCTGCTCTGACCCTTGCAGAAGCTTGGTATCGGAACTAAACATGGAAACCTAGACTCGAGCAAGTACATCAGAGTTTTTCCAACATTAAAATCCGTCTCCCTCCTGTCCCCTTCTTTCCTCCAGTAGGGACTAGGTAGGTGGGAGGGTGTTCTCCACCACCACCTCAGGTGGGTGGCTAGTCTCTTACAAACTGGTCCTATCCTGAATGTGTCTTTACCTAGTTATTTATGTAATAAACATCAGCTGGAAAAAAATAATGTAGAGCATATATATATATATATATATATATATATATATCTTTGGAAAGAATGATCTTTCCATTTTTATTTACCCTTTCAACTCTGCTTTTTTCTCCCTTCCTGTAGCAAGTGGTTTGATCTTCCAGTTCTCTGGCTTCAGCTCCCTGCCTGATTTCCATGCATTCCTCATCCTTCTTCAATTTAGATATCCATTTATTTGTAATCCTGTTAGATCTCTAACTGTTGTTCATTTTTCTAGGTTCTTAGCTGCCGAAAAAATCTCTTTAGAGATTTGGCAGGGTTGTTTAAATACTTGTAACTTCAATATGCCAAACTGGTAGTGATAGCATATTTGCAGTAGATCTGGTCCAAAACGACATGTGCCTCTTTTTAAATACTGTAAAGCAATTAACATAAAAAAATAGGTATCAGATAAATATTCATCACAGGTGTGACTTTTGGCCATTCTCAGGATTTACTTAGAGCCTCCTAGGTCACAGGAACTAACTCCAAAATATACAGTATAGGACTGAAGTGTCAAGATCAAGACTGTCAGACATTTCAGGGCACGCCAGTGCTTGTGCACATTTGGATGTCCCCCAGAGCCTTCCCTCAAATCCAGAGCTTTGTGGCTGATCCTAGCCTGTGGCTGCTCACAGCTGGCTTGGGTTGACAGGCAGGACCTGGGCAGAAAAGGCTGGTCATGGGGAGAACGGCCTGGAAGGCTTAGCTCCCTCCTGGGCCCCTCCCCACACTCTCTTGGTCTCCCGGTTGTTGGCAAAGGGCATCTTTCTTCCTCTGGCCCTTCCACCATGCCTTCCTTGGAGCTGACTATCTAGGGACTAAAATGTGAGCTAAAACAAATGCGTCCTCCTTTAAGGTGCAGGTGTGGTGTGTTGTGTCCCAGTAACAAGGCAAGTAACCAAGACAGGCTCCTAATAGAAGACCAGCTTAGAAAACAACAGCAGCATTTAGATTTCATAAGCTGAAGGCTGACGAGGCAAGATCAGGAGGGCGGAACAGTTAGATGCTGGAGAAGAACCTCTTTTGGGTTGCAGACAGCTGAACACTTCCTGACTTCTAATATGGTAGAAGGAGAGCTAACAAACTCTCTGTGGTTCCTTGTAAAGGGCACAAATCCCAATTCTGAGGGCTCCACCCTCATCACTTAGTTTCCTCCCAAAGACCCCCTAACACCAAGACATTGAGGGTTGGAATTTAAGCATGTGCGCTGATGTTGGGGAGAACTATTCAGTCAGTAACAAGGGGAAAGCTCTATATGACCAGCCATATGTGTGTGGCAGGTGTCTTCTTTGACTACTAGTTGTACCCCAGGGGATCTACTCCTAGCAGGCGTGAAGCCCTTAGCCTTTCTTACCTCCCTTTGTGCTCAGGGATATGTTTCACCACAGAATCATTAGCAGTGTGGTTTTGAGGTTCCTCACCTGAAAGACATGTTTAATGCTTAAATATTTTGACATTTAACCCTCAAGAAAACCCTGTACATCTGGTCTGTGCTCTTATCACTAAGTTGTCCTGGCTCTTATGCCCTGAAGGATGGTCTGTATGAGGGTTTACTTTATGGCCCTAAACCAAGTCCCATGCATGCCCAGCATAGGGCCGTCCACCTAGCCTTCACACTGGGAGCAGCCCAAAAGACACATTGTTTAGGATTTTGTTTTTCTAAAAATCCATGACATATGCTTACAAAACATGGTGAATATTTAAACAAAAATTGCAGCTTCATAAAAAGAGTCTAGTGTTTCTTCATCCACCGTCACAAGACCTGACATATTACAACTTCTGCCTCTTCCCCAAAGTCAACATGGCAGTGGATAGGAAAGGTTTTGAGTTAATTTAGGACAAGGAGGCAGCTGTAACGGCACAACTGAAAACACCGGTGAAAGAGCATTTCCAGAGCTGCTTCAGAAAGCAGCGCAGCAATGGGACGACTGGGTTGGAAGTATGGGAGAATTTTTACAAGTTTTTTAAATTATTTTTTGATACAGGCCTTGATGTGTAGTCCAGGCTGGTCTTAAACTCACTGTGTAGCTCGTGCTGGCCTCAAAGTCAGAATTCTTCCTGCTTCAGTCTCCCAAGTGCTGTGACTGCAGGTATGCACCACCATGGCTATCTGAAGGGAGAATATTTTCAGGAGTATCAGTGGTGATGTGTCATTTACTGTAACAAGATTTTATTGAAGCCTTCAAGATGCCTTTTTTTTTTTTTTTTAATCATACCTCCAACTCTAAGTTACCAGCTCTGGAGTTAAGAAAACCAAATAGCACAAGCCACTGACAAGTAATGACTGGTGCAGGGAGCGTGATTTCTGCCAAGCATGTGCTTTCCTGCACATGGTTTTGAAGTTCCTTGTATGAAAATAACTGCATAAAATAGCTTGGAAATAATGGAATTTTAAAATTCACAAAATGAAGGGTGTTGAAAGAGAAAGCTAACTCAAAACATAATCTTTTTCAAAAGTTCATGTCTTATCTATTCCAACATTGGAACTCTAAATTATTCAACAAAACACAAGATTTTCTTAATTTTGCTAATGCTTTCTCATCCATAAGAATTCTTATCATTTATCTAGTGTGTTGGCTGAAAAAGTTCCCTTTTCAAAATTCAATATATGAGTAAATTTCTTCAAATGCAATTGTCATATTTGCAATTGTAGTGCAACAACAAAAGCCTTTTTAAATTGAGGGAAAACACGTGGAGGAAGATTGCATAACATCCTTTTCTAATTTTGAGATTGGTCCATCACTGCCATCTCAGTACAGTCTTGCAATTCCTTGAATATTGAGAGAGCTCAGGGCCTGCTGGGAACTGTCCTCGGTGCTGAATAAAACACTGTGCTAAATCAGGGTGAACACGATCCTACGGGAAATGGAGAGCTGGACAAACAGGAACGTGCATGTTTAACGTTACTAGAGTCAGCTTAAGAGAAAAATCGTTGGTATAGTCAAACCTAGAGGCTCATTTAATGCCAAAAATGGGGTAAATTTACACAATGTTCTCTCTCTGGGAGGCCATTCATCCAAACTATAATATAGAGCCGCTTCTCTGGTTAGGAGCCTGGGCATGCATTCCTGTACTGTTACATAAAGGTGGAACAAAATGCAGTAATGACTCACCTAGAATTTGGTAAACTGTTACAGGGAGAATATCCATGGTACAAGATACTCATACCACGGGAAAATGACCCAGGAAAAATGCAAGATCACAGAGTGCCTCGGCTTGAGGTGGCCTTTACCTAGATGCATCTTCGGGATTTCCTGATACCCTACTTCCGGATTTTGTTTGAAGCGTACTGATGTAAAGTTGTTAGGTTGGCTGCTGCTTTCAACCGAGCTGTTGCTTCTGTTCATTTCGCTTCTCTGTAAAATAGAAGTAGTGGTTATGAGCCGGATGGTGGCTTCTGTTTTGAAAGGCAGATTCATGCCAAGATGCCAAGTGGCCTTTAATTCATAGTGGGCTGCTATCTCCCCTAGCAATAAGGTTCCCTGTGCTACAGAAAATGACTAATTCTCTTAAATTCTGCCTCAATTTGTAAGGAAAAGGAATGAAATCAGAGGCATTATGAATTCTCTTCTCACTTCAGTAGGCCTGGAACTGATTGTCAGTTCTTTCAACTCTGAAATCCCAAAGAAAATAACATAATTGTTAGATTCCTAAGATCTCATAAAATTATAGTGTGTTCATTTCGCTCTTCCTTTTCCTCTTCCTCAGACATAAATTTAATATATTTTATGTGTTGGGGACTGCATTATAAATATGATAAATGAGGTATTTCCTCCAGCTTACTGTCTATTGGAGAAGACAAACTTGTAAACAAGTAATGAAATACTGGCGTGGAAACTGATATAGAGACCCGCAGGAAGCAGGAAGGCCCCCAGGGAAATGCTGTATGGCTCTCCTTGGGGGTCCTGAGCAAAGATGGAGAGGAGAGAAGGCATGTGCAGCTCCCCTGAAAGGACAAGGAAGTGCTCATTCAATAAGAAGTAGCCAAAGATGTTGTGGAAAGAAAGCAAGGGAAACCAAGTTAGAAAGCTTTGTGTAATAATCTAAAGTCAAGAGGCTTAGTTGACACAGTAGTTTGGCCTGTGTGCAGGCCACCGCACTATGCAGATGGTCTTTCTGGTGAATACTTACAACATTTTGACACTGGAAATCTGTAACAGAACTGAGGGTAATAAAGACAAAGACAAAGGAACAGAAGAACCACCTGTTTCTAGGCTGAGACAAATGCACTTGCTAATATTTGACCATTATTAACCTACAAAAATGACACCTGTATGTCTCAACCTAACAGCATCCAATACGTTCCAGTCAGTTCTTGATAATCTGTGTTGAAAAACAGAAAAATTTAAAACGGCAAATAATTAAAGCTATTCTGTATGTACTTTTGAGATACATTGTATGTATCTTTTGATAGAACAAATATATTCCTCATAAATATTGGCTCATATTTCTATTAAAATTTGTTGGATTTCCATGAACAAATACAGATTACTTGAAAACATGATGGTGGGGCAGACTGTGACCAGAAACCCACGTCCAAACATCTAACCAGGGATGAGCCACACAGGGATTAGTTAGAGCTGAGTAACTAGTAAGTCTAAATACCACTTAGTTAAGCCCGAGGGAGAAAGGACCAGGGTTCAATCACCCTCTCCTACTTTACATTTTTGCTGTTCTGTCATTGTGTTTCATTCCATCTCTTACTGAAGAAAAACTGTCAGTAAGAAGAAAGAATAAATTATGAAAAATTCTACAAAAGTCAAGAAACAGAAATCATTATGTATCATGAAAGGAAACAGCAACGAATGGATGATCAGAGCAAGCAAGCTCTTCCTTTTACACAAGCAGAACTCAAATTTCCTTTTGTAAATAGGGATAATTAAGTAACCTGGACCATAGTTTATGACCAAAACATCAGGAAGTATTATATTGGAAATACAAAAAATAAAAAATAAATCGTCTTTCAACTTCTTTCCTCATGTACTTCCACTGCCTGTCGCGTTTCTAAGCTTCAGTTTTCCTGCTATCCATGTACGGCGACTTCAGACATCCTCTGCTTCCTCCATGCTGCCCGGAGATTCTATCTGTTCTCGCTACTCTGAAAGCTAAGTTTACAGGAAGGAAGAGAAGCAGACTATCGGTTATGATTTATGATGTGTTCATGTGCATGTGCACATACATGTACACATATTAGCATTAGGATATTACAATTATCCTGATATTAAGAACTGATTGCTTAATTTTTTTCTTCTGTTTAATTTTTTGACCAATTTTTCACGCTTATATCTGGTGAAAAGAACAATTCATTTGAAGACAACAATATGCAGTAAAACAACCATCGTAGAGTTTCTATCATTTTATTTAGTAAAATTCTGTATCATTTGTACTTTTTTTTTTTTTTTTTTTTTTTTTTGCTATTTTTCATTCTCCTTAAAAAGGAGCAAAGGGCTGGCCAAATAGCTCAGTGGATTAAAGCACCTGCAAGCAGGTGCAGGGTCCTGGGGTTCCATCCCTGGGCCTGCTGGGCCAGTCCCGACCCTGGGGCACACTGAGATGGCAATTCTGAGTCTGGATGTGGTGTCGTGTGCCTGTAATCCCAGCTCTTGGGAGGCTGTAAACAGGCAGATCACTACAGGTCTGATCTAGTAGTGAGACCCTGAACACCCTGTAGACCCTTCCCTAAAATTCTAAATAAATAAATAAATAAATAACAAGAAGAAAAAGGAATTGATTGATTGGCAGGAAAGCTGGATGCTCCCATCTTACTGAAGTATTCAGAGATATATCCTAGGGCTTCAGCAACAGATATGTTTAGCTTAAAATCTATGCTGTGTTTTGATACTTCCAATGCATTTTTCAGAAACTTTAATGAGACACAGTGCAAGTAGCCCTGAACCAGGAGCCAAGGGACAGACCAAGCCTGTGTTACGCTGCTTACTGCCATGTGAATTCACACATGTTATTTCAATTCTCAATATCTTAACTAGCTTGTTTTAAAAATGTGAAGTTCAATTTGGTGATTTCCCAGCAGCCCTTCTCAAAGGTGGCTGCATAGACTGCCTGTTCCAGAGCGACCTTGGCGACCGGCTAATGCTGAGGCAGATCCTGAGCCTGCCACCCAGCCCCTGCACCAGCATCCCGCCCAGCGATGCTTGCTGAAACGCAGTGAAGATTGCCTGTCACCAGCTTAAAATTTGCTCCAGATTTTGCATTTTGATCTTGCTTCTAGGTTGAGACTCATTTAAATGAAAGCTAAGACAAAAATAACTCTATCTTTGATATTCTTGGATAATAAAACAAGATCTCCGATTTTTTAAAAGTTGTACATAAATTTCTATATGTCAGAATTAAGTAGGATACAAGTTTAATTCCCTCAAAGATTAAATAGAATAAAAGCCAAAGACTTTGAAATCATATTTTAAAGACAGAAATCAAGCATTTGCTGCGTAGCACCACTACTTTGTCACCATGCTCTGTGAGACCCAATTTCTAGAACATATACTTAGTTATAAGCTCCCATAATCTCTCTCAGAAACATACTTCACTTGCCTGGTAAGCACCAGTTCTCTGAACACTACCATAAAATCCAGCAGCGAGATGTTAAAGCTTATGAATGTTTTATTCTGGTTGATTATTTTTAAAAATCAGTCAGTGATTACTGAACTTTATTTACCAGCACAAGCTAATAATATTTGTGCCGAATACCCTGGACAAATATTACAATCAGATTTCCAGAAGACTTAGATCCCTGGAAGCATTTCACATTAAAAATGTACCAATGAAATTACATACAGTATCTAACATATACACAATGTATCTAAGTGTGGGGTACATGTCTATACATCAATGTTTTCTGTATAGCCAAGTTAAAATATCTGTGAGCTATTGTATACCGTATCAGTAATTCTCCAGTGACCAGAGCTCAAGTCCTTCCTGCAGTGCTTGACAGCTGGCCTGGGTTAGCTGGTTTAACTTTTCTAAGCTCCCATTTCCTTAGCTGGAAAGTGGGAATATGCTGAGGATCTTGAAAGAATGTTGTGAAGAATCAGTGTGATGTTTGGCAAAAATAATAGAATGCTTTGCCAATATTAACCACTGCTTACCTTCCGTGTTATGTTACCAAACCTTCTGTTCAGAGCGTGTTGGCATAAACTCTGACCTTTATTTACTTGCGTACTACCAAGTACTTTCCAAAACAGATCCAGAGAGTAAGATGGAATGTCTACACTAAGGTGCTTACATTTTGCTTGCTAATTTTATAACAATAGCCGAGTGTAAGGTTAAAAGCTGAAATGCTAATTTTAAAGACAGACTAAAAATGAATACAGCTGATGTTCTAAGATCAGAGAGCATTTTGCTGAAGCAAGTGAGACAGTGAGATAAACATTTTAGGATTTGATAGTTGTCATGGTTTGGCATATTTTTTAGGGGGAACAACATAATACAGGACACATTTTATAATACTATTTTATAATGAGTCACCCAAGATTCGCATACAACAAGTGCAGGAAATCTAGCCACACACTAAATACTGAAGAATCCAGCTGAGGGCCTGGATTCCTACTTCACGGATCTGTGTGCTGGGAAGGCCCAGAGGTCAGTGGTGGAAGCTAGGAAGTCTATGCCAGTGGGATGAAGGATCTGTGCAGGCAGGCTGAGGGATCTGCACTGGAGCCAGGAAGCAACGCTCAAGGGAAACACCAGAGCTCCCCCAAAATCCCACAGC
>NW_004524660.1:4545172-4574732 GCF_000260255.1 Octodon degus
AGGACAGGGTCTACAGGGTGTCTACAGGGTGTACAAGGTCTCACTACTAGATTGGACTCGTAGTGATCTGCCTGTTTACAGCCTCCCAAGAGCTGTCCTAATAACGGAATTTTTAGCCAAGGAAATTGCTTAGCTCAGTTAAGCAACAGGTGGGTCTCGTAGGACATAGCCTTGTTGTTGTTGTTGTTGTTGTTGTTTTTTCCCAGAAGCAGGGATTGAACTCGGGCCCTTGCCCTTGGCAGGCAAGTGCTTATTCTACTGAGCCATCTCCCTGTCCCCTAGGACAAAGCCTTAAGGGGCAGGCATCTGTTGTGACTTTTCCCCTTTCCTCATTTTATTCCCTTAATAAAAGGAGCTAGAATAGATGGAAGCCAGGGCCGGTGAGATAGCTCAGTAGACTAAAGCCCCTGTGTAGGCAAGCATAGGCAGGCGCATCGACTGTGGTTTGATCCCTGGCACCACATGCTGCGCCAGCCCCACCCTCACGATGGGCTGAGCCACCCCGCTCCAAAATAATAATAAATGGAAACCAGATGGAAAGGGCCACAGAGCAAATGACGCAGGGTTTCCTGTGTGATGTAAGAGACTGCGGCTCCAGGTTGGACGGCTGAGCGCTGCGTGCCCTTGCGTGGGTCTGGGCTGTTCCCTAACCTGCTGCAAAGACTTGTTCCCAAATGTGGCCCTATTCAGAGGCGTGGCTTTGGAAGGTGATTAGAGAAGGAGGCCTCTGCTGTCCTAAATGGATAGGTCACAGATGGACCCCCTAACTTGAGGGCAGTAAGGGGAAGTGGTGGGAGTAGGTAGGTCCTCGGGGTGTGCCCCAGGGCTGCTTCTGTCCTCTAGCCCTCCAGCTAACTGAGGCGGGCCAGCAGCCGCGCCCCACCGCACTCCTCTACCTGGATTCTCTGCCTTAACCACGCCCACAGCGATGGAGACCACTCGGGACTGGAAGCCCCGCGGCTGTGAGCCGCAGGAAACCTTTGGCCCTTCAGTATTTACGCGGGTGCTTGATCCCAGCAGTGGCTGGCTAATACCGAGCATTATGAGAGATTATGTGGAGTCTGATTACAGATAGCCAAATCCTTAGCCTTAGAGGTAAGAATCCTGCGACAGCAGCGCAGAATTTGGACAATTAGCAGCCGGTGGGTCAGTCAGCATTCGCTTGAAATGCAACCAATCATTTCTCCACTATCGTAGTGGAATTATCTGTAAAAGTAAACAATAATTTCATTTAAAATTGAGACATTCTGTTTTTTGAACCTTCTTCTATGCACAATGTGTGGCTTTCACTTCCAAACATTTTTTAAAAATTTTAGGATACTTTTTAGCCTGCATTTCTAACTTTTTAAAAATGTTGTTTAGTTTCTCTTGATAGGCAAAGAGCAAGTAACAATGTATCTCCTCATGGTGAAAGTCTCTAGCCTTTCTGGCCTGTGGCTATTTAAAAACTAACCAGAAATGTTTTCTTTTTGCAATAGAAAAGTGAGATGTTTTCTTCTCCCGTCTCCCCCATTGTCTTGCAGTTGTTTGGTCCTTCCTTAGGTGAAGAAATCTTCTGGGTACAGGTGCACCTACCCACGGGAGGGGCTGTAGAATGCAATTTGTATGACACACCTTAACCAGTGGACTCTGAGCAGATTACTATGGCTCTTTTTTTGTATTTTAGGGAAGGGTCTACAGGGCGTTCAGGGTCTCACTACTATATCGGACTCTAGGGATCTGCCTGTTTCCAGCCTCCCAAGAGCTGGGACTACAGGCTTGTGCCATCATGCTGTCACAGTTGCTGTCTCAGCACGCCCCAGGGGCGGGACTGGCATGGCAGGCCCTGCTATCGAATTGCGGGCCCCTGCTTGGGGTGCTTTAATCCGCTGAGCTATTTGGCCAGCCCAGATTACTATAATTCTAACTACTCCTGCCAGAAGGTTCATCTGTACCGGTGAGCTGTTACGTGTTCAAGCGAGCGATTCTGAGAGGCCGTCCGCGCAAGGAAGCCAGTGCTGGCTTTGAAGTGAGACAGGCCTTGCTTTCAGTTTTGGAATTGACACTCACTACAGCTGTATCCTTTGGGTTACACCCTTTACTTCTCTGAGGCTGCTCCAGTAAGTGGGGATAGTAACACCTGCTTCACAAGCCAGAGAAAAGCACACTTCATTTTTGGGAGGTCGTAAATGTTATCCCCTTTCCCCTAGTAGAGCACTCTGATCTAACGACCACCTGTGAGAGTGAAGGTTCTCATCCCTGTTTCTGAGGATGTATTCAATACGTTTACTCATTGTGTTTAGGTAAGCTAGCCTTGCTTATAGAACTGAAGCAGCCAATTCCTCTGAAAATATAGTTGGGCCTCCATAGAGTCAGCCATCTGCCACGCAAAACATAGGTAGGAAACAGATGTGTCTTGTCCAGTCACTAACTTCCTACATTGTACAGGATAACAACTATTGGCACAGCATTGGCATTGTTATAGTTATTGTAAATAGTTGAGAGATAAAGTAAGTGAGAGGATATAAGAAACTTGTATCTGCAGATGTTGGTGCTCATGGCGGGAGGAGAAATTCCTGAAACCAATCCCCACAGGTACCAGAGACAGCTGCACAGGGAAATTCCTGGACAGGAAGCTCAGCACTCAGTGACGAGGTGCAGTGCCAACAGAGAGTCAGAGAATGGGCTACAGCAGAACCCTCTCAGACGCTGAGCCAGGAGACAGAGATAGTCACTTCTACTCTGTCAGACAGAGGGTCTAAGGGCTGGCCAGATACCTCAGTGGACCGAAGTGCATGCTTAGGCAGAGTGTGGCGGCTGGGTCCCCCCGCCCATGTGCCATGCCAACCCTGCCCCCTAGCATGCTGAGATGGCCATTGAGACTGGCTATGGTGGTACGGGCCTGTAATCCCAGCACTTGGGAGACTGAAAACAGGAAGGATCACTATGAGTCCAATCTGTGTAGTGAGACCCTGTAGACTCTATACAAAATACATTAAAAAAAAAAAAAAAAAAAGACAGAGGGTCTGGGGAAAGACAGGCAGAGAGGCGCAGCACATACCTAGTACGTACTCTGTACCTTTCGAAGGTTAGCTGGTATCCTCATCCCTTTGGTGATGAAGAAAGGAAGCCTTCCCCACACTTTGTAACGTGCATGTGCGTTTTGGAGTCACGCCCTCATGGAATCCAACACTGGCTGACTGCAATACCCTGCCCCTCTCACTATATAAAATGCTGCCTCTTTGACCTAAGGGAGCTTCTTTTTTCCTTCTGCAAAATACTGTGAGATGGAGGTTCTCTAAGGCTTCTTAGACTCTCAAATCCTATAATTCCATCCTCTTTACTCTAAATGTAAGAATATAAAACTTACTAAGCTTTTTAAAGACTCACTAAGTCTTTCTCCAAAAAATGTTCATACTAAGTTCGACTCATTATGGTAGGCACTTTTAAATGTGGAAGATAGCGCAAGAGTAAATGCATGTAATTGGGGGTAGGAAGTAGGGAATTAGGTACTTATCATTTTCTATAAGCATCATTTTTCAGTAAACTGCTATTTAACATCTAAATAGCCTTATCAATTTATTTTTCAAAGTTCTGATTATATAAAAGCACATAAATGAAACAATTCGGAATCCATGCTGTGTTGAAAGAAGCAAGAGATTCAACAAGTACAATTGAGCCCCACAGGAGACGCAGCTGTAGACTTGTAAGAGCTGAAGGAGCCAGGAACACAAGAGATTATTAGCTTAACTCCATTTTAGCCTTCCCGGGCTGGTGAGGCAATCAACACAGCAATATCTAACACTTAGCTTCCTTCATTTGTCACAGACATTTTAAGTTGAAAGATCTGAGTTTCACACTGATTTTTTTACAAAAGGCTTCCTTGTTTTCTTTGGTACCATAATGCTTTATTTCTTTTCTTAAATAGCAAGGGCAGTTCTGGGGAGACTTTGCAGGATTGGGCTCAAACTTGACTGTAATATCCTTCGAGTGACAAACTGAGATTTGTATTTAATTCTGAATTAATTTGCCTCACTCCTAGTTGGTAAGTCTCCTCCTGGGTCACCAAGAAGCACTGCGTTGGGTTGAGATGTATGATTTCTGCTCAGTGTTCTTTGTCTCCCTGAAAAATGGGAGGAAGCGATTTGTTTTCTTCTTTGTGTGATCATCAAGCCTTTTGTGCGATGCACTAGAACCTGCACTTTCGCTCTCGTTCGTAGTACAGTGACATTAGAAGTGGCTGGAAAGCACAAGTGGTAAAAAGAGACGCAGAGGACATTTTCTCCATTACTCAAGATGTCCTCCGGGCAGACTGATCCGGAATGGGCGTTGGGGGAAGCGACGGAGGCCTGCAGGTTGCGGCTTCTGGAGCAGGTGCTCTGTGAGCACCAGGCCTGGTCCGTTTCCCTGTAGTCTCTATAACAGTATTATTTATAATACAGCGTAGCTCACTCACTTTATAGGCTTTTTTTTTCCAACTGTAAAATTAATTTCAGGTTTTATTGCCACCTGCACCTCCACAGCACAATGCACGATTTTCATGCATGTGAAAATTGCACCAGTGTCGTGCACGTTGTCAATGACAGGCAGGGACCAATGACTCGCCTCTCCTCTGGCTATGGAATTGGAGGGCCTTTGTACCACTTCCAAATAGGAAAAGGGCACAAATATGACTAAATGGCTTCTCCAATAACTTGATTTCTTGGGAGACTTCTTCAGTTCTTCTTAGCCCTTACCAAGTTTTGATCTAATTAAGCATTCTTTAACATCTCTTGATTTTATAAAGGAAGGTTCATTTAAAGAATGTGTGAATGAGACCCAGCGAGATAGCTCAGCGGACTAAGCGCCTGCTTAGGCAAGCTCAGGGGCCACAGTTCAATCCCCAGCGCCACACGCTGCACCGGCCCCGCCCCTGGGCACACGGAGCCTGAGACCGAGTCTGGGCATGGTGGCACACGCCTGTAATCTCAGCGCTGGGAAGCTGAAAACAAGAGGATCACTACGAATCCGAGCTGTAGAGAGACCCTGCACAAAATACATTTTAAAAAGTTTTCTTATTTAAAAAATAAACGTGTGGAGGAAAGATAATCATTAAAAAGGCGGCAATTTCCCCTCCCCCTAACCTGCCGTTCCTGCTTGGAGCACGGAAGGGCTTCCTGTTGCAGGCTCTCAGCGACCTCCTGATGGAGCGGCTCGTAGAGACTCGGGATAGCACCGATCTCCCCGGGGTCTCACCTGGGGCTGTGTGCCCAGATTCATCTGCTTTATTTCTTTAGGGTGACATTAACAGGGACACAGCTGGGCCTCAAAGCACAGCTTCAGCCAGTTAAATAGGCTACGGAGAAGCCACAAGCTGATGAAGGCTCCGTTCTAGCTCCGCTAACCAGCAGGCAGACCGCCCGCACGTGGGAATTCTCCGCGAATGAACAAGAACGCGCCAGTGGGGGGCCCATGGAAGGCTCCCACGGGACGAAGGCGCTGCTCCGGGCGCCCCTTGTTCGTTCAGATGAGGACACTGGGATAGAACTGCACCTCTGATGATGTCCCCCAGGAAAACCACCACAGCAGCCAGCCAGCAAAGGAGACACAGAACAGTCATCTGCGAAGGCAAGACTCCGCCATACAAGCTGGCGCCTCCTCGTCTGTTCTTCCTAAAAGCGTGGTGAGATGACTGCGGATTGAACTCTAAACCTGGGCTGTTACAAGTTGACTGATGCCCAAGCACACGGTGACGTCACACCTAGGTCACGTGGTGTCTTAGGGTTGACACAGGGGCTCTCAGTTAACGTTTGCCAGTGTGCCAGGGAGTTCCTCTAAGCGTCCTGCAAACATCTTCTCATTTCTTTTTCCTCTTTGCCTCCAAGGGAGTGGCTGTGGCAGGAAGACAACCCGGGTTAAATCCCGCCCCGTCGTTTCAGGCTCTGTGCCTTTGCTGAGCCTCCGGGCGTCCGTGTTTCCTCTCGCCTTTGCAGCTATTACACACGGCAGCTGCAATCTCTTCATTTTACAAATGTGAAAACAGAGTCGGAGATCTAAGAACAAGGGTTGGGGTTCAAGTCCTGTCTTCTAAAAGAAAATCTCATGCAATGTCTCCTGCTCTTCCTTTCTACTAAAACCACAAGTAGTTCAGAAAAGTATCTTTTTAATTGGGTTTGGTAGCACACACCTACCAACTGCAGCATTCAGGGAGACTGAGGCAAGAGGATTTTAAGTTAGAGCCATGTTTGGTAAATGTGGGCAAGTTAGTCAGACCCATCACACCTTGTTGCAATAAAATAAAAGTAAAAAATAAAATAAAACAAAATGGGCTAAGAACAGAAACGAAGGCCTTTGGAAAAGGTGAGAGTAGTGCCAGAAATAATTTCAATATGAATGCTATTAATAACTGAAATGAGAAAGTTTTACAGAAAGAAAAGTCAACCAAATCAGAAGGGAAACCTGAAGGTGTCCACAGAGAGTTACTTGCTGAGAAGGCCCTGAAGTGAGCAACAGAATCGGGCTTCGACAGCGATGCAGCAGGCAAGCTCTGTGTCTAGAGGCGACAAATGAGAATCAGTGTCAGTAGACAGAGATCAACAGCAACGGAGATTGCTGGGCCCCCTGCTGTGGGTCCACCTTAGAGAGGCGCAGGAAAAGGCAGGGGTCGAGTCAGACAGGAAGGCAAGTGCACCCAGGAAGCAGAGGTGTCGGGCGCCAAGCGCACCCCGTGGCTTCCTGGAGCACAGAGCGGCTTTAAGCAGGGAAGACCCTAGGTCCCAGCCACTTCACTGGGGACACACGGAATGGAGGATACTGAGGAAGGTGGACTAGATGGAGGGTAGAGGAGAAAAAGTGGAAGGAGGGCTTCTGTATGCAAGGAGAGAGGAGGCTAGAGGGAGGGAAAGAGATTTTACAAAGGAAGAATCAAGACATATTACGTAGAAGCTACAAATTCACTATGATGAATATTATATATATATATATATTCAACAAAATTAATTTAATAAAAGAAAAACTGGAATAAAAGATAATAACCACTCGAGTCATCTTCTTTGTAATGGTACTAGGAGGGCAAAAAATGGAAAATTTCATTTTCAAAGACAGACCCAAAATTCTAAGTCAATGTTTGATGGCAGTGGATTACACAGAACTAGAGTTTCTGAAAGGCCAAGTCTTTCTTCAGGCTCTGCAGTTTGGGCTGAGGAGAGAATCAATTAGTTCTGTCCTTGATGTGATGGAACGAGGGCTCTTCATACCTTCCAAGTTCTCAGCACAAGGATGATTTGTTTTGAATGAAGGAGATGACGCTATGAAAAGCAGGTTGGGAAATGGTCCTATGTGAGGCCAAACAAAACCCGCTGCCTCAAGGATTCATCAATTACAATTATCAAACACTTGGGAAAAAAGAAATCCAAACCGTTAATCCTGATCATTTATGACAGGAAATCCTGTAAAATAATGAAATACTCGCTGGTGTAAACACTGAAGAACATTTTAATATAAATAGTGGTAAGTTAGGACTCTCAGCCTAGTTAGAGCCCTCACCCCAAGGTTCACTTCCTTTTGGTCCCAAGTCAGGGCCAAAACCCCAGAACAGGTCTGCCCAACTTTGACCTGGGCAAAAAACCACAGAAACTCTCCTTTTATTAACGTCAAAAGTCCCCCAGAGAGCAGGTAGCCCTGCTAAAATTAGCTCTCCTTTGCCTGTTCTGTTCCCCCACAAACACCTTCCCCTAAAAACCATATAAAATCCCCTGTCCCATTTGTTTGGGGCTTTCTTAGTCTGCTAGATGGCCAGCCACTTGCTCCTACCTCCAATAAATCTTCTCACATCAGAATGCCTGGCCTAGTTGATTGTGTGTGTTGGTACCTAACAAACACTGATTACTGGAATCTTGTCAAAAATAATTGTGTCATTGGTGCACTAAATGGAGAGACAAAAATGCCCTGGGAGAAGAGCAGGACCAATTAAGTCAGCAGGACCCACACAGCTGCATCCCATGAAGGCAAAAAGGGCCCCCAAGAAAGTCTGGGTCAGTGAAGTCAGAAAAAGCACCAGAGTCATCGAATTCCTAGAGAGTCTGCAAAAAAGGAGGAAAGATGGAGTGAGTGGTTTGCTCTTTATCAAGAAGAGAAGTGTTATGGAGCAGAAGTTGACCCCTCCATTCTCCCAGTCTGTCGGCAGTCATTAAATCCTTTGATTATGACCAGGACAAGGAGTGCTGCTGAGCAACACCCAAGCCTGTTGCGATGGACACCTGGGTACCAGGAGGTGCCTGCCACCAAGTCCTTTAGGTCCATGGAGGTGGTGACGGCCGACCAAGGTGATCTCACCTGACAACCTGGCTGCTTTTACCAACCTCCCTGAGCTGGAAGCTAACACGAAAAGAGTCTTTGTGAGGAAAACATTCGTTGAGATTTCCTGGGCAAAACTTCTTCCTAGACCTTCTACCTTCCTTTAGTGTAAAAGGCAGCCATGGTAGATACCATTATTTGAAGAAACAAATCACACATATATGGGGGGAAAATTCAATTCAATTCAAGAATATGAAAAATTATGTGAAGTCTTTTACAAGTAAAAGCAAGCTATTTTTCTTCTGCCATAAATAAAACTTTTGGACTATATATTAAAAATATTCTTCACCAGAATAATGCATTCATAGCTCATTGGTCCCTTCTACATTTGGCCAGTCTCCTACCTCACATCAACCCATTTCCTACGTGACAGCTGGAGTGATCTTACAAACATACCTACTCATATCCTATTTATTCACTTTAGTGCTTTCCTGTCGCCCTGTGCTTGAAAATAAAATCCTTAGGACGGAAATGAGGGGAGGAATCCGCTGATGCTTGCCACCTCCTCAGACTGAGCTCATGGCTCTTCTGTTCTTCCTAATAAGAAAGGGGAAAAGTGTGGGAATCTTGTCACCCAGTCGACTTCCCAAAGGTATGCTTACTATAGAAAATGTTAGATAGAATCAATTCCTTGGTCCCTCAGCACACGCAGCCCAATCAGATCAACCCCACTGAAGCCCGTGCATAAACCCCAGCTGCTAAAAATTGGGGCCTGGGGACAGAATACATTTTCCTAGAGATTCAATATGTTAAAAAAAATCAGTTATGTTCCAAGTCCATAAGGGCTTATTTTGTTAATAAAGTACCAAAAACATTCTACTGGAAGTACTTAGGTTTTTATGTGACAAAATAACAGTACTTGGATAACAGTATTTGACAAAATACCAATCACAATAGATGATATACTTACCTCATATGACAATATGATACACTTCTCTCATCTATGACATGCTAGTGATATCTGTATGTGGTGGATATTTACTCCCCCTGAATTTATGAGGCACTTGCTTCTATCAGCTCTGTTATATAGACAGAAAAAAAATGAGACCCATACTTGATTCCAATAAGGATAAATAATTCAAGCTGAAGTAACTACTACCTACCATGTCTTTATAAGAAAAATCATTTTATATGCCTATTATATTTCTAGCAAGAGGGGCATTGAAACTTAACTTTTAGTAGCTAAGCATCGTTTTGAAGAGTATTTGTTCCATATTTTATACCTTGGGAACAGCAATGAAGAATCATTTACTAATTAAGGACTCGAGGTTTATATTGAAGCCTTTGAAAATTCTTCCATAAAAGTAAAACAGTGCCCACTTTCAACTGATTTATAGTTTGATTCTCTGTTTATTCAAACCTTGCTATGAAATCCACCATATCAATTTCTGTTAAGTCTGAATAGGAGGTGATAAAACAGCATTGACATAGTCCAGAGCCCATAAAACGCATTCGGCTTACTTACAGGGGCTGCACTTAAAGCATATTTTGTAGCGGTGCATAATAATAGCAGTCCCCAAAAGTCATATGACTGTGTAGTTCCTTTCTTGACACATTGGGGTTGTTCCTTACAAAGTAGGACTAAATCTCTGTTTATGTTTTGCGTGTGTGTGTGTGTGTGTGTGTGTTTGTGTGTTAAAGTCTTAAGAAGATCCTGCATGTTTAAAAAGATCAAATCTCGGGTTATTAATATTTGAGCAATTGCAAAAAAATTCACCTGAAACTTCAGACAGCATCAGTGATTCATTTTCTTCTATCCCCTTTGTTGTTTTGCACTTTAGGGAGTATTTGGCTGGGCTTTGTTTGATTTGGAAGAATTATTAAAAATGTTTTTATTGCCGATAATGATTTTCAATGATAGGTCAACAAATGAAGGGATTTAAATATGTGTCTTATTGCACGCTTAATAAGATTCTGGATTCAGAAAGTGATACTTCAATATTAATTGTAAGATTTTACAAATACAGAAGTTTCTTAGTTATGAATTAAAGTAAGCAATATATATGTATATATGCATACAACTAAGTAATGCTTATATATTAATATTATTAATATAGATTGCAATCAGGAAAAAACACACTATTAATTTTTTTGTCCCATCCTCTATAATACCTTTTAAAACAAAATAACCTCCATATGCCGCCTGTATATAATTTCCCTTCAAGAAGGACTATAAATACAATACAAAAGAAACATTGTGTGGTTTTAAACAGTGTTAATGAATATAAATATTTATAACATACACCATAGAATAGTGTTTTATTCAAATCTTCATAGTGGGCTTAAATGGACTAATATCTTTCATAATATCAAAGTGCTACAGTTCTAGTATCTTAGTTCCTTTTCTCATTGCTGAGACAAAATACCCAACATCCAAACTTAAAGAAGGAAAAGTTTGTTGGAGGTACAGTTTGTAGAGGTTCATTTCATAGGTGGCTGGCTTCAAGGTAGAGGGGCATATCAGAGGGGAAACAGCTCATGTTGGGCAGAAGGCAGCAAAAACAAGTAAGCCACGAGCCACAAGCAACAGCACCAGATGTTTTCTCTCCTTTTATACTCTCTTTAGGCCACCAAGTTCAGGGAAGGTGCCAAGCCAATCAGTGGACTAACCCAGTAATCACACTCCCTTAATACGAGTGTCACAATTCTAGTTCTTGCCCTCTTTCAGAAAGCCCCTCTATGACCGCCTTTTGAAACTTTGGGGGAACATTATATAGAAACTGTAACACCCAGTACGAATGCCATTCTGCCTCCTCAGAACCCACAGGGGATTCCGTTTACTCTGGTGCCAGAAATTAATGTGGAATGTTGTCACTGAGCTGCTTACGATACGCATGGCTTTCTCCCCAGTGCTCTCTTTATTGCTATGGTAAATGAAATACGTCAGAACGCAGGGAGTAGGGAAGATTCCAGGGTCACATATTACACAGGGTAATCAAAATATACGGTCAGAGGAGGGAGGAGAAACGGAAGTAACACGGCCCAGGATACCCTACATGAGTACCAGTTCCCCACGGGAGTTCATTTAGCATATATTGCCAGCATACACTAATAAAAAAAGGAGAAAAGAAAAAGATTCTAATAGGAAAATGGGGAAAAAAGGAAGTACAACAGCATTATCCTCAATGGGACAGAGGGCTGCATCTGAAAGACAAAACCACGCCACCATCAAAATTTCAAATTTAAAAACTCACGGTTCACTTCAGAGGAGAATCCACTAAGGATGCGCGATTCCCACAGTCGTCCAAATGTGATCTTAGCACCATCTGCACAAAAATTAGAAGCTGAAGGATGAGAATTAACACAGCTGTGGGAGAGCATCGTGCACCGAAGCGACTCCTTTGTGAGTCATTGGAAAAGACAGCCTGATACTCTTTTAAAGTAAAATACGTCCTAATGGATGTAGGCATCCTCATGCCAGGAGCCTGGGATACAGATGTTAACCTTTACCCCATGTCAGCTCCGCTGTGAACCTGGAAGATCTCAGCCCAGGCCGGCACACCCCTTGGGCTCTGGAGAAGAAGTCCAGCAGGTGCCCCTTTCTTCTGAGCTGTCTTTGCTGCCCCTGAGGCCCTGCCCCGTGTCTTGTGATGAAGACAAAACCAGCCTGGAAGAAAACTGAATGAGACCCAGGAAGGGCACAAAGACCACTTTGGGCTCCAACTTAACCTGCTGAGCTTCTCCTTCACAGCCTCATTTTACAAAAAGAAGAAAAAAGTTATTTGTCTTCCCAGGATTCTGCTTGTCTCAGGAAAGCCCAACACTCTACAACCTCGAGTCCTCTCTTCCTAGTCACGTGCTTCGGGTGTGGGCCGAGCCCTGGCTAGAGTGCTCAGGGGGACTCTGGCTTCTGCTTCAGGGTGGGCTGGGGCTTTTCTGTCTTCTCCTTTCAATAAAGGCCTTTTGATGTTTGCTTCGCAGGCCTTCCCCAAAGACAAAACTGTCACTGTCCCCTGTTCCTTCCAACTCAAGAGCATCAACTTCAAACCTCTGTATCAACTAATTCAGGGTCTGTTAAGAACTTCAGTAGATGTACAGCATCCCAGGCCTGTGTGTAGAAGACTGTAGCCCTAATGCAACAACTTTTAATTTATATTCTCAAAGATGGGAGGGGAAGAAGGGAGAGGAGGGAAGAAGAGAAGAGTCAAACACAAAACAGAGTACTGCCCCCCAGTATATGGTCAATCAATGTTGTAGTTTAAAGTTTATTATAGTAAAAGATACTCAGAATACTCCCTCTCACTCTGAGCACTCTCCCCATCATTCTTGCCTCTCTCTCAATTTTTTTTCTTTTTCTTTTTTTACACTGCTGAGCTGTCTCTCCAGCCCCTCGCCACTTTCTGTAGCAGTTCTGGAAGTCCTCTTTCATGTGTGTCTTTACAAAGTGTTATTAAAAAAAAAAAAAAAAAGAATACTGCTGCTCAGTACCATCCAGAGGAAAGGCAGGCTATGAAGACATTAAAGAGTGTCCTTATCTACCTTATTCTCTAGTTCTGGCCCTACGTGTCTTCTTGTTCTTCCCCTGAGTCAAAGTAGCCAGGAAAGATAAACATTATGAATTGATTCAGAACACCAAGATCACCATGACACTACAAGTGCACTCACAGGTGAGGGTTTCCCGCACTGCTTCAGGGAGTGCAAAGGATGATGGGATGGATGTGCATGAAGGGAGGGGCCTATTGGTAATATATCTTTTGTTACAAAACATTTTTAAAGTGTAAATATTCATCACATGTTTCAGTTACAGCTCACATCGACACACTTGCATGCTCCTGTAACCACCAGATCCCCCACTGCCTGGACAAAGTACCTGACTCCTGCAATTTCAGAGAGGAGAGGTTTATTTCAGTTTATGGTTTCAGTCCATGGCTAGTTTGCTTCAGAGCAGAGGCAGCACTCCCGAAAGGATGCTCAGCTCATAGTGCCTGGGAAGGAGAGCAGAGTGGCCTGGACATCACCCCGAGGGCGTGGCCCAGCAACCCAGTTCATTCAAGTAGGCCCCACCTGCCAGCATCGCAGTCAGCCATGCATGCATCAGTGGACTGACCCACTGGCCTGTGGGCGGTCGGTGCCCTCACAACCCACTCACCTCTCCAAGCATCTCTTAAGCAAGCTGATAATACACATGACCAGCGCGACCACTTTCTTTCCTTCTATTTACTGTCCTGGAAGTTTTGACTTTTCCATTTCATTTCCATTGCTTTTCTTCCAGCATGTCACCCACAGGTCCCTGCCAGGATCTGGTGAGCTGCTGTATTTAGCTTCAGATTCTGGTCCTCCTGATCTAGGGTTCTCAGCCTCTCTGAGTGCTGGCCCCTTCTCATGCTTAGAAGGTTCTACATCTCTTTTGGTGTCCTTTGACTCCCCTACTAAGTCTAGAACTTTCCTAGTTAACATATCTTCTGGTTTAATTCTAACTGTCATCTTGGCAAGGAAGAAAAACCCTAAGGTAGTGTGCGTTATCTCGCCATGCCCAGGCCCGTGTGTCAATTCAGGCAGTGGAGAAATGCCAGCCTTGGACAGAGAGGAGAGGCCATTGCTGGAATCCACAGGGTTGACTGAGTGACGGATTTCATACTTCTAGCTGTAGTTTACGTCCCAAGGTCATATTCTCTTCCAATTAAGCTGTGCCTTAGGCATAGCAGATTTTATTAGGTAAAGAATTCAAGCTTCTTTCAAGCTCTTTTAATACTTTTTAAAACAACTCCATTGGAGGCCTAGTTCCCAGTACTGCTTGTGCCATCCAGTTCCTGGAGACCTTGGTGTGTCCCTGTGGTGCCCAAGAGGGCCTGATGCTTTCTCACTCGCCCTTTAATTGCTAACTGACTGCTCTCACCACCTATTCCTTTACCTAAGGCATCTATTTTTGCCATCAGTTACCAAATGATTTCAATTTCTTTAAAATTATCCCATATTTCTCAAATACTTGATATGCTACATCCACGGGTGCATTTCCTTTCGCGGTCATAGCACCTGTACTTAACACCAGTGAATCTGCCCATGTCACTGCTATCTTTGCCAAGAGCTCCTTAGAGCACCACTCAGGAGGTCCTGGAAGGTAGTCCTGCAGCGTCCTGTCTTAGTCTCTCTGCTCACTCCCCGTAGCAGCTGTTGCCTGCTGGATTTCTGAAGAATGAACATCTGAGACAGGGATTAGTTTGCAAGGCAAACACCTGTAGCAAAGGGTAAGTAAACACAACCAGGCAGTGGAGAAGCTGCAAGGCGGTGCACTCTCTTAAAGAGCCCTGACTGACCCTTTAGAGTTAGAAAAACTGAAATAACTCATGTAGTTCTGAGTTGGACAAGGTAGGTAGCAGAACGAATTTGTCAAGGTTGGTGTCATTAGTGGAGGCCAGTGACTCTCAAACCTTAGCGTATATTAGAATCAGAATCTGGGAGGGCTTTATTGATCACTGCTGGCCTTTCTTGCCAGAGTTTCAAAGTAGGCCTTGGATAGAACCAGAGAACACGGTTTTTTAACTACCCAAATGGTGTTGATGTTGAGGGTCCAGGGATCTTACACTGGGAGTCAATGTCAAACATCTTATGAAACCTTTGCCCTGTCATGGAGGCTGGTTAACTGTCCCTGCTGTGGGCTCCTTTGGCTCTCTATTTTTATCTTCAGTTTACTGCAATGAAATAAATCTTTATTTTTCCATTCCTTGCTGTCTACCCTTCTACAAAGCGAAGACAATGTCTTACCTAGAACTGACGTTATGGTAGCATTTAAAAGACCAAGCTCCTAGTAGAGTTCTTCACTTTCACACTTTGGAGGGTTAATTTTCAAACAGGCCATATGTTTAACACATGAAAATTGTTTAGTAAATTATACTTATTTTAATTTTAGTTGGAGTTACAGGAATATAAGTTTGGATGGATTTGAGAAGGAAAATAAAAGATGCAACTGGGTGGCTCAAAGTGAAAAGTTAGCCGCTGACACAATATCTGTCATCACAATATCTAAAAATTTAGGTGTTTTAAAAATGTTTTAACCTTTTTAAACACATTTTATACTTATGTCATTGGAAAAATATATTAGTAGCATAAAACATTACAATTTTATAATCTACCATGGAAATGAGAATCATAAATAATACAATGTGAACATAATAATTTGATCATACTTACCTTTAATTTACTTTTCAATTATTATTTAGTTATATTTCATGATTAACTTTCAGGTATTGACCTAATACTTTATAACAATTATATATTTATTAAATTTGGCAATTATGTGATATATAGATAGGTCTATTAATGCATTTGGGAAGGAAGAAATAATAATCTAGACATATCTGAAAGGAATGAAAAAAGGAGAAATCAAAGTCTGAATTTTTAATCACAGGAATCTCATAGCTCATTTTCATTTCCTTTCTACAAGGAAAAAGAAATCTTTAGAAGAATCTGTGGGAAATAAATGTACAGTATCATTTTGGGCAAGACGTCAATAAAAGACATTAGAAGCCAAGGTAGTAAGATATTAGAAAGTGTGTTAATTTCTGTTTTCCTAAGCAAGTGCCCTTTACCCACTTTACTTTCTCTATTAAAGATACTTGCTGTTCACCTTTCAGAATGCTGAGTCATTCGGAGCCCTTTTACACCTTTTCCTTCCCAGCATTCTAACAGATGTACAGGGGTGTTGCCATGTGTCAAATGGCTGGGTTGAACTACGCTTCCCAGAATTTCTTTTCCTGTCCTGCTTACAGTGATCCTGAGAAGATCCTTCTTTGAAGTTTGGGAGACAGGAAGTGAAAATGGCAGCCCCGAGGTGGCTTGCACATTACTGATCTGCTGATGCTCCTCGCTGGCCTGCTGGAGGGGCCGGGCCTGCCTCCGGCAAGCGGACAACGGTGCCTCTGTTTCTGTGACTCCTACAGCAGGTTTGTGTCAAGCTTCCTGATGAAGGGCTCTGAATTCTTCAAGACATACATAATACCAAAGAGAGGTCATGAAAACTGGATGTGGACCTCAGGTGTGTGAATTCCAGCTTGTTCTTGGGGCTTTTGCTTGTTCTTGGACTTTTTCCCACCTTGCATGTTCATGCTGTATAGTCTGTCCGCCCTGAGACCTAAAGCTTCATCATAGATGTGAAACCCAAATCTGCTCAGAGAATGCTTAGCCAGCCCTAACTGTTCAGTGCCATGAATCCTATTCTTGTAACAAATCTGTCATTCTATTGGCATATGAATGCATTTATGTGTGTATGTATGTGTGTGTTTGTGCATGTATGCAGGTACATGTATGTATGTATGTATCTATCATCTATCTCCTAATGGCTTGTATCTTCAATTATATCCTAACTAATACAGAATATGATCATAGTTTGGTACTGAAAATGGGGTAGTTAGTGAGTTGGTGAGATAGCACAGTGAACTAAGCATCTGTTTAGGCAAGCACAGGGCCTGGGTTTGATCTCTGGCACCACCTGCAGCAGCAGCCCTACCCCCTGGGTGCACTAAACTGGTCACCAAGACTGGGCGTGGTGGCACAAGCCTGTAATCCCAGTGCTGGGAAGGCTGAGACAGGAGGATCACTATGAGTCTGATCTATGTAGTGAGATCCAGTACCAAATACATTAAAAAATAATAATACTTTAAAAAAGAAAATGGGGCAATTACTAAGAAATAAAATCGTAAGACTACATTCTTTACATTGGTCACTAGCTTCCTGAAATTATTTCCCTGCTGTTATTAAAGCCATGTATGCTCTGTACCTTATGACGAAGAGCACACTGGTGATCAAATGGCATTTGTCAACAACAGGGTCATTCAATTTATGACCTACAGGTAACTGTTGACAAATGCTTTTAGAAGGCATGCTGGGAGTAAGACTGTGACTGATAGAATATTTGCTCAGAGAATTGCATGATTTGTATTGCAAATAATTTGTATTGCAAATCATTACGCTCCCAGCTGACAGCTGACCTTATGATTTGCCATGTTTCTTCACAAAAACGTGGAAACTCCGTGAGAGTGGATTGTAAGGATGTGAGATCAAAATGGAAGAAATATAGTTATGTTAGGCCTAATGCATGGCAGCAGGATCACTAATCAAAGATTCTAGATTTCATGTTTTAATGTGCTAAGAATGGCTGTATTTTTTTGTATATGGTTGAAATATGAATCCAAAGTAGTTTATGCCAAAAAAAGTCATCCTCGTGGCTGACATCGACAAAGGACCTACAAACTACAGTACAGGGTTTCAGGGTAAATCCTGAGGGAATTTGACTGACCTTGGCAGATACAAAAGTTACATTTCTTGTTATATAGATCTTGCTTTATCTTGGTCTTAGCCATCCAGCAGAGAAGTATAAAAACGAAGTATAAAAACTAAAGCCATAGTAATATGCTGAGCTGTAAAGAGCTCAAGTCAACAACTGCTGACATTGCCAGTCCTACGGATGACCCACAGCTATTATGGACTACTGAACTATATTGGATTATTTTGCTGAATTCACATACCTACAATATTTAAATGGCAATGGAATGCCCATCCCTGACAAAACTAAACAAAAAAGGGGATACAAATGAAGGACCATTTTTTATCTGTATATGCAAAATAGTTAGGCTATACATACAGCTACTTTCTCTTAATTCAATGAGAAGACAGATTTGTACTAAAAGTGTTTGGACAGGATATCATGTCTGCATCTTGTACTATGAATAACCACTATGAAGACAACAATATGCAATGTATTAATTACTGAAATTGTCCTACCAGTCTGTTTTGAAACTGTCTCATTGTTATTTGTTTTTCAATAAAATTAATAAAAAATAATAAATAAAATAAAAATCATTCTATTTTTCCTTTTAAAATAAAATAAAATGACAGAATTTTGGTATAATCCAGTAGAGAAAGATATCCAAAGAATTTAAGGATTGGAATGGTCATGTGGTTTTTGCATCTAAGACTGCTTACTCAGTCTATGACAAGGTGGAGAGGCTGAAGATTGTGTTGCAAGTGAACACTTGTCACACAGACTTCAGCAGGGAAGAAATTCTATAACTAAATTGGTAGGATGACCTGTTCTGTGGACAGAGTTAGCTTCCTTCCTCATCACTTCTGTCCTTGCCTCGTAGGTTCATGAACAAATTACCCTGAGGGCAAAATTGAGGTTTTGTGTGTACTTGTGTTCCTGGACTTCTTTTGACCAAGGATGACCTGACCATGAGGCTGAGGGCCCAGTGATAGAAGGCAGCCTCGGAGAACAGCACAAACCTGTCAAGCTTTCAACAGGGCACTGTTCATTCCCAAGAAGGATTATCCTCATCATATTATTTATATTAGACCACCTTCATCATGAAAGGGACAACATTTATGTCTTACTAAAATAAACCTTCACTATAGATAAGGATCTGCCAAAATGATCAGTCATGGACTTTGGAATGCCCTATCTAACCACAAAGTCATTTCCAGCTAAGGCTTTATGGTAGAGCAAGTGATGTATGCCAGTTGGCCCATGCTTATGAAATCTACTAGTCTTAACAAATTTCCCATAGTCTTCAAGAAACTCATTGACAAAAGACTTGTGCTAGGGAGGGAGAGGTGACAAATCCTCTAAAATACGGAGCACTAGAAATGAAAGAACTGAAATAAGAGTGATTCCTTTAACCATTAACTTGAGTGACCTAACAGCAAAATTTCTGTTCTTCTTTCCCATGGCTACCAGCTCTACAATGATTCTATTATACTGGTACTTAAAACTGTTGCCTGCACACTTGATTTCCTTATGCAACTGGATCAGTAGGCAAAAAAGAGAGGTGTTCTATTGGTTTGTGTGATTGATCTTAGCTATCAAGGAAAACTAATTCATTGTTTTACAATATTCTACCATCAGATACAAAGACAAAAGCTTTATAGCAACTGTTTAACTAACTTGAGCTTCCAAACTGTATAGAGCTGCATGCTGTAACAAGACTCTATCTGTCTATCTATCCATCTGCCTATCTGCTATTATGTCATGATCTAATATTCTAATTTAGTTCTAACTAATGGAATAAACGTAAACGACATATAATGGTCAAATCCTTAAGTAACCAGAAAAAACAAAGAATGCTTTGGAAGACTTTTGGTCATATTATGTCTAAGGTTAGATATCACTTGCTAAGGTTTGTGTCTAGTGGTGACTACAAAAGCCTCATGCAGTCATGGGGTGGCTCCTGGAGTTTGTAATTGATTCTTGGTCCAATGCTGGGATTATGGGTGTGAGTGCCATCCCTGCCCTGAGGTAGGTAATCTGAATTACAATGTAAGGAGGAGAGAATGGCTTACTAGCAGCTGCAGCTGCTGCACCTCCCTTTACTCTTTGCTGTTTTCCACTTCCATGAACTATTGCCCTCTACCATGTGATACTCTGCCTTGGAGCCAGATGAGTATGGACTGAAAGCTCCACTAACTGTGAGCTAAATAAACCTTTCCTTCCTTAATTTTGGATGTTGGATATTCTGTCCCAGCAATGAGAGATATCACTGAAGTCATAAAAGATGATTTTTCCAGGATGATCTAGGACATGTTTTCCAATGAAACAATATACATTACTGTAAATTGACCTCTAGCTTGATTTGCTAGATATTACAACTTTGGTAATTGTAGTGTGGTAACACAAAGTCTTAAGATAGTGTTTCTCTGTCTAAAACAAACCAAAAAAACCCTGCACTAAGACCTTTAGTACATTTCATTTTACATTGAGAATTGCCTGCATAAACTCATTTACAGTGCCTCAGCTACTCTCTTCATTGTTGGGACTCTACATGACACTTCCAAATTAAAGGAGAGAAGGCTTATTTGGGCCCATGGTTTGTAGAGGTTTATGCCCATAGTTGGATGGCTACAAAGCAGATTGGGATGGCACAGGAGGCTCGTTCACGGCGTGGCCATTAGGAGGCAGAGAGAAGGTGCAGAGAAGAGTGGGAGAGATAAATGTCCCCTGTGTTCCAGCTCTGGCCAGGCTTTACCTCCCAGTAATATACTTAGCTATAAACTCAGTGCTGCGCTGACCCGCTGATGGCCATGACACACTTACGGTACACTCACTTCCCAAAGCCTCACTGATGAGCACACAAGGCTTTGAAGGGGCCACCACGTACAAATCAAAACACCCGGGAAGAAAACTAACTGTTCAATAGAAAGGACAAAATCAAAATGGAATTGTATCAGTCAGGGTTTTACTAAAGGAACAGATACAACACAAGATTCACAACTGTATAAGAAATTCCAAGATTGGCTCATGACGATCAGCCACAGAATCAGACAAGGGTGTCTGAACGAATCAGTCCAAAGTCTGGAGTTGACTGCAGTGTTTGTGCCAGTCTGTATCAGGAGGCTGATGGGTCTGCGATGGAAGGCTGATGAGTCTACACCAGAAGGCTGAAGGATCCAAGGCAGAAGCCGAAGAATCTCTGCAAGAAGCCAGGAGATGATGTCCAAGCTGATGGGAAAGACCAGAGCTCCTCAGAGGCAATGGAAGGCTCTATCCTTTTTCAGTTCCCTTTTATCCTTTAAGAAATGAATCCCTCTAGGCCGGGGCCTCCATGCCCAGGGGTGTGGAATTGTTGAGCTGGTTTAGTTAAGCTTTTAACTTCTCAAGTTAACACAATCAATTAACCACTACAGGGATCATTAGAGAAACATGTTTCTCTGCTGAGCTGCTTTCTACTTTACCTTTGACTATGGCAAGTTATAAGTCTATCACATTGTTAGTCTGTGAGCACCAAGGGTATAATAAATGACATGATGATAAATCTCATCACCTACTTCTTGAGTCAACCAAACAGGTGATGCAAAAGACCATCTAGCAGATTTCTTCGAATAAATATTTGTTGTCAATGCATGCCAGAATGGCCTCCATCCTGAAGGAATTCAACCTCAAGAGCTGTATTTCCTGTTGTGATGAGGTAGGTAGTACTTCTCAAAATCTCACCAACAGAACTTTGCTTTTTCGGTGTCAGTCAATGCGGAGCTGTGTAGTTACGCCAGCCAATGCCGCCTGACTCCACGTAGTGCAAGGATATTGAACCCGTCTCATTGTCCTTGATCAGAGCTTTGTCTGATTCTGGCAAATAAACCAGGGCAGCCAGCTTCCTCTGAGCTTCACAGCCGCCTCACACATGTCCTAATTTTATCTCAGGATCCATGAAAACAGCTTATTTTTATCATTTAACACATCCATGTTGAAATTTCAGACACCTAATTTTTGGGATTTGGGGGCATTTATGCTCTCAAATCAGGAGGAGAGTTCCATATCCTAGGTTCTCTCTCTCTCTCTCTCTCTCTCTCTCTCTCTCTCTCTCTCTCTCTCTTGCTGCAACAGGATCACCTAATTGTTCACTCAGCCACAGCCTGGCTATCATTACAGCCATTAACAAATTACCAAAACAATTTACAATTAAAGTCACAAAGTAAAATAAATGTATTTTACCTGTGTCAGCCCATGGGGGGGGGAGGGGGATTTGACCAGGTGTGGTCTCAAGACTAAAGAACAACAGCAGGCAACGTGGAGCGGAGCAGAGAGCCAGAGCAAGAGCTGCCTGCATCTGCGTGTATAATTCTTACACAGGTTGTTACCTCATATTTACCTTCTTACTTGGTGCTGTAGCCAGTACGTGGGTGTTTACCTGTGCTAAGTCACGGTTACATTACTGTATCCCACTGTGCACTTGTGCTAGATAAGCAGGGTCACCTCCCCAGGTGTCCTTAGATGCCCGTGAGTGGTTCCCCACAACCCATTTCTCATCACCTACTTCTTGAGTCAACCAAACAGGTGATGCAAAAGACCATCTAGCAGATTTCTTGGAATAAATATTTGTTGTCAATGCATGCCAGAATGGCCTCCATCCTGAAGGAATTCAACCTCAAGAGCTGTATTTCCAACAGGGTTTACAGCAATATATGGCTGGTCCCCTTACCATATTTCTTTGAATATTGTACCCCCAGGTATTTTCCTTTCCACTTCAATTCTGAGGAACAAGTACATTTTTTTTTTATTTGCTTGGTTGGTTTTTACTCCAAGTTATTTTCACAGCAGTGAGCTGCTTTGGTTGTTGACAAAAGTAGTTGCTTCTCTGAAAGAGTTGTGAAAGGACCTATTTGCTCAAAAAGAAAGCAAGAGTGTGTGTAGACTCAGTAACAATGCTTGAGTGATTTGATACAGAGGAAATTTAGCTGTGAATTGCAGGAGCCTTAGTCCCAGAGGCAGCCAAAATCTATCACTTTTTTATTTCCTACTCACTATCTTCTTTCCCTATTCCTATTTTAGGAGGCAAAATTCACTTATAAGACCTCAGAAATTAAGCCCCATGTAAACACAAAGGAATGTGGGTCAGAAAGTGATTCCCATTCTGAAGACTTTTCTCATTTTCACCATTTCAGAAATGATTACAGGGGAATTCTAAGCTCAGTTCATCTCAGCAGTTTAAGGATTTGGATGGTAACTTTCTCAGCATGAACAATCTGAAACATATTTTGAAATAAAATCATTAGAAATATTGTTTTCTAATACATTTCACAGCTTATCCCTGCTGAGCCGTGTTAAAAGGGAGAGAAAATTCAACAAAATAGCATTTTGTCCCTGACCATATTGGTAATTAGAATATTATGAGGAATACCTAAACAACCTGACAGTTGGGAGCTCTAACATGGCCTGGAACACGACTGATCAGTTCATGCTGTATTTATTTAAGCTCCTAATTAGAACTGTAACCATTGCCAACTAAAGTATGTATAGGCTGGCGGCTTAGACCAAGTCAGTATGTAAGAGGGTATGGGGAGAAGTTGGAGAAGAGTTTGTGGCGTGTTTTCTAATCAGCGATGTATGAACGCAATGTAGCATCGAAAGTGAGCAGACCAAGATGATGCTGGTATAAAAAGAAAGGAGATGTTTCTGCCTCATTGAAATGCCTTTGTTTGCTTGTAACTTCAGCGTCCTTCTGGGAATGTATCAAATCCAAAGATATTTCTGAAGGACAAAATGTGCCTTTTCTGTTCTCTAACTGCAGATTAAAAGGATTCTTAGCCCTGAATTTGCACAGTTCACTTACTTAATAAATGAATTGTGAAATTGTGGTAAAATTCCTTTTTGTGGTGAAGAACCATAAAGGCTACTTGGGTGCTCCTCAGAACATAAGCCTTGATGACAAACACAAGTCGCGGGCTAGGAACATAGTTCAATGGTATAAGCACCTGCCTGGCAAGTGCAATGTCCTGAGTTTGATCCCCGGTACCAAAAAAACAGACAAGCGAGAAATACAATTAGCCATAAACCTCAACCCTGCTGCTTATCAACTGTGACCTAGGGTGCAATCTGGGGCTTTTTTCAATCTTAATTTCTTCATCTGAGTAATGAGACTAAAACAACCATCTCCATTCATAAAGTTACCCCTCAAATGAAGGAATACACGAGAAACGCTTAGCACAATGTCTGGCACGTAATAAAAGCTCAATAAAGGTTTGCTATTTTTGAAGTTGCAAGCTTATGAGATCTTGCAATATTCATAGTATGCTTCTTGAATAGATCTATAATCAGCTCATCCTGAAGTGGAGCAAAGATCTATCATTTTAGCTGCAGTATGCCTACATAAAGAAATTTCAGACAAGGTCAAGTCAGCTTGTTATTCTCTGCAGATACAAAAGAGATAGAGAGGGATTAGGATTAGTTCAGATTGAGTCATGAAGACATCTGCCTGATAATCTGAAAGCAGGTATGGATAGCGAGGTTCTGTCTAAGCAGAGCTCCTTCTATGAGCTGGTAAGGAGTTAGAGCTGCTTAAAGGAGCACAGATAAGAGATACTCAATATTCAAGGTCATATTATGAGAAAGAATCTTACCTTGGTCCACATACAGACTGAGCCAGAAACGGAGCTCAGAAGGAGAGCGAGCCATCAAGTAACTGTTGAAAAATAAGGTGAACACTGGACGTGAATCGACTCGCTGGCCCCATAACAAGGACTAAGGACCAAACTGAGGACGAGCCCTTCCACTGCTTCACCTACTACGTGTTGGGAGTCAAACTAGTTAGAAGGATGAAGCAAAACATGCAGATGAGCTGACGGGTGGGGAGACAATGAATTTGGAATGCGAAAAGATTTCGTGGTTTCTGATTGTTCACTCACTCATTCATTCGGAAGCATCTATTCATCACTTCAACTTTGTCAGGTCGTACTCTACCCATGGGATATGCGGCCTAAGCGAAGATATCAAGCTGACATGCTTGGGGGAAAAGGCACACAGTAAACAGAAAATAAAGACCATCCTGTGTCAGATAGCAGGGAGTACTCAACAGAAAAGGGGTAGAGACTATTGCAAGACTGTGGTAGATTCACTGATGGCCAATTTGCAGCACCCAGCTGCACGGAGTCAGCGTGGTGCTGGGTGTGGAGTGCTCACTGAGCATGCTGTCACCAGCATAAAGGCAGAACCAGAGGGGAAGATGGCGTGCTGTCGATCCTCCTGAACACGCTTGCCAGTGTGGTTTTCCTGCTATAAGCTGGCTGTTGTCATTGTTGGAGGAGTTTGGGTCCTCGCTGTCACTAAGGATGGCTCTGGCTCTCTTTAGGGGAGCTCTGGTCCTTACCTTGAGCATCGTTTCCTAGCTCCAGATCCTTCACCCTGCTGGCACAGATTTTCTAGCTCCCACCACTGACCTTGGGGCTTTTGCAGTGCTGATCCTGGACAGAGACTTGCGTGAGATATTGTCATGGGCTCTGGGCCTCCAGCTGGACTCGTGAGGGACGTTGGATGGACCCAGGTCCTTAGCTAGATTATTTGCATCTCTCTTGTATGTGGACAGATCTATTACTTTTCTGCATTTGACTTTTGGGGTGAATATTATGCAGTAATCCTATAACTTGTGTACCTGTATTAAACCTCTTCTCTTGCAGTCTCTGACCGCAACAAGAATACGCTTTTACACAGGTCTCGCTGAAAAGTAACTCTTAAAACTTCCATGCGCGAGGGAGGCACAGAGGGCAAGATCAGCGCCTGCAGCATTTGAGCGTGGCCTTAGGACCAGTGCCGGCCCTGGCCCCATCAGCAGGGGGAGGAGCCTCTGGCAAGGGCAGAGGGTGCAGAGAAAGTACCACTCTGGGCTGGGGCAGTAGTCTCCTGCTCTAGGGTCCTAGAGTGACTGAGGTAGTCAAGGAGGAGTACCAGGAGAGCACACCACAGGTAGCACAGTCGGAAACTTCCAGTGTCAGCTGGACAGTGTCCCTCCTCGGCAGAGGCCAACTGGCACCTGCAGGCAGCCGCTAAGCCTTACCTCCCCTGCCGAACGAATGCACAAAGCTGGAAAAGCCCAACTATTCCTCCTGGGTCTCAATGCCCACCACTTCTCCAAAGCACATGTGAGGAAAAGATACAGGGTAAGGCACCAAAATAACTGGATATTTTGGTGCAAGAGAGCTGGGATTCACCCAAGAGTTGTACCTTACTAAGTCCTGTGGTTTATTGTGTGCAGGATGTACGAGTTCTGTCCCTGATAAGACTTTAAACTGAAGCAGATATTTCCTTCCTTGTCCCCTCTCCAGCCTGTCTCAGTGGACATCACCCCAGAGGAAGACAGTAGAAATGTGCTCTGAGCAAACGTGTGACTCCAGTGCCTTTATATCTCATTGTCACCACCACCATCACCATTGTCATTATGTTACGCTGGAACTCAAGCTCAACCTGGCGCGTGCCGGGCAGGCACTGTGCGGCTGAGCTATACCACTACCTGCGTTTACGTTGTGAACAAAGAATACGGAGGGAGCTTTTGGTTCAACTGCCACACTCTAAAGCAGGCGTAAGTATTTTTAATCCATGTATTCAGTCTAATTGCTCTCGTTTCCCTTCCTGCTTTGGTCAGATGTTTAGTTTTTTCATGTATATTTAACTTTATTCTTGTTTCAGAATGATTTTCGAAGTATGCTACTCTGGCACTATCAATCAGAAGCATCGCTTTGTTTATCCAGCGCTTCATACCTTTCTTCTGAGGAAAAGCAGCTCTCGCCTTGGCGGTGATGCGATCCTGATGACAGCACCCACGACGCTGGTGATTATAATAATTTAAAAATAACGTGTGCTACTTTACTGGGCGTTTAGTATGTACTGTGACGTGGGGAGAATCGCTGTAGGCGCACTGATTCCTGTCAGCACAAGAAACTGTAGATTTGGAGCTAGTGCTTCCATAGAAATGCGGTAGGAGGCCCAGGAAGGTCTGGCAACCTTTCCAACACCCAAAGACCAGGTCTTGCATCATTTCTTTCCCTCCCCGATGACGACACTGAACTCTGCGGGTGTTACCTTCCCCCGCACCCTCAGTCGCTTGGCCTAACGGGGATCGCGTGACTCCAGGTCATCATTTCCAAACTGGAGCTGGCAAGGAGAGCAACGGCGCGGGACCAGCCCGGGAACGGACGCTGCCACCCACCTGGGCGTTGTAGGTGGCAGCAGCCGGCGACACTCAGACAGGCTTCCCGCGACCTGGAAAGCACCGCGCCGAGAGGCTGCGTCCAGGATTAGCAAGGCAGAGCGCGCGGGCAGGTTCTCCGCTCTCTCGGGGCTCCTCCTGTCCTGGAGACCTCTCCAGCTTGCTGCTTGCGCTTTGCAGACTTCCAGCCGGGCTCTGCCGCTTGGCGCCAGAGGTCCTGACGAAACGCAAATGAAAAGGCTTCCCGGAAACCTTAGGTGAACTCATTTTTGACCGTGTTGGGACTTTGCGGTGAGTCCAAGGCTTCCGAGTTTCCATGTCATAACTTTTAACATGGAGCTACACGCTAAGATTTTCATTGCTTTTAATAATGGTAATACTTCCTTGGTAATGGCTGATGGCGAAATGTCAGTAACTTTTTTGAGAATCATGGAATTTGAAGTGATGTTCAGAGAACAATTTGAGCCAATCTGTAGGAAATAACTCGTCCTCCATGTATAATGCAAAAATACTTTCTCTGAGATAAGCAGATAGATTCTTCGAAAAAGTAATTACTTTTTTTCCTTATCTTTCTATAATCCTTGATAACTATTTCTGTACAATGTTCACATGATATTTGTAATGTTAAATGGATACTTTGGGTAATAAAATATATGTGGTAGCTCTTTGGCTTTGTATTTAATATTTAGTGTATAGTTAGCTGTCCATAGTCCTGAGAAGGCCAGGAAGGGTCAGCAACCCAAAGCCCCACAAAAAACGCCCCTGCTCTGCACTCACGCCCACTTGCTGCATGCCGGTCTCCCCTTTAGATGTCAGCTTAATTTTCCCTGAGCGACTGTGCTTGTAATCTCACTGGCTAACCATAGTTCTGCCCCACCTCACTCCTACCTTGCTGGTTCCCACGTTTCCCGCCTCAGACCCGCCTCACATCATGGATTTGCTCCATAAACCCCTGGAAAGGCAGGGTCCTGGGCAACACACTTGGGCTCCCTTCTGCCCCTCTCTCAGAGAGAAGCTTGCTTTCTCCCAATAAATATATTGCACTCTTAAAAAAATTAGTCTATACTTAGCTTTCTTTATGATGTATTTACTTCTGATACACTTATTACCTAAGCTAAGCAATCATTAAACTTAGAACAAAGAAATGGATGAAAATGAAAAATACAAAATACCTCAGAAATCATCTAATGTAAACTTTTTATTTCTAAATTGGTACACTGGGTCCTACAAAGTCGAAGAGCTGTCCTCTCCCAGCTCATAAAACTAGTAAGTAACAACCTTAGATTTTTATTTTTATTTATTTTTTCATTGAGTAGAGGGTCTCCCAGGTCTCACCACACAGATCAGACTCAGTGATTCTCCTGTTTTCCGCCTCTTAAGAGCTGGGATTATAGGTGCACACTACCACAACCAGTCTCAGTCACCGTCTCAGTGCACCCTGGGGTGGGGCTGGCACTGCATGCTGGGGATTGAACCCCAGTCCCTGCATCTGTCTAAGCAGGCACTTTAATCTGCTGAGCTGGCTGGCTGGCCCACAACCTTAGATTTATTTATTTATTAATTCTTTGCAGAACCGGGGATTGAACTCAGGCCCTTGAACTTGCCAGGCAAGCGCTTATTCTACTGAGCTATCTCCCCGGCCCTACACAACCTTAGATTTAAAACATCTATCTTTGATATTAAAGATTGGAAGTTGCAATTGCCAGGAGTTAATTTCTCAAATTGCAACTCTTGTTCTTGTTATGGTTTGTCTCTAGGTGTCCCCCCAAAGCCTCATGCAGTGGTGGGGTGGGGACTTCTAGAGTTTGTGATTAACTCATGCTCCACTGGGATTGTGGGTGATCCAAGGCTGGGATTAAAGGTCTGAGTACTGCTGGGATTGTGGGTGTGAGTGCTACACCCACCCTAAATGTAACATAAGAGAGACAAAGAGACAGACCTCCTCTCTGTCGCCACTGTGGCTGCTACTCCTCCCTCTTGCTCTTCGCTGCCACCATGGAAGGTTAGCTGCCCTCTGCCCTGTGCTTCCCTGCCTTGGAGCCAGCCGAGTGTGGCCTGAAACCTCCAGTAACTGAGCTAGAGAAGCCTTGCCTTCCTTCATTTTGAATGCCGGGTATTTGTCCCAGCAATGAGGGACGAGGAACCAGGACAGTTATCTATTCCTATTTTGAGGGACTAGAGTGCTCTGGGACTCAAGAAAGGTAGCCTGCTCCCCTTCCATGGAGTTGGGGATCAGGGAGACTTAGTCCCCATCTTGATGTCTCTTTTGGTGAAACTACCTTGGCCCTGCACCCTTGATGGGGAACGCGGTCCTGTGACGTCAGATGGGACACTTGCCTTCGGGTTAAGGAACTCAGTTTAGCATACAGGAAGCTGCTAGGTGTTAGAGATGTTTAGTGCACTTAACACCAGTTCTGGGTTGGTTTTAGATATTTCAAACCTGCTTACCAAGTTTGATCAGCCTTCCTGGTATGACTGCATTTTGTTTTATTTTAGAGCAACACGAAATTGTATTTGTAAGTAGGCATAGCGACAGTGGGGATGCGGTTCTCTCTCCACGCACGTTCTGTAGGATTGCAGTAAACTCACTGGGCAGCTTTCGCAAGGGCTGGACGCTAAGAACGGTGATACCAGGAGCGTCCCAGAGCCAGGGCCCAGAGGAGGCCTGTCCAGTGTGGAATGCTTGCAGTTCGCTGTCCTCCGTAAATGGAGAGCTTAATTTCTGAGGCTCAGCATCTTGGAATTTGGAATGTCCATCTCTTTTGATAACAGGCCCAGTTGTGGCACACTGTGGGTGCGGGTTCCCGAATAGATTAGGCAAGTCTAATGGGAAAATGGGTTACAAA
>NW_004524660.1:4575322-4576233 GCF_000260255.1 Octodon degus
AATGATGCATTTTTAAAAAAAATTATGAGAGGATAGACTTAAACTTATACTAATGTTCCTGAAGGAGAGAATTTAAAACTCATATCCCAACTATGTTTGAGAAGACTGACATATTTTATGTTTCTTAATTATCTTTAAAGTTCCCAATTGCATTACTGTTGAAAAGACTCAATTTACTGTGCGCCAATGAAAGAATAAAAGAACCTCCCAGACAACTGCTAGTGCAGATGAGAAAGTATTTCATTCCTTTGTGCTGTCAGAACAGAAAACTTGCACATGAAGGACGTTTTTAACCTTCTTCTGTTCTAGGCAAGGTCACGGCGTCACTTGGGTCAAGACTGACATTCACAGCAAGCCTGAAATATTAATTTAGCAAAATTTTTCAGCATGTAGCCTTACTGTATTTATTAATTGGCTGTGCATTTGGGTGTTTGTCTCCCAAAAATATTTTGTGATGTATGAAAGCAGCCTCAAAACAAGCTTGACAAATAATTGATTCTTTCAAGTTTTGATTCATCTACTGAAATGTTTTTTAACCCTTCTCTCAAATTTCCTGTTTTTCACCATGGAGTCACTTCATTCAAAATCTTATTTTGTGCCCTGTCTGCCCCCTTCACTCTGTGCCTTTTGGAGCTACTCGGGCAGTCTTTGTGAATCAGCAGTAGCCAGGAGGAGAGGCTGCTGAATTTCTGCTCCTGCGAACTGGCTCAGAAGCCCTACTAAATTTGTATTTTGGGCAGTTTTCCATCTTCTGCAAATCACATTAACTCTAAATCTATTTAAATAATTCATTGTGCATTTTTTTCAGTTGTTTTTGATTATCTTTTCTTGTCTCATCGATAACAGTATAGAGACGTCCAAGGACGTTTACAGATGTCCCAGGTTTAGCTCTGTGGCACTCTGTCACCTAT
>NW_004524660.1:4576938-4587004 GCF_000260255.1 Octodon degus
AAAAAAATTGGACCTGGGTGTGGGAATGCTCTTCAGGCTGGCCAAACCACTCAGCAGATTAAAGCCCCTGCAAGCAGGCGCAGGAGCCGGGGGTTGGATCCCCAGCCTGCCGTTCTGGACCCGAACCCCGGAGCGCACTGAGACAGCGATTGAGACTAGGCATGGTGGCGCACGCCTGTAATCCCAGCTGTAAACAGGCGGATCACTAAGGGTCCGATCTAGTAGTGAGACTGTGAATACCCTGTAGACCTTTCCTTACAATTAAAAACAACAATAATTAAAAAAAAGTATAAAAAGATAAAAATTTAGGGATATATTGAAATCCACCCACAATGGCAATGCACATCCAAGTCATGGCTTCTAACCACCTCAGTGTTTCCTAGCGTTATCCACTCCGCAGCGACGGGCCGCCTGGATGTCTAGCCTGCGTGCATCGGATCGTGCCCCTTGGCACTGGGGGCGGAGGCAAGAGAGGACAGGTATGCAGGGGTAGCTGGGGGAGGAGGAGGAGACAGGGAGAGGGAGTTCTTAGACAGTTTGCAGGCTGCCTGCACCGACTGTGGTTCCCTCACGTACAGCACGCGGATGTGACCTCCTCCGGGACTCTTTTTTTTTTTTTGCAGAATCGGGGATTGAACTCAGCCCTTGCGCTTGCCACGCAAGCACTTATTCTGCTGAGCTATCTCCCCGGCCCCTCCTCGGGGATTCTTTTGTCGTTAATTTTTCACAAGAGAAATGTTATCTCATTTCTATGGCTTATCAAATGCTGGGTCACTAAAGAGAGCTAGCAACCTGTATCAATTCTTGAGTTTTCAGAAAAATGGGATTCCAGCATTATTTTTAAAGATGTACTCTTATAATATGAAGGTGAGGTTAATCATCCGAGAAATGCAACCAAGAGTGTCTGCTTTCACCGGGTATGGTGAACTTGTCTAATGTCGAACTGATAATCTACTCTAAATAAACATTTTGGCTATTAACCACATTAAGAAGCGTAGATCTCACGGTGACGAATTAATGACTGTAAAAAATTACCAAAGATTTATTTGGAGCTAAGAGAAATCATTTACTCTGGGAAAAAGATTTATTAAGATTATTGCAGCAATATATTTTCTGGTCATGTTCTCATCTTCCAAGCAAATTTTGATCTTTGTGATTTCTTGTCTCTCTTTGATCTCATTCTTTGAATCAACTCCTTTTCCTTGGTGGGGAAAGCAGGGTTTGACTTATAAACAGTCACCTTTCTCTGCCTGGTAAACCCTGACTGGAATAGTCAAACACCTTCTAGAATATTCTGTTGTAAAACAAACAAGAACTACTCACAATAAAATGCCTTCCTGACCCTTCCACAGCTCCAGTGAGTGTCTTGTGTTCTTCACAGCCAATTGCATCAAAGTCTTGTCTTACTTTCCCTCAGCAACCACCCTTACCATTCCACAGAAGCTAATATTCTCCCAGGGGGTCAAATTTAACACATTTATTATTTGTTCCACTTTTTCTCATATCAAAAAATGACATAAACAACTTCTTCCACCTCAAAATTCTCTACAGTGCTGTCCTGCTCAGTTTTAATTTATGACTCTCTGGAAAACTCCTCTGTCTCCTCGTCTCAGAACACATCCAAGGCTGGAATGTTCTTCCGCCCTCTACTCAAGTTTCTCTTTTCTTTCCACTTATTCTCCCCCTTAAGCAACTACATAACTTCATTTGCTATGTGTCTAGTGTCCAGAGGTTTTCAAATCTATATCTTCAGTCAGATAACATTTCTACCTCCGTGTATCAAACTATATATTAACTTTCACTTTAGACAGCAAACAGGAGCTTCAGGCTCACCTTGTCCAAATTATACCTATAATCTCCACTCCTTCGCTGTCCCCATACCCTTCCATTGGTCCTCCTCTGGTTTTGATGTAGTGTTCCCGGTTTGAAACAACCACCCCTCCAGTCATCCAACTTGGAAATGGATGAGTTGTCAAACTGCATTTTCCTTATTCAATTCTGCTATATAATCAATCACTAAATCTTATGAATTATAATTTCCAAGATATACTTAAAATCAACCCACTTTTTTTTTTTTTGGCTAGCCTAGGCTGCCTCAATGGTGGGTCTGGCGCAGCATGTGGAGCTGAGGATTGAACTGCGGTCCCCTGCGCTTGACTGAGTTTGCCCAAGCAGGAGCCTTAAACAACTAAGCTAATCTGCAAGTCCTAAAATCAACCCACTTATGCCAACTGTTTTTCCACTTTTTCTCTGGTTCAGGAACTAAAGTAAGCATAATAAATTCTGAAGCAGATTTTCAAACATTTTCTAATGGTATGCATAACCCGTATAATGCCCATACAGTGCTCATAGGTTAGGTCTGCCTCTTACATGGGTAATTCTATTGTTTTCTAATGGCATCAGACTCCATGGAGTTCTACTTCCCATGCTCTCAGATCTCCCTGCATTGTGGTTAGGAGTTTTGCAATGCAGCACACAGTTTGTAGATTATTTTATAATGAATCACCCAAAGAATCATATATACCAAGCATGCAGGAAATATGTACACGTGCTAAAGACTGAAGACTCCAAGATGAGAGCCTGGATCCTAATATCCTTCATGAGTCCAGCTGAAGTCCTAGACTCACAGCAGAGCCTCCTGGGAGTCCCGCTGGAAGCCTAGAACCCATAACAAAGTTTCATGCAGTCACCAATCTATGCTGGGAAGGCCCAAAAGTCAGTGGGGAAGCTAGGAAGCCTGTGCCGGCAGGATGAAGGACCTGTGCCAGCAGGCTGAGGGATCTGCACTGGAGCCAGGAAGAGATGCTCCAGGTAAGAATCAGAGACCCCCCCTCCCCAAATTCCACAGCATCTTCAGCAACAGTGAAGTCCCACGCTCCTCCAACAATGAGGAAAGCTGAGTTCCTACCCGGAGAGCCAACTCAACAAGCTTCTCCAGGACAGGGAGCTGCTCATCATCTTATCCTCTGGAGCCAGGAAGCAATACTCAAGGTGAAGACCAGCATTCCCACCAAGCGAGCCACAGCCATCCTCAGCGATGACAAGATTCCAAGCTCGTTCTCTGAAAGAATAGCCAAGTTCATCAAGAAAGCCAGAGTCATGAGGTCCCCCCATGGAGCAGCCCAAGAGAACCAGCAGCTTCCAACAGCTCCTGCAGCATCCGAGCAGCCTCCCTGCCAGCCTCTCTAGCTCTGCCTCTTCTGCTGCCAGCAGCCACCCTCAGGTGGGCCTCCTGCACCCGGCTGCACCTGGGTTCAGCTCAGCTGGGCGTCACAAGCTGAGCCTAGGTGCGGTTTTTTTTTTACGTCACATTCTCCACATTCACCTGAATAATGCTTCCCCTCTGGGACTTGGTTTAAACTTTACCTCACTGTATTAGAGGAAAACTTTTTTATGAGGAACTTACCTAGAACCATAGATCTTCCACTTAATAACATTGTCTAAGCTGACAATTATTTTTATTAACCCTACAATTTGCCACCGTTCTCATGATCCTAACAGGATGTCCGATTCCAGAGACGCTCAAAATGTTTTGTGAATGAATACGTGAAAGAAACCCACCCTTTGAGATTCATTCATGGAGCATCTCCTCAAAAAAGACTTCACCAAAGCTTTCATTTTGGCTGAGTGTTTTTCCTTTGACATCTCAGCACTCTATCCATGTTGCTGCCTTTTCTAAATTAAGTTGAAAGTACCTGCTTCAGGATCAGCTGCCACTGAGCCTTTGCTTAGAACTTGTAGTATTTTTTTTTCAATTTTTTTGGGGGGCAGAACCGGGGATTGAACTTAGGCCTTTGCACTTGCCAGGGAAGCACTTATTCCACTGAGCCATCTCCCCGGCCCCAGAACTTATAGTATGGATTGGAACTGGACCACTGTGGCTTAAGTTCCAGTTTTGCTATTAAATAGTTATGTAATTACAGATGAATTCATTCTCAGTTCCCTTCTCTATAAAAATATTAAGTCTTACAATGTAATTTTTTGAAGATTAAATGATCATCCACATAGTATTTAAATGCTAGCGATCACTACAGCTGTGTGGACTATTTTGTATAGCATGTAGTGTTTTGCTCTGAATAAGACAAATTGCCTAAGGTAATAGGGGAAGTGAATGAGAAATGAAATTATAATTTCAATTAATATTTTTACTATTTCATATTACATATGTATCTATCTACCCATTTCTAAATTTAATCCAATGAATCTTCCATGCTAAAACAAGAATTTCATTCCAAAATGCAGTCTCTCTGTGTGGCTCCCTTAATCAAACTTTCTCTAATAATTCCTTTTTGCCTGTAGAAAAACAATTTAAAAGTTTCAACATAGACTAAAATGATCTACACCAACCCTTCCTGAAATTTCTTCTCATTGTTTTTCTGTTCTGTACTTCTCTTTCCTTATTTCAGCCTTATCTATGCATTATTTTTAATAAAGGAATGGAAAAAAGGAAGAGAGGTGATGCTTTTTGCTCGAGCACCTAACATTCACACGATCAATAATTCTTTGAGCCTTTTCCCCATCCTCCATTTTCTTCTCCCTCTAAAGAAATACTAATTACATTCACTTTCTCTTCTCAATTGCCATGGTATATGGAAGCCTACGTTACAGTAATAGCCACATTATGTTTTAACCAGTTATGGGTCAGCTTCTCTACTGGCGTGTGAACTCCTTGAGGGCGGGACTTTGTAGAGAACAGCAGCCAGAATGCATTCAGATCCTGGCTTCTACTCTTGCAAGCTCTGTGTACTTGAGTCCATTTATTCTGGCCCCTCTAAAAGTGGAAATATCACTACATATGTGAGAGTTACATACGAGTGTACTGCCTGAGCTGAGATCAATGGACAGCAGCTATTAGTGACAGTGTTTTTATGTCTACCTCTTACTCCCTAATACATTCTAAAATCGAGGGGCTTGTGTCAAGACGTCGTGTTATGCAGGTAGACAAGCAGGGTTTGTCTGGATAATTTCCTCACAGCATTTACTGAGTGAAACCCTCCTCGAGGACGTGAGATGGGTTCATTCACAGCTGAGTTTTCTAAGTCTGAGAAGACTGAGCTCGACCAAACAGTTGGCCAGAACACCTACAGGTAACCTCACCAGCAGGGACTCCTGGGCAGACATCCTAACACCCGGCTCCTTCCCACAGGGCAAGGCTTTCCGTATCACCTAGAGAAGATGCACGATATTCTCTCACTTGGCCTTCAAATTATTCATTTGTACTTCTGCTGAATGCAACTGGTGAAAGCCATCCCGAAGGTACCCCAGTGAAGAGGAGAGGAGTTAGAAACTGTCTCTTGGTGGATCAGTAGCTTGTGAACCAGACGTGGTGGCTCACGTCTGCAGCCCCAGCTCTAGAGCCTGGGGAAGGAGGCCAGCCACAGTGTTAGGTCAGCCTCGGCTGCCGAGTAGGCTTGAGGCCAGCCTGAACTATGCCGTGAGACCCTGTCTCAAAGTCACAGGAAAATAAGGAAAAAAGAGCTTTCATGACAGGAGATCCTGTTGCTGCCGTCTTTGGAAAGCATAGTTCACTATAGTAGTATCGGAGTTTACCAGAATCCCAGATACCAAATCAAGATTTGAATAATCTAGTGAGAGATTCGAGACTAAGGAAATACAAGCACAAAACCTTTGCTGCTTATGTTTCAACACTGTCCTTGCGGCCTACTAAAGACCAGAGACAATCTAGGATGGCTTTGTGTGAAAACCCAAAAAGCAAGCTGGGTTTTGTGTCTTCATCTTTCTCTTGTAACATAAATGTTAGCAAGAATTTGAAATTGGAAATGAAACAGTTTGTTCCCATGTAGCTGGCTTCCTACATGCATGCTCACACACACACACACACACACACACACACACACACACACACCTGCATGCACAACACGCATGCACACACATGCATGCACACATACACACATACACACGCAATATACTGTCTTTTAAAATTTAGTTAAATTTTTCACCAGCTGTCTTATTCCCAGTTTTATGGTGAAGCACTTATCATTTTGGTATCTCTGTGAATATAAACTATCTTTTTGAGGCTTACAATTCATTAACTTTATATACAAAATATTTCACAAGTCCAAAATTACTTTGGAAATTAAAGAAAGCTAAAGATCAACTGATCTAAACATCTCTGATCAAATTGATGATAAAAACACCATAGAACAAAAATGAAATCTTTTGTCCATTTATGAAATTCCCCTGCTCAAATGCCTAACGGTGTTGGGTTCTCCTTTCTAATGGAACTGGAACTAATCGTTATGCTTCCAGAAAGCATAGAACATTACCCAATTTAATAATTATTGTATAAAATAATATTGAATCTGATATTAAGAATTTTAAAACTAACAATGGGAAATCTCAAAAACGGCTCCGTGCATCATAAAAAGGCTCATGCATTTGTAACCGCACAGCGATGTGAAGTCCAATCATAAAAAGAACTCCTGATGTACTGGATACGGCATCACATGCTCAGTGCATAAGCTCCAGCTTCATTTTTCACCTGCATTGGTTAGTGGCATCTTCTTTCCATTCTGGAATGTCTCACTGAGCGATGGATAAGCCACGACTCTAAATACAAGATTTTCCTTTCTTCTGGACCATAGCCCAGCTCACTGAAATAGAGCTGCATTTATTATACTTCAACAACCCTGAAGGGAGGGAGAAGAGTACACACTGATCTACTGGGACTGTTGGGTGCTATGATGTGCTAGGAATCAAGGGGCTCATACCCTGGTGCTTCTGTAACACATCCTCAGACAAATGCAGGGGGATAAACCAACTCAAGTGGGTGAAGTTCGGTGGTGGGATTTGCTTTGCACTTGTTCTGCCAAGAGTTCTCTGTATTTGTCATTTGAATTAAATAGTCGTACAAACACCTGTATAACATTTCTAATACTTGTATCTAACTATATGTAAGCATCAATGAGGACAAACAATCCCTGAATAAAATGTATGCAGACAATAAAAAGGAGTATAAGTAGTCTTGAATGAGTTGTATTCAAACATTTTGAGTTATTGAACAAAAGGAAGAAGACATAACACTTCAGTAAAGATTCTAAAGCAATTCAACCAGATATCGGTTTAATAGAAGCATGGGCTATGTGATAAGTGTTGGATAAATTCCTGCCTTTTCTCATTTGTCCTTGAATTTCCCCCCAGGGCTGGGGAAATTATGTATGGAATCTCCAGGCTCTCTCAGGCCATCAGGCACCAAACAGCTTTTGTACATGAGATACCTCTTCATAGAATATGAAGAGCAGTCCTCACTGGTTTGGCCTCAAAATAAAACAAAGCAAACAACAGCAAAAGAAAACTCTAAAACCTAATTCTTTTATTATTTTTTTCTATTATAGTTATTGAGCCCTTCAAAAGTCTTGAGCTTAAGTTATAAAGAGCTCTTTGTTCGCTAATGGTAATTTGACAAAGATCCCAGTAAATATAGCTGAACTCCTACTGTGTACCAGGGATTCTGCAAGTCACAGTCATTACTCTTGAGACCAAAATTAGAAACAAAAGAAAGTCATTAAGCTGAAGTTGTTCATACTGGGGAGATGTATTAAATGTTGGCAACTTTATCCATGTTGCAAATGATCAATCTACAATGTACACACCGAAGCCGGGAACGCCGATGACAGAGACATCCAATTTTCCTCTGAAGGATTATAAAATTCTTCTTGGAAAATACATAATTTTGGTAAAGAAAATCAAAGGCCGTATTTATACAAAATAAGAATAAGCTTTGTTCATAGTATGTTTAATTTTATCTTGGATTAAGAAATACGTATTACTGAATAGAAGCTTAATGAGTTTATAGGAGCACATCAATTCTCCACCACCTCAATACAACTATTAGAAGACAGGTATTTACAGATTATGTCTACTGTGTAGTACTGAGTTTGTATATTCAGTAGCGTAAGCTGATTGTTGAAATTTTCAAAATTAGTTACTTGCAGCTGAAATAAAGGCGAAATGAAGAGGAAATCTTCTTTAATAAAATACTTTCCACAAGAGAGAGGGGAGTAGTAAAAGAAAGATGGGAAAAGTTAAAACAATAGGGAAAAAAGCCATGGAAACCAAGCTTTTGTAAATGAAGAGGGGGGAGAGGTTTCATCAACAGTAGGGAAATGGGGAAAAACAAGTTATATTATGTACAGGGACAAATTCTCTATGATGAATATATAATATATATATTATATATTATATAATATATAATGTTCTAATGAAATCTAACTGACAAAATACTTCCCACTCACTGGCTTGGCAATGTCAAGTTGGAAACTAGGTCACGTAGCACCATTTGTTTTATTGGCAAGAGTTTCCTCAAACAAAATTCCTTAGGTGACTTTTCATAAAAATTCCCAAGGAAGTTTACATTAGTGCCTTTCCTGGTGGTATTATTAATTGATGTCATGCATTCTATATGAACCTTTCCATTTGTTGATTAAACAAATGCTTAAGAGCCAGTATGGACGCAGCACCGTTTGGAGTGGTTGGTAGACACAGAGATGCTGGTAAACACTTAATATCGGCTGGGGAGAGGCGCTGAATCATGAACTTACTGTCTTATCTGATTAAATCCTCCTACCATGGCTGATTTTGAGGATGTCTCTGAATAACAAGGTGGTCAACGAGATACCCGATGACGTGCTTCTATTTCTTTCATAGACGTATATGAGCTTCAACACTCCACTGAGTGTTCAGCACCAACAAACATAATACTTACCGACTCTGCCTCCACAGAGACGTCTTACACTCTTACCTGTTGCTGTCACTCTCCTTTGAAGCATTAACCTCCACCAATGAGATCCGAGGAAGCACTAAGCTCAGATGTAAAGTGAGGTGAACTAACACCCCTCCAGCTGACACAATGCTGCAGCCAGGCCACACAGCCAGGGTTTCTGACTACACTGCCTTGTTTGTCGTAGGGCTGCGTGATGAATGCTTGTCATAGTTCACTGTAGTGTTTTGTCAACTACAACCATAACTTGGCTAGTATTTTTTAAAAAAATAGAATAAAACTCATCAATGTTGATTGCTTTATATAAAGGATTAATATAGGTGAAACTTCTATTTCTTTTATGGGTACACACCAGATCAGAAATTAAAATAAACTTTTCCTATTGAATTATAGCAAAAATAATTTTAAAAACATGTTCATTGATTTATTCTTCAAGTGGCATGTGGTAATAGAAAATTACACCCAACAAGTATAATTATTTAGCACCCTAGTGTGTTGGGCATCATCTGTCCCAGTGATACAACTATGCACTTAAGGTTGAATGGTCACTTCTGCTCTACCTTGTGTCCATGTTTAGTGCTTAATTAAATCTATAAGATGATAGGAATATGTGAAAACTTCTCAGAAATATAAGAATACTTTTAGTTGTAAAAAACATAAGCAAAACTACTAAGGTAAGAGATTATAGGCTTTGAAAAGTCACCCCTTTGTTTTATTGATCATGTTTTTCTAATAGTTTTTTATTTATGTATTTTTAATGGAACCCCCAGCCCCTGCGTCTGCTTGCACATGCTTTAATCTGCTGAGTTATTTGGCCAGATTGTTTGTACTAGAGATTGAACCCACAGTTTTTATATAGAGCTATTTCCCCTTTATTTTGTATTTTGACATACGGTCTTTTTAAGCCACCAGCTTGCCCACATTGAGTTCAAGCTTGATAAGAGTTTTTTGAAAACAAAATTGACATAGATACTATTTGAGCTTCTGTAGCTGCTACACAATTTACCACAAACTTAGCGGTTAAAACGAACACAACTGTGTCTTCTGACAGCTCTGTGGTTCCAAGTATAGAACACGTTTCCTTGAGCCCCAGTCAAGATGTCCAAATGGCAGTATTCTTTCTATTTATCTACACTTGTGTTTTCTTGCCTTTTCTAGATTTTAGAAAAATGCCTACATCCTTGGTGGCCCGTTCCCATCACTGCCAGCTAGCACTGCCCACTCGAGCTTTCATCCCATGCCTCGCTGATATGTTCTTTGGCCTCCTCCATTGCAATTTAGGACCCTTTGGGCTCTTGTGATTACACTTACTTTGTGCACATAATC
>NW_004524660.1:4600632-4601689 GCF_000260255.1 Octodon degus
CTAGAAAATCTTACTTGTAGTTTTCAAAGGTATGTTTGCTAAGCATAAAATTCGAAGAGGACAGATATTTTCTTTCAGTTCTGTAATCAGTCTAGTTTCTTACACAGTTGGTCCTTTTTTTTTTCTTTCTAATGTGGAATAAGATGTTACTTAATTTTTTTCTTCCGTTGCTAATATTTTTTATGTATGTGCTTTAATGATTTTTTTCTTTACAGTCTGTTTTGGACAACTTCATTTTTGTGTATCTTGGTACGATTTTATTTAAATTTCTTGTGGAAAAGGTTCATTTTTCTTGGAATTGCGGTATTATAAATTGAACTAAATTCAGAAATTTAAAAAAAGAAAAGTAAAAATATTATTTTTTGTTGTTATGTGGTCTGAAATATGATAAAAATCATTATCTCTTAATTTTCAGTTGTGTGATCTGATGTGATTTTGTCTGAAAACAATGTGTGCAAATCCAAAGTTAGGCTTTCACTGAATTCTATGGATATTTTCTAATTTTTTATGCTATTAGTGCACTTTAAATATAGATGGTCACCTCTGTGATGGGGAGTTTGTAACTACGCGTGCTCTGTCTTTCTGCTTCTCTCCTCCCCTCACCTCCCTTCTGCCCCTCTTCCCCTCTTGGTCTTTATTTCCATTTTTCCCTTCTATTCTTTCTCGCTCCTTCTTTCCTTTCTGCCTCCCCCACTCTTGTTCTGCTTCTCATTTGAACATTTTCTTCCCATTTAACAATATTCATTATGCGTTTTTGTCCTGATTAACACTTTCAGTTTCCCGCCCCAGAGAAACCATATAATACTTCAGCATGTGTGTCGGATTGATTCCCCTTAGCAGTCTGGTCTCAAGATGCATCCATCTAGCTAGAAACATCTCCAGGCTGTATGTCCACGTCTTTTTGTCCATGCATTGGCTGGTGGACATTCAGGCTGGTTCCAAGATTTGGCTATTATAGACTGTAGAAGTGTGAACGTGGGTGTGCATGTGTCACTGTGATATGGGACTTTTAAATCTTTCAGGCAAATACCAGGAAGGGAAGTAGGTGGGCCAGGTG
>NW_004524660.1:4602609-4621752 GCF_000260255.1 Octodon degus
CTTTGCCTTTATTGCCCAGAATTGTTTTTCTGTGGTTGCTCTAGGCCACTAGTGGTTCCCAATGAACTTGAGATTTGTTTGCCTTAATCCTGTGAGATATATTATTGGAATTTTGATCAGAATTTCATTAAAGCTGGGGAGATAGCTCAGCTGCATAAGTGCTTGCTTGGCTAGCTCAAGGTCATGAGTTCGATCCCTGGTACTGCAAAAAAAAAAAAAAAATCAAATTGCATTAAATCTACATAACAATTTTGAAAGTGTGGCCATTTTCACCATATTAGTTCTTCCTGCTCACTTCACAATGTAAAAGTCCTTTACTACCTTCATTAGATTGCTTCCTAGATATTTTACTTTTTGCATGCTATTGTGAAAGCTGTCCTTTCCATAATCTCTCTCCATGAGTTTGTTATTTGTCAATAGGAGGCTATTAAATGAATATTTTTTGTACCCAAGTATGTAACTGAATTCACATTTTAAATCTAAATCTTTTGGCGAAGTGTTTGGGGTCTGATGTAGAGTATCACGTCATCTGCAGATAATGATAATTTAACTTCTTCCTCTCCTGTCTTTATTTCTTCTAATTTATTTCCTTCATCTAATTGCTGTGGCTAATGTTTCCTGTACTCTATTGAAGAAATCTGATGGTAGTGAATATCTTTATCTTGTCCCTGATTTTAGAGGGAAAGGCTTCAGCTTCTGACCATGTAGCATGATGTTGGCTGTTGGGTGGTCATAGAAGGCCTTCTTCAACTTGAGATAAAGACCTTCTATTCCAATTTTATGTAGGTTATTATTTTTTTATCATGAATGAGTGTTAAACTTTGTGAAATCTTTTTTGTGGATCTATTCTGGTGATCAAATGGTTTTTGCCCTTGGCTCTGTTAATAAAGTGCATTACATTTATTGATTTCTGTATGTTGAGTCATCCCTGCATCCCTTGGATTAATCCTACTTGGTCTTGATGTATACTTTTCTTGATGATTTGCTGCTTTCTGTTTGACAACATCTTATTGAGGATTTATGCATCTATATTTATTAAGGAGAGTGGCCTGTAGTTCTCCGGTTTGGGTACAGGAGTAATGCTCTCTTCCAGGAATGTGCTTGGGAGTATTACTGACCTTTCCCAGTTAGTAAAGTATCTGCGAAATAGCAGCATTAAGTCTTCTCTAAATTTCTTGTAGAATTCAGTAGTGAATCTGTGAGGCCCCGGGCTTTTCTTGTTGGTAGTTTTTAATTGTATCCTCAATTTCATTGACTGATACTGGTTCACTGAGAATCTTCACATCTTATTGATTCAATTTTGGTGATTCTTCTATATCTAGGAATCTGTGCATTTCTGCTGCATTTTCCATCTTATTAGAATGCAAGTTCCCAAAGCAGTTAGATGATTTTCTGGATTTTTGCAGCATCTGTTATGATACCACCCTTTTCATTCTTAATTTTATAGATTCAAGTCTGTTCTTTCCTCTTTGATAAGGTTGGCTAAGTTTTTGTCTGTTGCATTTAAATTTTCAAAGAACCAATGCTTTGATTCATTCTTTGTACAGTGTTCTTAGTCTCCATTGTATTAATTTCTTTTCTTTCTTTTTTTTTTTTTTTCTGTACTGGGGATTGATTTCAGGCCCTTGCGCTTGCCAGGGAAGCACTTATTCTACTGAGCTATCTCCCTGACCCCTCCATTGTATTAATTTCTGCTCTCACCTTTATAACGTCCTCCCTTGTACCAGCTTGGGACTCACCTTGATCTGCTTTTTATAGAAGTTTTAGGCTGAACATTAAGTTGTTTATTTGAGCTCATTCTGCTTTGCTGATATGGGAATTCACCATTATAAAATTCCCTTGCAGGACTGCTTTCATTGTGTCATAAGTTCTAGTGTGTCGTATTGTCATTGTCATTTAATTGGAGACATGGCCTAATTTCTTCTTTAATTTCATCTGTGATCCACTGGTTGTTCAGTAGGATTTTATTTAGTTACCACGTGTTTATGAAGTTCTTGTGGCTTATTTCGTCATTGGTTTCCAGTTTGATTGCACTGTGGTCTGATAATATGAATGGGATAATTTCAGTTCCTTTGCATTTATTTCAGCATGTCCTATGAGCTAGTATGTGGTCTATTTTGGAACACACCCATGTGCAACTGAGAAGAACGTGTATTCTGATGTTCTGGGGTGGAACACTGTAGACATCTACTAAGTCTCTTTCTTTAAAAGTTTGGTTCAATTCTGATATGTTATTGTTGATTTTTTTGGTATAGTTGATCTGTCTATTTGTGACAATGAGGATGGAATTCCTCCATTACAATTGTATTAGCTCCTCTTTGATATTTCATGTCCATTGAGTTTGTTTTACATAGTTGCATGCTCTTATACTTGGTGCATATATATTATCACAGCTCATCCTTTTTATTGTTCCTTTTACAAGGATGTAGTGATTGTCCTTTTCTCTCTTAATCAATCTTGGCTTGAAATCCACTTTATGTGCAAATAGAACACCCTGGCTTTTTTCTGGGTTCCTGTCACATGGAATATTCTTTTCCATCCTTCGCCTTTGCGTCTGTGAATTTATGTTTAAATTAAATGTGTTTCTTGTCTGTAACATATTGTTGCATCTTGCGTCTTCCTTCATTCTGCCAGTCTGTCTATCTTGATTGGTGAATAGCAATCATTAGCATGAATTGCTATCACTGATAAATATTGGTAGATTTTTGTCATCTTATTTTCCTGTTGTTGGTACCTTTTCCTTCCTCCTCTTTAACTACTTGCCTTGCCTGATGGATTCATTCTGTTGGTGTCATGGAGATAGAGTCTTTGTTTCTCTTTCTAGAATATCCTTCAGGGGCTGGTAAGATAGCTCGATGGACTAAGTGCCTGCTGAGGCAAGAACAGGGACTGGGATGCGCTCCCCAGCACCACATGCCGAGCCTGCCCCCTCGCCCGGGCGCTAAGCCATTGACCGAGTCTTGGTGGGGTGGCGCATGCCTGTAATCCCAGCGCTAGGGAGGCTGAAAGCAGGAGGATCACTATGAGTCTGAGCTGAGTAGTGAGACCCTGTAAAAATACATTTTAAAAAATAGAGTACACTTCAGAACATTTTGAAGTGCTGGTTTGCTGTTTAGGAATTTCTGTAGCTGTTGTGGGAAGTATCTTATTTCTCTAACAATTTTAAATGATAGTTTTGCTAAGTGCATCCATTTGAGTTTGAAGGGTTTTTTTTTTGTTTGTTTGTTTGTTTGTTTGTTTGTTTTTTCATTTAGATGTTGAAATGCTTCCCTCTAAGCTCTCCTTGCCCTGGGGGTCTGTTTGGGAAGTCTGCTGTAATTCTGATAGGATTGCCTGTATAATTAATTTGTTTCTTTTAACAGATTTTTCATAGTTAGATTTAAAAAAAAAAAAAGTAAAAATAGTAAAAACAAAATTACAAGCAATACAGAATTTCACTAAATAAAATGGTAGAAATTCAATAATGGTTGTTATACTGCGTATTGTTGTCTTCAAATTAGTTGTCCAAGCTACCAGACATAAGCTTTCAAAATTAGCCAAAAAAATTAAACAGAAGGGAAAAAAAGCTTAAGCATGAACTATTCCTTTCAACAGACCAGCAGAAATGAGCAGTGTGATTTTTTTTAAAATTATTTATTTACTTATTTATTTGTGTGTGTGTGGCCAGTTCAGCCCACCAGGGGGCGGGGCTGGCTGGTATGTGGTGCTGGGGGATTGAACCACGGTCCCTGTGCTTTGCTAAGCTTGTTCTAAGTAGGTGCTTTAGACCACTGAGCCATCTCACCAGCCCAAGCAGTGTGATTATCCAGGCTATCTTGTGTCTATACATATTGTAATGTGCTGTTTTTGTGTTGAATTTCTGGAACCTTGGCTATTATACGCCTTGGGGTAGATTTTTTTATTATAGATGTTTGAAGTTTAATACACCTCACTTATCTGGATGTCAAATTCGTTTTCCTCCACTTGGGAAGTTTGTGTCATTACTTCTGTGAACAGCTTTCTGGGTGGCTTGCTGTGTCTCCTGTTTTTTTACTGACTCTGATGGATCTTCTTCCCCTTCTTCACATCATCTCGCAGCTGCTAGGTGGATTTCTCATAGTCCCTTACTATTTTTAAGAAATCTTTCTTTTCACGATCCCTCACTAAAGTCCTGTCGTATGTATCTGCCAGTTTATTCTCACGTTAGCTCATTCTGCGGCTGATGCTTTCGATGGAACTTTTAATATGGATATCAGTTTAAATGTTTCATGGATTCCTTTTCTTTTCCAGGCAGAGTGTTAATAATCCCATAATGTTCCTAAACTCCTGTATCTTTTTGAAAAATCTGTATCTACTCTAGATTCACTAAGCAAATGTCTTTCGTTACAGTCGCCATCTCTGAAGTAATGTGAGAAATCATTTTCTGATTTGATGCTTTTTTAGAATCACATTCATCTGATTCATTGCTTCCACAGTTAGCGTTTCTGGAAGGCTGCCTCGCTGCCCCTGGGCTTGCCTTTGGTGGGCTGGACGTCTGGGATTGCATCTTGTTTAAGTGTCTTCTCATTTTTTTCTTTCTTCTTTTTCTTTAGCTTAGTTTCTGGGCTAATGCTTATAAGTTGCTAAGGGTGAGTAGCTTTACAGCTAGTATTCAGAACCTTCAGGAAATGGCTGCTTCACAGAGTTGTCTTCCAGGTGTAGCTGGCTTTTTAGGTTTGAGTGTTTCCTAAGATACTACTCTTCCATTTCTTGGGGATGGGGTGTAGCTGCCTGCTCGGCCAGCCCCTTGCACGTTGGCACTGGCATATGGTATTGTTTAGAAGCCTTAGGTGACCTCACTCTTGGTATAATCAGGAGGAGCAACCGATTAGAACAATTTTGTCACCTTGGCTCAATTTAGCATAATCAGCAATAACAATAGCATCAAATACAGTATATTAGATGGCAAATGTGCTGACTATGAATTTACCACCTTTAACCGTATGAACTAGGCTTGTGGTTACAAAGCAAAATCTAAAGTGAACCAGAAAATTGTACATAGTAAACCAATCCCTCTATATGGCAATTTTACCCTCAGGGGAGAAAATTGAAAAGGGGTTAGTGGAAAAAAATAGAAAAATAGGAAGAGAGTAGAAGCAAAGCTACAGGCAAAGGAAGATTGCACAAACTTTGAAAAACTGGTGAAAAATTCAACAGGGAAAGAGAGAAAGGAAGAAATAATAACAAGAACAGAACTGAACAGCAACAACAAAATGAAAACCTATGTTCACACTCATATAAAAGTAAGAACAATCAAGAAAAAGTAAGAGGACAACAACAAAAACCCCCAGAAAACAAAGAATAAAAAGGAAATAAGAAAAATACCCTTTTTACTTCCAGTCCCAGGTGTCCCTGATGCCCAGTGTAGGCAGACAGTCTAGATCCCAGTTGCTGAACTGCGGAAAGACCGCACCTTTACTTCCACTGAGGTTCAGGGTGGCTTCTGGGTATGAGGTTGGAACCTGATTTGTCCAGCCCATACCATTTCTGTGCACGTCCTGCCAGCTTGAACTCAGCTTCCTCACCTTCTGCTATTCTGTACTAATTCATAGCTGCCAAATGGAGCCGGCCTGCAGCTGACCTGCATTCGGGTCCACTGTGCATCTCAGGTTTGCTGCCCCACACACGCAGTGAGTCCAAGCTCAGGGAGAAAATGTCACCTGTCACCTCTTTCTTCTTTGTCGAAGTCTCTCTCTTCCCTGCCTCTGTGAGCTCCAATTCTTGCTTCAGATCCTTTCTGGGTCCCAGGGACTCACTTCCTGCCCCCTCTTCCTGCTGCTGCATTCCAGTATCTGGACACCAGGTCTCAGAGAGGCTCTTTCTTTCATTTTTTTGTCTTTTTTTTTCTGAACCAGGGATTGAACTCAGGCCCTTGCTCTTGCCAGGTAAGTGCTTATTCCATTGAGCCATCTCCCCAGACCCCTGGAGAAGCTCTTTCTCTGCTGCTCAATACTCTGCCATCATCCCAGAAGACTGTATGTGTATTCTTATCCACATCCTTCACAAAAAAAGGATACATGAAACCAAACGACAACAGGATTTACATTTTTACTTTTCATGAAAGTAGTAAATTAATATTATTTTCCTAGAAAATGGTATTAATGTTCCTGATATTTGCTTGTTATAGTATGCTATTTGCTACTTGTTATGAGATGCACAAACATTTCTAAACGGTTCACTAAATATGAAGAAGAATGTGTTTGATTGACTTAAAATACACTTATTCCACTTACTTAAAGTGCATATGCATTTTGAAATTGTTTTGTTTTAATTTATAAATGTATATTAAATATACAACTGATTGGAACCATTCAAGCATGCATTCATTTATGAACGCTCTTAAAACTCCAAATGAGTCATAATAGTATATTTGAAACTATGAGTTGATGCTCTGAATTAATGCTGAGACTCATAACCCAAATGAAAAGCTGTTATTGCATGAAATTCAAGTGAGTTTTCTGAAGCACAGTGTCTCAGCAATTTCAAAGACTTTTATTCAAAATAGCAAGTAAAATTAGACAATATGATGACAACTCCTTTGTGAATCTAAATTGTTAAAATCATCATAGAACTATCTCATTGGAAAGCTTTAACCAAACACATAAACATTGATTAGCATTACAATGAGTAAACCTCTGACTATGGTAATCAATATGTGGTAAGAATTTATTAGGCAAAAAACTAGTCTTTTAAATAATAAAAAGTTTTTAAAAACCATTCTACAGTGCTAGAATTTATTTTATAAAAGGAAACACCTGCAACTTTTCTGTGGACTTTCATTTGTCATTGTTTGGGAGTATTTTGTGTATTTTTGGGGGGCAGAGTCTCACCATGCAGCTCAGGCTGGCTTTGAGCTTACTTTGTAGCCCAGACTGGTCTAAAACTAGCAGCAATCCTCCTGCCTCAGCCTCCTGAGTGCTGCCATTACAGGCATACACCACCACACTCAGCCTTCTTTCGTGGACTTAAGAAAGACATCCATAGATAATGTGGAGCATGTCCACCACAACACATTTAGGGGCATCGTGCTCTTCCCTGGTTTTGCTATATGTAGTCTATATCCCATTCACTAATGCCAATAATCTATGGAATTATCTCATATTTCCTATAATGTATTGTTTTCCAGTTTATTTTATTTATTTATTTAGCAGAACCAGGGATTGAACTCAGGCCCTTGCACTTGCCAAGCAAGCGTTTATTCTACTGAGCCATCTCCCCAGGCCCTATTTTCCGGTTTAAAGGTACATTTTTCTAGGAATTTATAGGTATCTGAGAAACTTCCAGCAGCCTCGACTGTTTGAATATGTTTTAGGAGCTAAAAAGTGCTCGTTTAGTCTAAAACAGTGATTCTCACATGAGGTGTCAGTCACCCTCTCCTAGCCTCCCAAGCACATTTGGCAGTGTTTAAAAATGTTGCTTGTAAGAACTGAATTGGGGAAGTGGTACTGGGACTGAAGGGGTGGAGACCAAAGATGATTCGGAACCCTCCACAACGTGCAATCACAGAATTAAAGACCCAAAGATGTATTATGGTATGCTATTTACAAGTAGTGCAGAATTAAAGACTCGAAGATGTTCTAACAGTCTCCAGATTGAGAAACCCTGCTCTGAACAACACCAGCAAAACCAGTGTGTAGAGTTTTCTAGTAAAAATAGCTGGATGGCTAGAAAACATTACTATATAATACCTCTGTTGGAAAGAGAAAAATGTTGAAAAATAAGTAACTTCTAACCTCAAAGATTTTAAAGTTTCTAAAAAAGATAGTTGACCTGAAGCTAAAATTTAGTCTATAAGCATAACTACACTCAGGAAATATAAACTATACATCTATACAACTTCATACATAGGCTCTTAATAAATTGTAAAGATTTATTCAATGTTCACTATAATTTTTTTTGAAGAATCAAAGGTAAATACAAGATCCCTCAGTACGAGGTGTCTATATTCTAGAAGAGAACTAGTAGTTAAATAAATAAGTGCAATTAGAGGAGAGAGAAGGCCAGAGAGGAAATAAAATATGGACCAGAATTCTAAATGCACTGTGTGACAAAGAAGATTAAATTTTATTTTATGGACGGTAGCATTAAGAACCATCTAGCAGGAGTGTGGAGCATCACTTGGAGTGGCTCATAAGATTAGGCTTTCACACCTCACATACAGATGTTGAGGGCCTGACGTAAGGGAGAAGAGATAACTATGAAATCTATAAATGAGACTGAATTGAATGAGTGTGGTTATTGATTAACTAGATGTGATATTGTGGGTTAAGATGGGAATAAGCAGGCATCTAAGATGACCTCCAGGTCTGAAGCAAGGTGGTAGGGCTAAAATAGGTCGCCCCTAAAATTCAGATGCTCAAATACAGTGTCAAGTGTGCACAGATAGAGGAATACAGCAAAATGTGCTGTATATAAATAATGAAACATTATTCGGCCTTAAGAAGAAGGAAATCCTGAAGCTGTGGCAGGAATAAACCTTAAGAATGTTACTTTAAATGAAACGAGCCCATCACAGAAGACAAATCTTGTATGGTTCCATTTAGATGAAGCATTTAAAGCAAGTGCTCTATCGTTAAGCTACATCCAATGTGGTCTACATCTGAGGTATTTAAAGTAGTGAAAATCCCACCGACAGGAAGTAGAATAGTAGTTTTTAAGGATGGAGGAAATGGAGAGTGGGGAGTTACTGTCTAGTTGATAAATTATTTTTTGATTCAGCTTTAGAGGATGAAAAAGTTTATAGAGATAAGATGATAATGGCTGGGTAATATTATTAATGTATTTTATTCCAAACATTGTGGAATGAATTGGCTGAGATTATAAATTGGCTGATATTATAAATTTGTTACCTATGTTACAGAAAGAAGGTAATGACTTGCACTATTATTACTGTATGTTTGTGGTACATGATAATCACATTCATTGGCGGGATTGGTACACACATGCACTGGATCTTTACCATGACTTTCTTTGGACCGCAGACCAGGCAGGTTGGCTTGGCATCCTTCCAAAATCTGGGACTTGCTGAGCTCAAGTTTTCTCAGCTGCAGGGTCAACATGGCCTGACAAAGTGGACCATGGGACTGGGATGGAAAAGGAGAGTGAAACATAATGCTTTTCATTTTGTGGGGCGGTAATGAAGCTCCTGGTCTCTCAGCAAAGAGCCTTGTGTCTTCTCCTTAATCAGTGAAAGCAGCATCCTGAACTGTTAGCTAGGGAACGAGGCAGAGCCTCAGAGTCCTCCCAGTGCCTGAACGCAGGAAATGGACATTGGGTGTGGTCCCAGCAGGGCACTAACCAAAGTCTTAAGGGTGCATGAAACTCCCACCATAAAAAGAGTAGAATTTTTCAATTTGGGTTATGGAATGTTTTCTTCACTGTTTTATGTATCTTCTGACAATCTACCCCTGCCTTTTCCTCCTTTTTCCTTTCCTTTTCTCTCTTTTTTCCTGCTTTCTCTACCATCATCTCTCCTCTCTTTTTTTCATAATGGTAAGTTAATACCAGGAGAACTAGGGAGCAAATTCAATCTCTCTCCTTCATCACCATAGGCTCTGATACAATCCTTCCCCCCTGGCTTATAGACGCTGTCTCAACCATGGCTCTGAATGGGCAACCCTGCCAGGCTCATGGTCTGACCGTATAACAGATACAAAGGGAAGACAGGATGCCTCTTTCAGAGGGCATACAAAGAAAGGAAAGCAGTTATGCAGACTGCATTCTTTGCACCGAAGCATAATTAGAACATTTGATATTTTTAACATAGAAAGCTATTTTTACTTTTTCTTCCTTCTTTACTTTCCTGAGACTATTTCAGATAAGCCTGCATTTCTATTTGAAATTATTTGAAGTCTTGTTTTCAGACTGTTAATGTCTACGGTGTAGGACAGAGAGAGAGTGATTCTGGTAAGAGACACCGTGTGTACACAGGACACTAGCCATAGAAACAACTCTGTAGATGAAAAGCATTGCATTCTTGGAGATGGAGCACTCATCAGATGAGGTGCCTACAGCTTAAGAACTAATTCCTGCAAAATCCTCAAGAGTGTGAAGAGAAGGACAAACCACTGGTTGAGATGCTGGAACGCCTCAGGCAGGGCTTTCGTGTATCAGCTATTCGGGTTCAGTCATAACTGCACCTCAACACCAGCGCTCAGGGCCTACATTGATCGAATTTCCTAATGCCCTAAAGGTGCTCTCACTTATGACGCATCCTAATCTGCCTGCGCTGGTAACAGCCAGCAAGACTGGCGGACACTCGCAAGAAGAGTTTTGTCTAGGTTGTTAACCCTCCAGAAGAGAAGCTTATTATTATTACCCTACAACATAGGCAGTTGAGCTTAGCCTCACTGTCTGTCTGAATATCAAACAATAAAATTATTTTTCTAAAAAAGAAGAGTTTTATCCCACTCCCAGCACCCCATAGTACACCCCACAGAACACCCCATAGAACACCCATGAGCTTGGAGAGGGAAGCCCTCCCCTGGGGCCAGTTTAGGTGGACTCATTCTAGGGGTTTTTGTTGTTGTTGTTGCTGTTGTTTTTTAATAAGGATACGTTTCATGAGAGCTTGAAAGAAAAATGAGTGTTTTTCCAGGACAAAGAGTAACATGAGCACAAGTACTGTTTTTTTTTCTTAATGGTCAATATTTTGAGGGGAAAAAAAGATGAATAAAGTTGAACGAGTTGGCTGTTTTATTGATAGTAACTAAAAATGTTTCCATCACATGTGTAATTATTATATTACACATAGGAACACTTGATAATTCAATTTCTGTGTGACAAATTTTGGCATTGGGTAGCCCAGATTATAGACTGATAAAATAAATGGAGGACACCTTAAGACATTGCTTCTAAATAAGAAATATTTTGTGGTTAGTAAACATTTTTATTCTCTCTGGAGTTACTCCTCAAACTAAAAGCACACTGAAAATTATAAAGGCAAATGTATATAGTAATTCAATATTTCATAGAGAAAATTATTTTTCTTTATGTCTTTTGGAAAAAAATGAATTCAATTGTGTAAAGTAAACATTGCAATAAGTAAAAATATAGACACCTAAGCTGGTGCTTTCCACAAAAGTATATCTCCAGTTTTTCTCTGCTTTTTTTTCTTTAATCAAAATCTGGGTCTAATTATTTCAAATCTCACCTCTACACATGGGAGCCATCTTTGGATATTGAAATCATGTTTCTTTCTGAGTTTATTTTTTTATTTTTTAAATGTATTTATTACAGGCTGTACAGGGCCTTACTACGTAGATCAGACTCATGGTGATCCTCCTGTTTTCAGCTTCCCAAGCACTGGGATTACAGGCGCGCACCAGTATGCCCAGTCTCAATCGCTGTCTCAGTGCACCCCGGGGGTGGGGCCGGCATGGCAGGCCTGGGGATCAAACATCCCGCCCCTGTGTCTGCCTAAGCAGGTGCTTTAATCTGCTGAGCTATTTGGCCGGCCCTACACAAAGTTAAAAGAATACCTGTTGCAAAAATATGAACTAGTTTCCGCAAATGTACAGAAAAATAAAAGTGTCAATAACTATTCATCAACGTATCTCACTGGCCAATTATTTTTCCAGCATATGTGGCTCCTGCGATATGCAGCGGGAATGCTGGTTTAAAATAACTGAGGCACCAGTCAGTTCACGCCGACAGTAAACAAGCAGATGGCTCACTGAAGAACGGATCTTCTTTTCCAATAATCCAAATATGCCATGCAGCATTCTTTTACAGATACGACCACTTTTAAAAATTAAGTTACAATGATCTGAGAAAAATCACTCTACACATTTAGAAACAGTTTTTTAAGTGAGAGCTTTTAGGAGACTTAAAGGAGAAGTTAAAGAAGAACATACCCATCCTTAACAACAGGGCGTACTGTCCAAGTATTCACGCAGCACCGACATCTCTGAATTATTCGCAAATTACCCCGTGTGGTTAGTTGCATTGAATGCCAACAGGTGGTGCATATATCTCATCCTTGGAAAAGAAGTATTTGAAAAATGAAAGAGAGCCCTGTCATCTCAAGGTTGCTGTATTCCGCGGTAGGAATTCGGTGCTCCCAGAGGCACGTGCAGTAGGGCTGGGAAATTCTCAGTAACATTTCTCACTTTTGAAAGGTAAAGATCAAACTAGAAAGCAATAAAGAACTCTTCATTAATGGTTGGATGCCATGACACGAAGCTCCATATGTATGTTCTATAAAAATAAACAAAAAATTCCTCCAGTCATTCAGGAAAAAAGAACAATACACATTACTTTTTAAAAGGTAAATGGGCTGGGGAGATAGCTCAGTGGAATAAGTGGTTGCCTGGAAAGCACAAGGTCCTGAGTTCAATCCTTGGTTCCGCAAAAATAAATAAATAAATAAATAGATTAAAAATTGTTAGGTTGCCCTCAGACCTTTCGTCACAATGTCAGATACCAGCTAACCTGTTTCTTTGGAAAAGAACATGCCAGTTAGCTCCTGCAAATATGGTTTGCAGCTTACCCAAGCAGTGTGGCCGGGACACAGCAGGGCCTTCGCTTGCCTGACATCGCGAGAACTCTGAGCCAGTCTCGCCAGCTCATTCAGGGTCTCCAGGGAAATATAAATTCCACGTCTTAGGTAGAATCTTCCAACTCTTAACTATTTGAATGTAAAACTATTTTAATTGCAAAAGAATATTTGAAGGCTGACATAGGGCTGCGTCCAGCAGGCACGGGAGGCCCGGATTCCAGCCCACTGCAGCGGCTGGGAAGGGAGCAAAGGCCCCGAGTCACCCCCGGTGACAGCTTTCAGCGTCGGTGTTATGCAAGCTGTACTTATTATGCAGTACGATGCCTGAGCAGGAGTGAATAAATACATCGGTTAAAAAAATTTTAAGAGTTACCAATAGATCAGAATTTGGAGGATTTCAGTGTGCTAGTTGCCGCAGTAAAATGAGTGAAGTGAATATAAGCTTTTCAATATATGGTCTGGGGACACCACACAGATCCAATAAACATGTTGGATTTCTACGTGATTGCAAAAAGAATTGCCAGTTGAAGCTAAAAATGTAAAAAAAAAAAAAAAATCATAAATCTACTAAAATTGCAGGTATATATTTCTATGCTAACACCTTGGGAACACAGTATCAGAGCGTGTTGTGGTTACCTTTCTCTCATCGCTGGGACAAAATCCCCAGCACCCAAAGTTAAGGAAGGAAAGGTTGAGGTCACGTCTGTGGAGGGTGCAGTCCAGGAGGCAGAGGGGACCGTGCAGAGGGCGGCAGCTCGGGGCTGCAGAGGAGAACAGCGCGGCAGGCAGCGAGAGCAGAAGGCCGGCCCGCCTCTCCTGCCTCCCCTGAGAGCACGCCCTGCCCGGTGGCGTGGGGGGCGCTTGCAATCTCTGCCCTCTTGCACACCGAGAGGATGTTTGCACAGTGAGGACTCTGGCCTCCTGCTGAGTCCCCTAATCTTTTAAACCTCTCAAGTTGGCGCAAAGTATCTGCCATTACAGAGCGGAAAGCAAAGCTGTTATTCGTTGAGTTGTCTATTTTCTATTTTCACATCACCAACCACATCCAGTGGACTTAAACATTAGTTTATTATGACCGAGGCTGGGTGGAGCTTACATTTGCTTGGACTCCGCTGCTCACTTTCTCCTTTGGCTGCATTCAGATCATAGCCCAAAGGTAGCTCCGCTCAACCAGAGCATTTCTCTGCTCTCCAAGGGCGTAAGACCGAGTTTCTTCTGAATTCAGGGGCGTCAAGTTTCAAAGAGGTGAGGCCTGACTCACAAGTTGCACGTGGTCATTTCTGGGGCTCAAAGGTTTCCCTCTGGGAAAGTAAGCTCCACCTCCTGAGGCGAGAGGCCCCGAGAGATTTCGGGTAATTCAAGTACAAATCCTTGAGGTCATCTTCTATCATTTTGACAACAAAAATGCTTCGAAAATTGAACAGCAAATAACAGAGTGGTTAAAATATTTAACGTATGTGACAGAGTTAATATTTCTGAAATATGAAGAGCTCTTACAAATCAAATGAAAGCAAAAATAGTATAAGCCAAATACTGGTAATTCACAAAGGAATAAATATTAACAGCACAAAAAGACTAACTCTTAACCCATCTATTTGGGCCAGTTGAAAATGAAACACCACTGCAAATATATTTTCACCTATAAAATCAGTACAAATTATCAAGATTTATAATGTCCTTTTATGGGAAGTTAATAGAAAAAGATTTTCCCACACTTGGAGGAATGTAAATTTAAAATTTCTATCAGAATAGTAACTTAAAATTCAGTTTTTAGAAATATACACTCCTGATGGTTATGCTCATAAGAATTTGTCTTAAGATGAGCCAAATGGACAAAAATAAATCAGAACTTTTCTAAAGAACTTTCCAAAGTTGCTTATAATGAGCATGAATGGAGGAAAAAGCTTCTTTATTTATTCATGAATTCATGCAACAAAAATTTAACGAGAGCTTGCTACTTGTAGGCATTCCTGCCAAGCAAATGCTGGTCCTGATGACGTAGTGCCCGTGTTCTGCTGTGGTAAGGGATGATGGACCAATAGCAAGAGGTATGCGGTAGGTTACCAGCCAGCGGGGCAAGGGGCTACTTCAGCAGTGTAGTCTGGGAGGACCTCTCTAAAGTCGCATCTTTCGAACACAGGCCTTGTGGGCACCCAGGGACATGGCCCCACTGAGCCCTTCTAAAAAGAGGACTTGCTGTTCAGAAGAGCAGAGATCGTGTATGCTTGTGTAGTGCTTTCCTTCCAGCCCGAAGCCCTCCGTGGTATGCTTTGCGCATAGTAAAAGCTCAAAATAATGGAAGTGGTTCCTCTAAAAACTTATATGTTCAGTATTATGTGGACTCAGAATCGGCGGACGGCTCTAGCGTGCAGAACCTACCCTGTGTTGCCACACTGCTTTTCCCTTGGCTGTGGTTTCTTCTGTGCCCAGACTTAGGGCTTTTCCTGGAATTTCACTAATGGAAACGGTTTCCCAGAATGATCAGGGTGGCTCCCTGGGTTACCTCCTTTGGATTGTCACTTTCGCCCTTTAACGTCACTAGGATCATTCCCCTGGCTGCTCAAACAATGACCTCGATATTTTGGACTCTTGAGAAGCACCAATTTCAGCAGTAGAGGAAGGAATTCCTGAGACGAGGAGAAAGACCGGAGAGGGAGTAGGGGAAAGAGATCTGTCTATGTATGTAAGTGGAGTGGTTTGGACAACTCTGCTGGTCTGTGGAAAGGAACAGTTAGTGCTTCATTTATTTTGTCTCCTTTTTTCAATTGTTTATCCTTTTTCTCTTCTTAATTTCTTATATATTTCTTTCTTCTTCCAATTTTGCATGCATGCATCTGGTAATCTGAACAACTAATTTGGAGACAACACTGTGTCATACACAAATTCATATTATTCTGTTGAATTCACAGTGTTTTGTTTAGTAACATTCTGTATGATTTCTAATTTTTTCCTTTTTATTACTATTTTTATTACTATTTTACATTCCCTTTAAAAAATAAAAAATAAAAAATTTTCAGCAGTCAGGATTGCAGTGTGAGTTTGTTTCCAAATACTCAACCTTCTCTGGTATTGTAAGGCTGCCTTATAAAGTCAGTTTCCTTTTTTCTTTTCTTTTTTATCCAATCATGTTGTACAGAAAATTACTGCCAATCTTTGTTGGGTCTTTAAAAGGCTTGATTTTTCCATTCACTCAACCAAACTCTGCCCTTATATATTTCTTACGTCATTTAGGAGCATTAGAATTAAATAACTTCTAATTAATCAATATTTATTAAGTACCTAGTACACCTAAGAAACTGTGTGAAATAATTAGAGATTAAGAAAATTGGAATAACATCAATCTTCAAGTGTCAGTATTAATTGAACATAGCCACAGAGGGCTAGCACTACCAAGTGACACAGGGGAGAAGTCTCCCAGCAGGGTGTAATGACTGCTCACCCAATGTAGGGTCCAATAGGAAACATGGAATTTGCTTATGTTTTGGTTTTGTTTTGTTTTTGCTTTTGTTTTGTTTGCTTAATTAGAATGGTGTTAGGTTTTTGGGGGGCACAGTAAAGAGATAAGAAAAAGAAACCTTTATTAACTCTAAAGATGCTGAGAGAATCCATGGGAAGATGGGAAGGGTCCTCTGTCCTGAGACAGGGAGGCTGAGGCCCTATGGACTCTTGGTAGGGGCAGAGCTTGAGGGGCGGGAAAAGCGACGCACAAGGAGCTGATTGGAGGCCCCTTGTGTGCATGGGAAACGTAAAAGGAAGTTGCATTCAGGGCTGGAGTGGGGAAGGAGGAGGCAGTGGTCGCTGGGAAGGTAAGCTGTTGTTTTGAGATTCAGCCATGCTGGAGCAGGTTCATGATAATTTAGCAGTTTGTACAAGGGCTAGAACTTATCAAGTGGGGAATGTGAATAAGTGCACTGGTTACACTGAAAATTAGTGAAGTAGAAGACCAAGGCAGGGCGGTGGCACATGCAATAATAAATAGAAACGGCTGGGGATGTAGCTCAGTACAAGGGCCCTGGGTTCCATCTCCAGTAAGCGAGAGAAGGAAAGAGGGGAGGCAGGGAGTGGAGGCGAGGGGAGAGCAGAAGGAGAAGGGAAGGAGAAGGGAAGGAAAGGAAGCACACACTTAGCATTAGCAAAGCAACAGCACTAGTACCAGAGTAGAAACAACAAAAACTGTTAAGTTTAAGAACACTGACATGGGCAGTCAACTGACATTTTAGTTTTAAAAGAGCAATGACCTCAGGGACCTGGGAGATGGCTTAGTAGAACAAATGCTTTCCTGGCAAGTGCAAGGGCCTGAGTTCAATCCCCGCTTCTGCCAAAAATAAATAAATAAAGAACAATGACCTCATGCAGCGGGTGTCTTTTGGACCTATGTCTGATTCAGAAGACTATTAATTGAGATTTTTACCTTCTTACAGAATTCTGCACGCCTTACACACAGCATGTCTTTTTAACTGAGGATTGAACTCAGGCCCTCGCAATTGCCAGGCAAGCGCTTATTCCACTGAGCTGTCTCCCCAGCCCTCAGCATGTCTTACATAGTGATGACTGAACTGAACTAAGACTCACAGGAAATTAAATCAAGAGAAAAAGCTGAAAGGGAACATTATTGCTGTGATCTCCTCAATGTCCCATTTTGCTTATGGTTTCACGCTTACAGTACAGATTTGACAGCATAAAGATAAACCAAAAGTACATTTCTGCTGTAAGAAACTAAGTCAAAGACACTGGGAGGCAGTATTTTTTTTTATGTCTGTGCTTTAATTTCTTCTTCAGAAAAATGGTAATAGTAAACTTTGTTTATTTTAATGGAAATGGAAGAAAGAATTTTTTTTTAATCCGGAAAACAGTTTCGCCTTATTCAGAAGCAAAATATTAATTTTGCTGTTTGTGGTGGGCAGGCAAACACAATAGGGAATGCTGAAAATTTAGAGGTACAGTCAGGTGTTATCCTATTAAAATTAGTAAAAACCAGCCTGTAGTTGCTGATATTGATCACTTCTAGAAATAATCCTCTCTATGCTTTAGGGGATAGTTTGCTAATACTTTGGAATCAAATTATTTCCTGGATTAAATCAAGAGCCCAGATTATTTCTGTGACTCTAATCAAAACAAAATGTTGCTTGAAAATTGCAACCTAATTGTATTTTAACAAACAATTGTGTTGTACTTTCCCAGTAGTCATTTTTAATAAATTAATACATGTTTACAGCATGTAACGTGTTCATCCCTTGTGGGGACGTGGTCTCTACAGTGGTTCTCCATTTATCACAGAATTACCTTCCAGACACCCCCATGATAAGTAAAAATCAGGAAAATAGTGACATTATATTTATTTTAGTATTTATATATATTTTAAGGCTTTATAAACCCTTCCCACATTCTTATAAACTCTTCTCACAAAAACAGTTCTAATGTTTTTAACCATTTTCTAAACTTGTAAGCCTATGTAATTTAACTACATATTTATACTGTACAGGACTGCAAAATCCCAGTATATAGCAAAAAATCTGTGATGATAATTTAGATTAATATTTTTTGAAAACCCACGAAACAGTGAGGCCATGAAAGTTGAACTATAAAATAGCGAGGGAGTACTGTGCATATCGCACCTTAGTGTCTTTATTCATCCCCTTCCCCCCCTTTCTTCCCTTTCTACTGTCTCTTGACCTACTTTCGTTTTTAGAAGGATCTATGAAGCAGCAGGATCATTACAAGTTCGAGACTAGTCTGGGCTACCGAGGGAGCTGGAGGTCAGCCTGATCTGCCTACTGAGACCCTATCTCAAAAAACAAACAAAAAATCTCCATCCCTCTTCTTGTTATGTAGCTTTTATGTTGGTCTTTATAATATGTGCTTCTCATTTAAGAGAAAACAAAGGATGTTTAAGCGTGTTTTCTGTGAGATAACTACTTAATACCTCTCACTTTCAAAAGGAATAGATTGAGGCACAACCCTTCTAGGATGAGCTATAATTTTTCCCCTTGGGCTCCAATATTGACAAGTACTTCTAAAAACAAACAGCTAAAAACAAGACAAGACAAATTGTCAAATGAATGGTCCTTCCAAAGGTCTGTGCCTTTGCCAGCAAAATTTAAGCTCACTAACTGTAGGGATTTCAAACTAGTAATTGAACATAGAGGGCGTCGAAGGCCGCCTTGGACCTGCGCTGTGAGGAGATCGGGACCCACTTCAGGGTCCCTGGAAACTGATGCCGTGGGAAGGGTCCCTAATAACTCCCTGCACTGCCACCTCCCACAACCATAAGCCCTAAGCCTCAAAGATTTTTAGCTCAACTTTAATACCTGTCTGCTCACCCTTCTGATTTATGTCTCTAATCTCTCTCTCTCTCTCTGTCTCTCTGTCTCTCTGTCTCTCTGTCTCTCTCTGTCTCTGTCTCTGTCTCTGTCTCTGTCTCTGTCTCTGTGTCTCTCTCTGTGTCTCTCTCTGTCTCTCTGTCTCTGTCTCTGTCTCTGTCTCTCTCTGTCTCTCTGTGTCTCTGTCTCTATCTCTGTCTCTGTCTCTCTCTCTGTGTCTCTGTCTCTCTGTCTCTCTCTGTCTCTGTCTCTCTCTCTTTCTCTCTCTGTGTCTCTGTGTCTGTCTCTCTCTGTCTCTCTCTCTCT
>NW_004524660.1:4622002-4629513 GCF_000260255.1 Octodon degus
GAGCTCTGGATATTCCCTGCTTGTGGCATGGGAGAAAAGGGGCAAAATATTGTCCTGGCTGGGAGGCAAAACCTTTGAAATAACTGCTCTTATTCTAATGGGGACAAAGCGGCTGTTTTTCCGGGCTTTAACATGTTAAGTGATGGATGCATGGGGCCAAATGTTCACCTTAGGGCTACAGAATTAGAGCGTCACGCCTTTAAGGGCCTTTAGGATTCGTTAGAAGATGCTGGAGATTTAAATCCTCGCTTCGTGGTCGATTTCAAGCAGCCAACAGAAGGCCTGCGGCGTCAGCGGCAAGGCAGCGCTGCTCCGTCCAAGGAGCTCATGACATCCGAGCACTGAATAACCGCTCCGAACCCGTACTGTGTTCCTTGCTCTTCATGTTGACTGCCTTTGTTAAAATCACTCGGCTTCTGGAGGACTTAGGCTTTAAAAATAATTTCTTTGGGAAAATTTCAAAGTACAGAAGATAAAGAGGATGCTATAAACTCAATACGTAAATGCTCCAGCGGCAGCAGTTATCATATGAGTTTTCTTCTCTTACCTCTTCTTTTTCTTCTGACACACTTTATAGAAAATCCCATTAATAATCTCCTTTCACCCACAGTTACTTCCTTATGGTCCTCTGATAACAATATCATTTCAAATAATTCCACCGTTATCTTTGAATTCATGACAATCCTCCTGTCTCAGCCTCCTAAGTGCTGGGATTACAGGAGTACATCACCACGCCTGGCTTTCATAACTAAAAATAGTAATGTCTTAATATTTCTCTGTAGTCTGTAGTTGACTTCCCTTCATTGCCTCAAATGAATTCAATAAAAGCTTTTTAAAATCTCATTCCACAAAATCCTACTATTATATTCCATTGCTATGCTTCTAGAGGCTCTTACTCTAAAACAATTCTCTTATCACCACCATATTTTGTTTTTCATTTGTTTGAGAAGTTGCATCACTGTTTTCACATAGGATTTTCATATTCTACCCAATTCCTCCCTCATGGTGTTCTGTAGCTTACTGTTTAATGCCTTACACTTCCTACAAATTTAAAGGCTCAAATGAAGCTGCAGTACTTAAGGCAACAGGATCGCACGGAGCGCAACGCGCGCTTTCCGCTCCGTTCATCGTCTGTCGCGACCCATCGCAATCGGCCTTCTCCAGTTAGCGGTCAGCTCAGCTGTGGGGTCAGAGCGCGTCATCCCGACGCCCTCATCCCAGTGCTGTGGTCCCAGAAATCTCGGGTGATGGTTGCAGAGAGTCAGCATGGGATGCAAACTGGTGCACTTCTAATTCTTTTATTTCTATTCTTTTTATTTCCTGGAATTCTATAATCTCTCCACCTGACATTCTTCTTGTAAAGGAAAAGCAATTTGTTCATTTGGTGAAAAATAAAGCAGTGCCTTAGCAAATTTCAATAATGTGTATGTACTTTCACATTTTTATAATAAGCCTCATGGATTTTATATATTTACCTCTTTTTAAAAATTGTTTTCTTTATTTTATTCTTTTGGTACAGGGTCTCACTGTGCAGCTCTGACTCATAGGGGTCCTGTCTCAGCCGCTCCAGCTCTGGGATTACAGACAGCTCTGTGCAATCACTCCCGGTTTCAGTGGGCAGCACGGTGCACCCGGGGTGGGGCCAGTACATCATGTGGTACCGGGGACCGAACCCAGGCCCTTGTACTTGTCAGGCAGGCGCTTAGACTGCCAAGCTACCTCCCCAGCCTGTGTTTGACCTCCTTTAATCCACCCAATATCTCCTTTTTAAAACTGAACTATGATTGACTTAAAATAGCTGGGCACATGTAATGTATACATTTAATGCATTTGAAAGCAAGATACGTCTGAGAAACTTACCAACATATGTATTAACCTAATCTTAACGATCAGCTCTTGAAATTTCTTCACCTCTCTATTATTATTACCATAGATAAATAAATAAATATATTTTGGTAAGAGAACTTGGCACCTGCCTCTCTTACCAGATTTTTAAGTGTACAGTACAGTACTGTCACCTGCACATACCGCACAACTTGCCTCCGTGGGATCACACCCTGTGCCCTGGCGTTCTCCAGACCCTCCAGCTCTCCGGCCCTGGGGACCCTGACTCAGTTAACTTCTGCGGCTGACTCTCCTCTGCGCAGCTGCCGCTCAGCTGCCCTCTTCGCTTCCTTTCCTGACACTTTCTGATCCCTTATTCACTCTAGGTAGAACTAAGGGAAACATGGAAATCATATTACCGTACTCTGACACTGAAAGTTTTTCATGATTCCCTTTTGCTCTCTCTCTTCTTTTTTTTTTTTTAGTGGAACCAGGGATTGAACTCAGGCCTTTGCACTTGCCAGGCAAGCACTTATTCTACTGAGCCATCTCCCCGGCTCTCCCTTTTGCTCTTAACAAAAGAAAGTTCTCAGGCTGGGGAGCTAGCTCGGTGTTCTAAGCACCTGCCTAGCAAGCACAAGGACCTGGGTTCGATCCCTGGGACCACATGCTGTGTGGGCCAGTGAGACTGGGCTTGGTAGTACATGCCTATAATCCCAGTGCTGTGGAGGCTGAGACAGGAGGATCGCTATGAGTCTGTGATGCGTAGCGAGACCCTGTAACAAATAAATAAAAACAAAGTTCTCACCATTTTCTTTACAAACCTTATACAATTTAGCCATCTTTCCAAGCTGATATAGGCTTTCATTATTTTCTATGTTAAATTTCAGTCAGTCTCTGAAAAATGTCAGTTTCTGTCCTATTTCCCATCCTTTGCTCCTGATTTTCCTTCTGCCTGACGTGCTCTTCCTCAAGGTCTTGGTGTATTTGTACTTTTTATCTTCCAGTCTCAGCTGATGCTACGCTCGCTGAAAGGACTTCTCATACCATCGGATCTAAGTTGCCTCTGCTGGCTACGAGCGGCCTCATTGTTGTAATTCATTTAGGGGCACTTACCACAAGACGGATTTATCTTCTTTCCTCTCTCTTCTCTCTTCTTGAGTTGGCTCTTCCTTCTTCCTACCTTCTCTGTATTTCACTCATAAGGTACAAGCACTACAAGAGCAAGTGGTTTTGTCTGATTTGTTTGTTATCTAATCTTTACAGTCCTAGCACTAACAGTTATGCAATATTTAAAAATATATGTATATAAATATGTAAATGAGTATTGGTGTGATGGATTAGATATGGTTGAGTATGTGCCCTGAAGAAAAATACATGTATATGTGTGTACATATATATAAGTGTAAATATGAATATATATTGATGCTTTTAGTGCTATGATATATTGTTTTACGTGTGTCCCTCAAAGATTTGCATGGTAGAAAGCTTGGTTTCCAAATATTGAAGTGAAGTGTTGGGAGTAGGGCCTAAGCAAAGGGGGCTGGGTACCTGAAGGATCACTCTACAAAGGGCTTAGCGCTGGTTTCCTAAAGTGCATTAGTTTGCAGAAGAGCTGGTTGTTATAAAAAGGCGAAATTCATCAAGTGGCCTCTCATCCTGTGGGACTCATGTCCTTCATGACACGAGCTGGTGCACTGTCTAACAAGGAAGGAGGCCCTTGGTAGAGCCCGGCAGCGCGATCCTCAGTCTCTCGAGCTACGAGCGGCATAACCCTGTTTTCCTTACACATTATCCAACCTCAGGCATTTTCTTAGAACAATGCATGAAGCATTACTACAGTTGATAAAGCACTTCATTGGTTGCCTGAAATTTCCTTTACATAGCATGGAGTGAGAACACAGACCTTAAGAAAAGATGAAAAGAATCGAAAGAGCTCATTATGAGAGGTCACTCTATTTTTTCTGAACATCTATTTTTCTAGCCTTGGGAAAATTTTTCCATTGTGCATCACTTTCCTCCTCTGTAAACTGAGGTTAGTGACATTATTGATGTCAGCGAGTTGCTGTAAAGATGAAAAGATTTGTGCTATAAAGCATATGTGGTGTTTCCTAGTGCACAGAAAATAATAAACATTAGCTATCAGCACTTATTGTTTCTTGCAAAGATCCTGTGTTCATGGAACACTTTGCTAAACAAAATAGGCATCGTGAAGAGAAAAAGCATTTCTTTCCTCCTAAAGTTTAAATTTTTGTAAGAAATATTTATAATGCCACTATGTAAAATGACACCAGTATTTAAAATGACTATTTAAGATGACCCAAAGTATATAAGCAAGGTACTTTGCTAAAACATTGTCATGAAAGGAGTTGTCCATGAGTTGACTGAACTATAGTTCTCCAGCAATGACACGAAAACTTAGGCCCAAAGAAAGACAGAGCAGCACCCATGGTGGCAGTGTTCTGAGCGCAGGACATCCCTCCGTGTAAGACCTCAGGAGCTTCGAGAACTCGGTGTGTACGAGCCCTCCCAGGGGTCAGCTTGCCCTTGGTGACCTAGGGTCGCACTGCAGTAGGTGAAATGTGGGGTGGAGGGACGAGGATGAGGCCAGAGAAGGTCAGAACGCACAGGTTCTTCAGTTTCACTTTAGGTCCATGTGGCTTGGCCAGACGTTGCTGTAACATGGACTAAACCCCTCAGGATCCACATGGGCTCCAGTGTGAAGGAAGAAGAAACGTGTGGGGGGAAAACTGACATGGAGCTTTCTCCCCCACTCCCAGGCCTTTCTCGGCTCTCTTATTTTTCTTAGCACACACCTGTGGCACATAGTGATCACATTCATTATGAGAAGTTGGTGCATGCCTGCAACACATTGGAATTCTTTTTCAGCCCTTTCCTACGCCCTCCGAGAACATCTAGTTTTCTGAGCTGAAGAAAAAGGTGAGGGAAGGGACCTGGATTGAGCAGGGCTTCCTGTCAGAGAGCGCAGCCGCGAGGGACTGAGAGGCAGCAGACTCGGTCAGGAAGGAGGAGCCTTTGTATCTGCTCCGCGTAAGAACCTGTGAAAGCCGAGCCAGCCAGATAGCTCAGCGGTCTAAAGCTCCTGCTCAGGGGAGCTTGGGCAAGTGCTCAGGGACCGCGGTTTGATCCCCAGCACCACATGCCCAGCCAGCCCCACCACCAGGGTGGGCTGAGCCGGCTACAAAAAATTATACTACAAAGCTACTGTGATAAAATCAGCATGATATTGGCAAAAAAAAAAAAAAAAAAAAAAAAAAAGAACCTGTGAAAGTGTTTCCAAAACAAGAAATCAGTTTTCTAAAAATGCAGAAACACAGAAAAGTATTTCAGCAAGTATTAAAGCAATTTTATATTTGAAATATTACATCTCACACCCTTGTCCTGTTGCTACACAGTCCATGGCAGCGTGAGGAAATCTTATTACAACAACATATGTGTGCTTCTAGAAGTGAAGGGGCTCTCAGTATGTCCCTTATAAACTCTAATTTTCAGGGTGTATCACTGGCTGTTTTAAAATCCCATCAGGTGGGGCTGGGAGATAGCTCAGTAGAGTAAGCGGTTGCCTGCCAAGCACAAAGGTCTGAGTTCAATCCCCAGTTCTGCCAAAAAAAAAACCAAAAAACAAAAAACAAAAAACAAAACCATCAGACTAATACTTACATGAAATAAAACATTTTTAAAGATAGCTTTAAAGCAATTGCAATTTTTCAAGTTTTAGTTAAAATTTACTTAACTTTTCTGAGATAGGGCAACTTTTGGATAATTATGAAGCAAATGTTTAGTTAAAAACACTTCATTACAAAGTTTCTAAAAATAATAATCCTTTATAATAATGTCACACTTCATATGTATAGATTAAATAAACCACAAATATGATACTGAAGCAATTCTAACCTGTTATGCCGAAAGCTGGCATTTGCATTGCCATTTTGAATAACTTCCTTCCCAGTAAAAGTCACTGTATTGGCTAAGAGTTTTCTGAAGAACAGTAAGAGATTCAATTTGTTATATATGTCTTTTTGAAACAGGGCCTCACTGTGCAGTTCAGGCTGGCCTTCAACTCACTATGTAACCCAAGCTGGTCTCGAACTTGCAACGATCCTCCTGCACTAGCCTCCCTAGTGCTGGGATTACAGGCACGCACCTCCACACCCAGCTCATTTTATAGACATTTTATTATTTTGCCAGGAGGACTCAGTCTCAAAGTTACTGTTCAGTTAAAAATTTAACAACTTCATCTTTGGATTCAGTAATATGATTTCCCATTTGTGAAATAATTTATTAACAAATGGGTGTCATGCTCTTTGGTAAAATTAGTCAAGCCAGTATAATCCCCTAAATCTTAAGGGCCCCCCAAAAGTCCATACACTAAGGGACTGCAGCCCAGGATGGTACTTTGGTGAAGTGTGGGGACTTTCATAAGATCAAGCTTAATGCAAGGGCTGAAGTTATTGAAGGTGCACATGGTAAGCGCTTGGGGACTCCAGCCGGGTCCTCTTTCTTTTTGGGGCTTTCTGGCCATGACGTAAGCAGTTTGGCTTGGTCACATGTTTGGGGCTCGATGTGCCACCTCCCTTAAATCAATTATAACCCTCAACTGGGATCCCAAATCAGCCTTTCTTCCTTGTAAGTTGATTTTCTCAGGTATTTGGTAGAGCAGCAGAAGGCTGATTAACTCAGTGAGAAAATCTGACTAAAGTTCAAAAACACAACTTCCCTAGCGAGGAACATGAAAAAACGCAGTTTTACCAAAATACCATGAAGTACGCTATGCCAGGCGAATGAGGAGTGCCCCGCTACGTGACAATAAGTGCAGGCGAAGTGCAAAGCATGCGCTCGGGCAGAGCGGAAGGCAAGACTGTGAAGACGCCGCTGCTCCTAAGAATGAAGAAATAAATGACCACAAGAGGTAGTGGGCCAGTAGGGTCATCAACGGGGACAACATAAATGAGTAAGTTTTAGAAGAACATTTTTAAATAGCGTTAGACGGCTGAAAGATCTAGTGTGAGAAGTAGCGGCTGAGAAGGGAGAAGGAACGAGGGAAGGTGGAGACGTGTGCACATGCACGGACAGCCTGGATGACTGCACTGCTGCGGTCTGCTGCTCTGTGGAAGGGAACAGCTGAGGGCTGAGTTCGTTCTTCTTTTTAATTTTTTTGAGCAACTTTGCACGTTTATGTCTGGTTACCTGAACAGCTAGTTTGAAGACAATAGTATACAACAAAACAACCATTGTTGAATTCCTGTCATGTTGTGTAGTGAAATTTTGCATCATTTCTAATGTCTTTAAACTATTTTTAATTCTCTTTAAAAAAGAAAAAAAAAACATACGAAAACAACTTCAGAGCTACACAAAAAGTACTTTATAGAAAAAGAAAAAAATAGCATTAGAAATGTAAGCTCAGTGACTTCATGTTTGTAAATGCTTGGCTTTTTTATTTGGAGAACTCACTCATATTAAAAGCTCACTGAAGGTAACTTTATGATATTTTTATAATGCCCATAGGATTCATTTGTCTACAGGCATTTACATGTGAAATAAATTCAAGGATACTTTAATATATAGTTACTGGTGATTAATAGTGCATATTATGGGGCTGGGGAGATGGCTCAGTAGAATAAGGGTTTCCCTGGCAAGTGCGAGAGTCTGAGTTCAATCCCCGGTTC
>NW_004524660.1:4629613-4643922 GCF_000260255.1 Octodon degus
TTTGTGAATTACCTAACATCTTTATCTTTCCAGGTTATTCCAAAGTTATAAAATTTTTTAAATTTATCTTGAGGTTAATATTATAGCATTTGTAAATTTCAAATAATAATTAATATTATTGATATTGTCAATACCAAGAATAACAAATACAAATATCTATTAAAGAGAACCCAATCCTTCAAGAGAGAAGTAAGCCTCCGACCATTACCTGGAAATAATTGTCCCTCATTGTTACAACAGTGGCATCAGACATGGCTCAGGCAGGAAAAGAACTGCCCTGAGTTAATGCTGTCCCAAATTAAGCTTTATCCAAACCGCCAGCCTTATTTTAAGAATATTTTTCCTCGGAGCTTCCGCCTCATCTCCTTTATCTATCATCCGGACACCTTTTATTACCAAATTTCATGCATTGTAAGCATGCTTCTTATTTATGCCGGATACAGCTGTTAGTGTCTGGATGTTCTCTGACATGGACCTGCTACACTGACCCGCTCCTCTTCACTCTTTTCCTGAGCCAGAAATTTTTATTTTTTATTTTTATTTTTAAAATTTATTTGGTACAGGGTCTCACAATGCAGATAGGACTCGAAGCGATCCTCCTGTCTCAGCCTCTCCAGCTTTGGGATTACAGGCATGCCACTACACCCAGTCTCAGGCGTGGTCTCAGCACACCCTGGGGGCAGGGCCAGCACAGCTTGCCAGGGATCAGTACTACATGGCTTTTATAGTGTTACACTGATAGCAAAGAAATTACGTCAAATCATATTTTAAAGCTCCCCAATCCCATAGAGATTTATTGTCTGAGTTTAAAAATTAAATAATGAAAAGGGAAGATGATTTGGAAGCATTTCTGCACCACTGGATTAAGAGAAACCTTCTTAATCAGAAAATAAGCCGGAGGAAAATAGTGAGATTAATAGCTTTGCATTAGTAAAAATACAAAAAGTTGGGGTGGTCAAAACTTAATGAAGAAAAAACAGTAAATGAAACATTACAGTGCACACAATGGATGTTACAGTCTACATCCAGATGTTTCTGAAGGGTTTCCTGCACTCCTAGGCAGGGCCTTCCAGGAGGATGGGGCCATGGGAGCTGAGCTAACTCACTGTTAGTAGGTGCAGCTGGCTAGCAGAGGGTGCTCCGGGGGTGCCCCGGAAGGAGGAGCCCCCTCCTCAGCTCTGGTCTGCTGATTTCCGGCTGCCCTCCTCTGAGTAACTGCCTTGCACCCTGCCCTTCACCTGGCCTTGCGTCAGCCAGTCAAGGACTGACATTTCTCCTCCTTAACATTGGGAGTGTTGGGTGTTTTCTCCTGAAGATGAGAAAGCAAACCAGGCAACAGGCTACTCCCAACAGGCATCAAATCCAATAGGAAAGTGGATAAAGCAAGCAATACATTCATAGAGAAAGACATGCAAAGAGGCAGTGCGTGTAAAGAAAGATTTCAGGCCGCTAGCAGGAAGGGCAATTAAAATGAAAAGAAATTAGCAGAGATTGTTTTGTTGTTCTTGTTGTTTCCAGAGGCAGAGTTTCGCCGTGTAGTTCTGGCTGTCCCTGAACTCGGTATGGAGCCCAGGCTGGCCTTGAACTCACAGCTTGGCCTGTCAAGTGCTAGGATTACAGGCATGTGCCATCATGCCTGGCCTGAAGTTAGCAGGGTTTAACCGTAAGATTTACAAAAACATTATCAATAAAATCAAGAAACAGACGTTTTCACTTCATTAGTCAGAATATGAATTGTGTGAGTATTTCAGAGAGCAAGCCTTCAGGTTTTGCCAAAAGTTGATGACAAACAAATACTTAGGTATGTCTAGGTTAAAAGATATGAAAATACCAATAGACAAGACAGTGTTTAACTTTAACTTATAAATTTCTTTAGTGTAAAAGAAAAAGATGAACCTATTCTCTCTAAAATATTTTAATAGAAAAATGTCGGTACAGAAGTAAAGAAATGAACAAAATAATTTGAGAAGATAATAGGTGCTTTTTATGCTGTGTTAAATTACAAGTTGTGGAAGGCATAATATGTACAAAATTCACAAAACAAGTATGTTTTTTAAAGATATCTACACATACAATGGTAAAATATACATGTAGATAGAGATATATCTGCTAAATTTTATAATATATAATTTTGGAGCTGGGGAGCTAGCTCGGAGGTCTAAGAGCCTGCCTTGAAAATGCAAGGGCCTGAGTCCGATCCCTGGTTCCTCATGCTGTGCTGGCCCCAGTACCGCGGGGCAGGCCGTGCTGCCCCATGAAACTGGGAGTGGTAGATTACACCTGTGATCCCGGTGCTGGGGAGGCTGAGACAGGAGAATCACTAGGAGTCTGAGCTGTGTAGCAAAACCCTCTACCAAATAAATAAATAAAAGATAAAAAATAACAACTAAATTCATATATATATATATATATATGTATATATAATTGTATACATATTATACATATTGAGCTGCCTACTATGTCCAAGTGGAGATGACAACTAAACAATTGTTTATGTTTATCTAAAACAAAGTGGAGATGTCAGGATAATAAAATCTAGGTGTCATCAGTGTATGAGTGGTGCACTATATAAATTTATGGGGCTGAATGAGATAACCTAGAAAAATAGAAGCACACGAAAGGCTGATATAATTTGCTATAGCGAAGGACTGCAAACAGTTGTCTATGAACAGAAAATTGGTTGGATATACATATAAATTTTTGTATTGCTTTCAGTAAGAATAATTTGTAGATGTATTGACATATGATATTGTTGTAGGCAGCCCAATTAGATAGAAATATTATAGGCAGTCAGACAGGGCCAGGCCTGCAAGGAGACAATAGGGAAGACAAGGTGACCTTGCAGTTTGGAAAGAGATAGGCACTCCTGCTGTGGGCCAGACCTCAAGGCAAATAGGGAACAGTGCAGCCACCTACTTCCCTGGGGATGGGCCTCAGGGATCGATATCCTGAAGAGATGTCAGTCACCTTGAGGAGGCCCGGAAGGGTCACTAACCCAGCTCCCTACAGGAACAGCCCCTGTTCTGTGTTCATGCCCGCCTGCTACATGACTCGACATGCTTCCGCATTTGAACCTGATCTAATCTATTTTACTTGAGCACTGTAATCTTATTGGTTGACCGTAACTCATGTGCGAGTTCCCAAGTGTCCCACCTTAGACCCACCTCACCACATGGTTTTGTTCTATAAAAATCCCTATAGAAGGAGCAGATTACCAGGGCACCCCCGCCAGTCCCCCTTTTGTGCTTTTGGACAGGAGCTTTCTTTTCCCAATAAATATATTGTGCTCTTAACCTCCACTGTTCCTAAAGTTCATTCTTTGGTCTTAGAGAACGTGAACTCGGCCCAGATATCTTTCAGGTTGGGGGTTTCATTCCCCTATATCAATGTTTAGTATATATATAGATCTATATCTATATCTATATCTATATCTATATCTATATCTATATCTATATCTATATCTATATCTATATCTATCAGAAAACAATTTTCAGAATAACATGAATATGTTCAATACTTGTAAAAAATGTATGTAGATATTTTTACATATTTAAGTAGTGCGAAGATTTACTTTGAACTATGGAGAATAGGGATATTTTTAAACATTTTTCTCTTTCCTTTCCTTTCTTTCTTTTTTTGGGGGGGTAATGAGACTTGAACTCAGGACTGTGTGCTTGCCAGGCAGGCGCTGTGACACTGAGCTATATCCCCAGCCCCTAAACTTCTTTGGAAACATCTTGTTATATTTGCATCTTAACTTAAAAGCGTTTCACAATCTAATGACTGAGTACCTGTTGATTTCATAGTGTCTGAGAATCTGAGGCTAGTCATTACGGAATCCACTTTCCACGCATGCTCTGTTAGCCCCCTTTGTGTCTGCTTGGCTCTCTTCTCCCGCAGGGCTTCCACTAACTGTCAGCACTGTCGGCCCTTTGCCGGCCACTGCCCCTGTGCTGTGGGGCCTGCTCAGCATGCTCTTGCAGGAAGCCAGAAAATGCCCAGGAGCTGGTGTCTTCCTAGAGGCACCCATTAACCAATAGCTGATAGGTGAAAAGGTAGGACTTTTCCAGATCCGGTTCCCCTTGCTTGGGAATTCGGAGACGTGTCTTAGGATCCATGTGTTGGGAATTTGCCAGGAGTCACGCTTCAGCCTCACTTCTTTCCTTTCCTGATCAGACTTCCTAAAGAGATGTCACTCACCTTGAGGACCACCTGGAAGCTTTATCTGGGGGCTGCTCTGGGGGCTGCTCTGGCGGCTTTATCTGGAAACAGTTTGGGGCCAACACTTGCATACATGTCCTTTGGTTCAATTCTCACTCTGCGTATTCTGACCTAAGATGAAGACCAGTCCACTTCAAGTGTCTGTAGATGTCACCTGAGCTCTGTGAGCACAGGCCTTGTGGGTCTAGAAGGTCGGACACTCAGATGCTCAGGCGCGAGCCCCAGGCTCGGTAGCCACAGGTGATGCACCCAACTCCAGCCTGCCTTGCTTTGCTCGTCTGGGAGACAGGCTGTTGACTGGGCTGCCTCACGGAGCTATTCTGAGGAGAAAATAAAATGATGTGAAGTGTGTCCAACACGTTAGTCACTGAATGATGGCTTCAAAATGAACAAAGACCCTGTACGTACGCATGGGTGCTTCTCTCTGTGGAGGCTGTGGCAGGTCTGATGAGAGAAACACTTCCTTGAAATGAAAGGATGAAGATCACTCTTTAGGGGATATTATTTTTACATGTAATCATGTGAAGTAAAGTCTATCCATCATTGATTTAATAGGACTCTGATTGCTACCCCATTATTGAATAAAACCAGTCTACATGCTGAGTAGTTGTGGGCGCACTAGGACATGGTTTGGCCTAAAGTTCACTATGTGCTATTTTCACAATGGATCCCCATGAATAGTATATAATAATCTGGAATAAGATAAATCAGATATAGTGAATCAAACGATGAAAACTTGTATATCCTGTTGTCAACTACATGGTCACTGAATACTAAATCATTTTAATGTCTTAATTGGACTGTTCGCAGAGCTGTGTGCAGTCACATCCTTTGTCAGTCTAGTTTTACTTCGATGATTAAAGAAACTTACTCTTTTATCTGCGTAAAGATTTACCATTGTAAAATTTTACTGTATGATTTTTCTTGGACCTAATATAAAATTTATTTTTATTAATTTATTTGGTATTTTTGAAACAGGGTCTCACTATGCAGTTCAGGCTGGACTTGAAATCGCTTTGTAGCCCAGGTTGGCCTGGAGCTCAAGGCGATCTTACCGCCTCAGCCTCCAAGTGCTGGGATTGCAGGCATGCGTTTCCACGCCTGGCTGATATTTCCCTGTTTTTTTTTTTTTTTTTTCTTTTTGAGACAGGGTCTTGCCATGTAGCTCAAGCTGGCCTTGAGTTCACTTTGTAGCTCATGCCTGTTTGGAACTTGCAAGGATCCTCCTGCGTCAGCCCCTAAGTGCTAGGATTGCAGGCATGTGCCACCATGCCCCGTTTAATATAAAATTTCTATGTGAACATGCATTGTAATAATGCCTGGGCTCTACAAAATTCTCTTGGTGAAGGTTTCTTTGCTGATATTTAATTCTATTTAATATAAAAAACACATTTCCTCGTGGTTTCAAATTTCATTTGGTATTAAAATCTCTTTGTTGTAATTGCTGTCATCCTCTCCTTGTTTTTCTCTAATTATTCTGATTAGTGAAAATTCCTAGTTGTTCAAGGACTGTATATTTAATCTTTGGATTTTCCAAATCCTCTTACTTTTTTCTGTGCATTCATAATCATTTACATGTTTATTTTTATAGTTTTGCTAGATGGTGACAGTAGAACGAAGTTTATAATAGTTTGCTATTTCTGTATTTTTACAGAAATCTAATCTTGATGAATGCGTGAAGAATTTTAACCATTTGTGGATGTTAATCCTTGTTCACCATTGTATACAGTGTAAAGCCAAAACCCTCTTCTTTTTTCTTAGTTTCATAGCGCGTGCATAATCCTTACTACTGAGGAATACTTGTAATTTTAGGGACAGAGCTAGAAGCTATTTCTAGAGGCTGACAGGCACGCTACTCCACACTGCTGCAAGCAAGAGAGTGATGCAGCAACAGATTCTAGATGCCTCCCCCTGGCTGCTTGGCCACATCTCTAAGAAATATTTCTCGTGTCCTCTATCTCTATACATTTTGTCTGTTGTTGTTCCCTGCTTCCTTCCACAAAGTTGTATTTACTTCAGAGTTTATCAGGAATTTCTTAATAAATTTTTGGTTTTTTGAGACAGAGCCTCACTCTGTATTTCAGAATGGACTCAGACTTGCAGTGACCCTCCTGGTTCAGCCTCCTGAGGGTTTGGATTACAGGCATTAGCCACCATGCCTGGCAATGAACTGCTAGAATTAGTATTTACTTGTATTTACAGAATTACACAGGCAGGTCTTGATGGTTCACCTACCTTGTTTCTCTTCAGATATTACTTTTAGGAAACAATTTTGAAGAATGTAAAGGTTCTCCGTGATCACAAGTATCATTATGATAGGAATGCCTGTGACGTGTTCTTGAAAATAGGGAAATTATTTCCTTCCATCCCACCTTTACTTTTCTTGTTCTCTTAAGGAGCAGCTTGAAAAGAAGAGGTGGGTTGGGGAGATAGCTCAGTGGTCTAAGCGCCTGCCTGGCAAGCACAAGGACCCAGGTTTGATCCCTGGTACTGCGTGCCCATGCTGGCTGTGTAGCAAGACCCTGTACCAAATAAATAAATAGGAATTTTTTCCCTTTAAGGTTCTCCCTTTAAATCTATGCAATCAACCGGCAGTCTTCTCCTAGTTATTATCAATAATGATGAATTTAATTATGAAGGGTTCTAAAGGAGCACAATCCCAGTATTACTGATCATGCCTTCACTTTATTAAAAGCTTAAGTATTTAAGCAATTCCAAGATTTTTTTGCTTCAAAAATCGTTTTCAACAAGAATATGTCCTATTTTGAGAAACTAATTATACCGCATCCCTCTTTATTTCCACTTTAAACTTCTGTCATATTAATGGAGAAGGTTCAGGAAAACACAACTCTTCTTACTATTGTTTTAAAAATGTAACCGAGGCCTCTACCTTAGAAGGAGCCGCAGGACACCGCGCTGCCCTCAAGGTAGTCTGCACATGTTTTCACATACTCAATAATCTTGGGGCTATAAAATGTAAAATTCTCTGAAGTTCTTTAAAAGGCTGAGATCAAATCAGCTACACATCAAAGAAAAATCTGGGCCAAATACATTTTGTAGGGGATAAATGGGACATCTCAGAGTCCCTGGTCCTTTCCCAACCTCCCCTCAGAATGGTTTTCCAGAAAGTCGGAAAATATTTTAATGCCAAAAAGAATTAGAAAAGATCAAGGTGACAGACTCTTAACAAAATGTGGTATTTATTACAAATGAGAGGACAAATCAGGAAGAAAAACAAAACTGGAGCACAGAAAGAGCTAGACAGAAAGCAAGCTTGAGAACCGACCAAGTGAGGCACAAAAGTCAGCTCAGCCTTCTGGCAGCCAGTGCATGAAGGGGCATCTACCCGATGCTTTGGGTCTATTATGAAACCAGTTATTTAGAGGATAATGGATTATTTCTGGAGTATGAGGAACTTTTCTGCAGATCCCATGTGTGACACTGTCTATATTTTTGCATTTGGGAGTTTTATATATAAGGCTGTCCTCTCAGCTAGCCTTCGATAGATTTAATTGTAACAAGGCTCACTTCAGCCTCAAGAACGTAAACTGTGGATGTAATTTGAGTTCCCTTAACATGACCTATTTTGCAGGTAGGACGTGCTTATAGATCCTGGGTGTTAAGAATTCAGTTTCTTGGGCACCTCAGGGTGCTGCGTTGGATCAGCAACTAGGAAACGGGTAAATGCCTTGTATGTGTCATGGCTGAGATTCTACATCCTGAAGGGTGGATCTTAAGGCCTAAGAGGACGACACAGTGGGATTTCCTGAGGCGAGGTAGGCTTTTTCTTTTCCTTCATTCATTAAATGATAAAACCCACGAGATGTGTACTTTTCTGTCTTTAATTGAACAGCACAGGATTAATATAATGAAGAAAAAAAGAATGAGTCTTTGGGGTTCAAAGTCTTGTGTTCAGGATGTTAACAGCCAAGCATTCGCTATGGAACCTGAGGCAAATCTTTCAATATTGCTGCAAACCATGTTTTAACCTGTAAAACAAATGGCTAATTACCTGTCCTTCTCAGAGACCGCCCCCTCCCCGACAGCCCATTACCACTACTTTTATTTCGTAGTTGATCTCATGAAGGCATTTATTTGGAGGCACAATCCAGTTGGTTTGTGTCCAGAATGCTTATCAGAATGACCATCTCATGGATACATGATAAAGATGTTTGCTGGTCCAGTGAATTAAACTATTTACAAAATCTCACAGTGCTACTACATAAATGGAAGCTGCACGGGGGAAGCAGGTAGGATTTTACTGTTTTGCCCTCATTTTGGCCCAGAAGTTCCTGCCTGTGACCCGAATGGCCCCAAGCAATTGGTTCCAGTCCAGATGGCAGGCAGGGCCTGGACACTGACGCCTCTTGCACTTCCAGCCCTCTGGAGGTGTCCTTGCTTCAAAGATCTCAGCTGTGCTTTGGATCATCTGGGGTCTCGTGTCCTATTCTTTACACAGTCATGCTGCCGAGCAGTACCTGTAAACAAACAAACAAACAAACATTGTTAAACATTTATACTGCAATCCATTTTGTATGTATCCACGCGTCCAGGTGTGCATGACTTTTATGTAATTACATAAGAGGTTACGGAGACCTGTCACGGACTGCGAGCCTGTTTGAACCCACTATGCCTTTATATTTCTATGGAGTAGGTGCCATTGGAATCTCTGTTTTGAACATGAATACTTTGAAGGGAAAAAAAATAAGGTTGTTTGACCAATGATGTGTGTGAAATGAGTCACGGGCTGTCTTAACCGCTCTGCTATCACACCCCTTGACTGCTCCTGTACCTGGATTTTCTCAACTCATTATTTTGGGAAGACTAAAGAGAACTCTGACACTTACTTTGCTAGCCCTGCTCTTTCAAGTTTCTAAGTTTCAACTGGGATTTCCTTTGAGTGCTTATATTGGTAATGAGAACTATAAAGGTTATTTATAAAATACGTAAGAAAATGAAATTCAGCACAAGGCTTTTGCATGATTACATAGTGAAGGACTGCTATAACAAGTTTTAACAAAATCACCACAAACCTCAGGGCACACACTGAAACTCTAAGTTTGGTTTAAAATAAGTAGTTATTTTTTTACCCCTGGATTAAATTTCCCTTTCTAGAAGATAGCACCTGTACAACTATCTTAATATCAAAATGGTGACAATTTCATTTTACTGCTTGCTATTACATTATCTTGTAAAACTGATGATTCTGCAAGCGTTTCTCTTTATATTGGATGATCTCATTAAGCAGCAAACTTTAGCGAATTAGTTGAAATACTTAACTACCCATAAAACACAATTACATAAATGCTGACTGCTTAAAAACACATTTCACACCTGTTTCTATGAGCACATAACCTACCAGGACACAAACACTACACCTAAGCATAATCTGAATTGCCCTTACTTTCTGCCCTGAAGGGTTTGACACTAAGGACTGACCGTGTGAGAAGGGCACAATCACAACTCAGATCATACACAGTGTTTCTTCATTTATAAAAAGTGGAAATGCCAAAGTTTTATTTGCCAGGAATTAGGAGGAAAACATCAGTGAAATAAATCTGGTAACATGACTCACACAAATGATTTTTTTTCCAAATTCACAACTTTCACATTTGGCTGAGCTGAAAAGATTAAACAACAAAAAAAAGGTAAACTGTAAAAAGAACTTTCACTAGACTTAAGTAGGCCAAACCATATGATTCCTGCAAACGAGTTTAAATGAGAATGAGCACACTGTTCTAGCTGGGAAAGTATTTTCCTTAACTTAGCAGGCTTTTAAGAGTCCATACTACTTCAGTGTTTCTCTATGTTCCCTTTTGACCTTAGACAGGCTCTATAATTACAAAAATACTTTTCACTTAATGGATTCATAAGTTCACCAATTCAGTGCCCTGTGGATGTAATAACAACAGGGCTATTACTGGTAGTAAAGTTTACTTAGAAAACTGAGGAACAAATCCCCGAGCCTCCTCCAGGCACCTAGAAATGGAGGGAATTCCAACACAGAAAATAGGACTCCAAGGAAAGAAGAAACCAACTGGAAACTTCTGGAGTCCAACTGCACCCTTTTGCCCTTCTCCCCACCTTCGGTGCTAGATAAGGTGGAACAGGTCGGGTGTGTCCATGGACCCTTGTGAAACTGTCACTTTTACCTGTCTTCCTTCCCCCTCTGGACAAGAGAAATGGAACAAGTGCTCGCTTCACACCACAGCCTCTGGGGCTGAAAAGCCCTTCCATGAGCATACTTTGTCTGTCCAGGGAAAAGCACTGTTTAAAGAAACACTGCCAGCAGTCACTCTCCCTCCCTAGGAACCACGGGAAAAGACTGTTGTCCCTACTTGTAAGAGGGAGGTCCCTTCCTCCTGCGACCGCCCCAGGCCTAGAGGCCGGGCCGGGCCGCCTTTGGAGCCGCGTGGGAGCAAAGGCAGCTCTCAGTCCTCCATGGCGAAGTCTTTGGTCTTCTCCTCCTGGTCCCCCACTCTGTAGCGCAGCAGCACGCGCAGGCGGCGGGGGTTGTCCTCGGAGGGCAGCAGCGTGATCTCCCCGGAAACCTCGGTGTCCTGCTCCACCTGCACCGGCTCGTTCAGGTAGAGGAGCGCCTGCTTCCAGTGCGTGGCCGGGTGGAAGGGCGAGGTGGACAGCACCAGGGGCTTCTCCGACTCCCCCCCGGGGAAGGTCACCTGGAACCAGATGGCGAAGCCGTGCAGGGGCGCCGAGCCGTAGCAGCTGCAGCGGAAGCGCCCGCCCACCCCGGCCTCCAGCTCCTGCTCCAGGCCGGCGCGGGCCAGCTCGAGCTGCGCGAAGCGCTGCGGCCGCGCCAGCACGTCCTCGCCCGACAGGCCCTGGACCACGATCTCCGAGTGGCCCATGAGGCAGCGCGTGGCGAAGCGCTCCATGCAGCTCATGTCCACGCCGTAGTGCTGCTTCACCTGGCTCCAGAAGCCCAGGCGCCACTCCAGCGTCTGGTCGCTGACGGGCGCCACGAAGAGCTCGGCGGAGGCGGGCAGCAGCAGGCCGCCCTCCTTGAGCCAGCGCGCGCGCGCGTGCAGCACGGAGCGCAGCATGGACTCGTGCAGCAGCCCGTAGCCCATCCACTCGCTCACGATGGCGTCCACGCGCTCGGGCAGCTCCACCGTCTCCACCGGGCCGGCCAGCACGTGCACGCGGTCCTCCAGCCCGTTCAGCCGCACCACCTCGCGGGCCTGCTGCCAGATGGAGCTGGCCTCCACGGCGTACACGCGCCGCGCGCCGGCCTGGGCGCAGAAGACGCTCAGGATGCCGGTGCCCGCGCCCACGTCCAGCACCGTCTTGCCGCGCAGCGCCGCCCAGTTGCGCAGGATGCCCAGGCGGTAGGCGTCGGTGCGGACGCGGTCGGCGATCATCTCCTCGTGCACCGACACGTCCGAGTAGCAGTCGTAGTACAGCTGGTCCCGCTCGCGCTTGGTCCTCCGCGGCCGCGCGGTGGCCGCGTCCAGGGCCAGCTCCCCGTCGTCGCCCTCCGCTGCTTCCTCCCCGCCTTCGCCGCCGCCCCCCGACTCGAGCTTCCTTTTCTTGGTCTGCGACATCTTGGCGGCCGCGGCCGGCTCCCGGCGGGCGTTGCGCGGCGCGGCGCGGCGCGAGGGCTGCTGGGAGTTGTAGTTCGCGCGTGCGCTTCTCGCGGCGCGGGCTCCGCGGCTCTGGAGCCCTGGATCGCGTACTCCCGGGCGGGATCCTCCCTCTTTCCCTGGCGCTCTTTTGATTTCGCGCGCTTCCTCCTGGAAGGAGGCCCGCCCACTTGGGGGTAGAAACTCGCTTTGCTCTTAGGTCGCGCCCGCTCCCCGCCCGTCATCCGACCCCGCCCACCTGCGCACCGCCCTCCCCGCGGCCGGACGAGCCCCGCGCGGAGCCCGGATCCTGGATCCCGCGTGCGGAGCTCGGATCCCGCGTCCCGCTTCTCCAGCCCGCGGGCTGGGGCGTGGGAGTCGCGAGCGGGCGAGGCCAGCACCGCCCAGGGCCTGGCCGCGCCCAACGTCAGAGAGCCTCCCTGGACCGAAGTTAGGCGTTCTTCGACCTGAAGGAACCGTGTTCGTAAGAACTGTGTTTCTGGTCTCTGTTGGAGAAAGAGTAGTTCCCTGGCTCAGGTTCTCGCGCTCGTAATTGGTGGCTCCTTCGGAGTCAGGTGTGCCCAAGCCTGCAATCCTAGCGCTGGGGAGGCTGAGGCAGGAGGATCCTTGTGAGCTCCAGACCAGCCTGAGCTTCAGAGTGAGCTCGAGGGCAGCCTGAGCTGCGTAGCGAGACCCTGTCTCACACAAAAATGCACACACACACACACACACACACACACGAAAAAGAGGTCATGCACATAAGAAACAGTGATGTGATAAAATCTATCGTATTTGGGCAACCCATTATATGTATATATTTCCAGAAATAAAGCGCTTCATGCAATTTTTTCAAAATTATTTTTCACTGCACATGACCTTTTTTCCTGGATGTTTCTATGGACAAACTTGCTATCTGCCTCCTCTGTTTTTCTTTTTAAAAAAACGTTTTAAAAAGGTTTTACTAATGCTTAACGGATCACTCAGAACCTCACGGGCCTTGGCCCCGCTGCGGTAGATGGCTCCCCACTTTCCCCGGGCCATGATTCCCACGCCTCTACTGCTTACATTTCAGTGCCCAGAAAAGAAGTGCCCACTAACTGCTCCTAATTTCATGGTTAAGTATACAAAAGAGTTTAGCCCCTCCCCTGAAAAAATATAGAAAGCACACAATTTATAAGAGTTAAATCAATATATTCCAAGGTTTACTTCTCTTCTGTTTTGAAACTCTACAATCTAATCATCTCAGGCAAACCAGGCATACCTTCCCGAGTCTCTTATCCCAGACTAAAGGAAAGAGTCCTCAACAAAAGGAGGAAAAGAAGAAGGAAAAATACCTTCTTTCCTGGAAACTCCACAGGAAGGGACCACAGTCAATTTCTCAATCAGGTTGACTATATATAACAAATAATAAAATAAAAAGTGATTAAATATATATATATATATTTTTTTTTTAAAGGCTTTACTTATTTAGTACAGGGTCTCGCTAAGCAGCTCAGACTTGTAGTGATCCTCCTGTCTCAGCCTCCCCAGCGCAGAGATTACAGATGAGCCCCACCATGCCAGGTTCCAGGGCCGCCACCACATGGGGCACCTGGGAATGAACCTGGCTCCTTGTGCTTGCCAGGCAGGCGCTTAGACCGCAGGCCTATCTCCCTTGCCATTTTTCTATTCTATCAACCATTATCTGTTACTCTCTTCTTTGCTGTACATAATGAAAGTAAACTATATTTTTAGATGAGCAGTGTCCATGATCTTTAATAAGTGAAATAGGAATAACATTTTCTCCTAGCTTAAAATAATAACAAAAAGAAAAAGAGGGGCTGGGAGATAGCTCGGCAGTCTTAAGTGCCTCCCTGGCAAGCGCAAGGACCTGGATTCGGTCCCTGGTACAGCCGGGCGTGCTAGCCCCTGAACCCTGGGTGTGCCATGCCGACCACCAGAATGGGGTGTGCAATCCTAGTGCTAGGGAGGCTGAGACAAGAGGGTCACTACGAGTCCACGCTACGTAGAAACCCTGTGCCAAATAAATAAATGAAAGATTAAGAGGAGGAAAGACAATAAACTTTTACTTTTCTCTGAGGTCAAAATATATCCATTCAACCCGTGAACGTATCATGTGCATGGGAAAAATTCCTTCATTCCGCTCTATTAATTTTTCTTTTTTTTTCAATTTTATTAATTTTCCATTAACAGATTTTTATTGATGCGACATTCTCAGTTTTACTCGTAACAAGAACCGGGATCCTGGCTGCTCCTCAGAATCCTCTAATGTACCCGGATCCACCCCAGACCCACCCAGTCACAATCCCCCTGCGGAAACCCAGGTTTGTAGCTCATAGACACCTCAGAGCGCTCCTGGTAAGAGTTGCTGCCTTTTTATTTCCATTGGGTGAATTGTATTTGTTTTATTAGCCTGCCCCCAGAGTAGAAAGTGGGATTTGGATTGTAAATGTGACAACAGCACCTTACTTTTGGCTGTTACTTCGTGTATTCCTTCCTATTGTT
>NW_004524660.1:4644122-4653989 GCF_000260255.1 Octodon degus
GGGCTGGACCTGGACTTGTTTTCCTGCTTCGGCCTCTTGAGTACTGAGAGGCGAGGGCTAGGTGTGTGCGCCAGGCCACGGCCTGCGTGCTCAAGGAGGAGGACTGCTGGGGCTGCACACGTGCTCGTTTATGGAGTGAGGAGTAGAGCTCTAGAGTTCAGAAGAGCAGCGCAACAGTGTGAGCCTGGTTAACTCCAAGATTCGTTAATGTAGGCTGAATTCCGGATCCAGCCAGGAGTGAGAACAGTTTTATTTTCCAAAACTTCTAGATAGAGTAGTGGTAAGGTCCCCGCAGAACGGAGAGGGCAGGTGCATGGTGCTTCCCTTCCTGCGCTTCACAGTGATGCCAAGATTCGTCTGCCCCATCTGTTCTGCCACTGGGTCATCCAAGGTCAGCACAGGCTGTAGATGTCAGCCCCTAAGCATTTGAGCTGCAGACTGCCTGGGTGGAGTTGGGGGCCCTCCTGGGTGGAGTTGCTGCCCCCCCAGGGTGGGGGCAGGGGCTGCTGGGGTGGAGGTGGGGGCTGCTGCTCTCTGAGGGTCTTTTGTGCTTACTTGTCAAGGGTTTCCTTACCACATCTGGACAGCGGCCCAAACCCAATGTGTTTCCAAAAAAATGCATCTTGGAATCAATTTACTACTTCTTGACTAACAATAAAAAGATGAAATATGTTAGAAATATCTGATGTATCAGATGAGTAAAGGTAGGTGTTGTTTCATAAATCCTGTCCCCGGCTGGGTGTGGTGGTATACTCCTGTCATCCCTGCGCTCTGGAGGCTGGCAGGAGGACGGCCAGGAGTGTAAGGCCAGCTTAGTCTATGTAGTGAGTTCAAGACCAGCCTGGACTCCACAGTGTGAATCTGTCTTTTAAAAAGAAATCTTGTCTCAGTTAAGGGTACGATATCTACATTTCTTAATGAAGGTTACGGTTATGCACTTCGAAATCCATGGCTTTCTATTCTTCCTCACTGTGAACTCTTGACATTTCTGTCCTTTTGTTTTGGATGCCCTGAACTCTTGCTTTTTTCCCTCATTTTTTAGATAATTCTCAAACAAACTTTAAAATTTTGTTTTCTTATCCTCTTTATCTTCCAACAAATACTACTAATTTCTCTTAATTTGGAGATCCGTTGTTGAAAAATGTATTGAATGGTGAGTATAAAGATTGAAGATGTCTCCTTATGGATTTAAGAATACACTGTAATTTTCAAACTGTGTGTTGAGAAAGGGTAAAAGGACAATGACGAGAAAAATGTTATAGATATCTTTTTATATGAATATTCATTAAGTGTAGTTCTTGTCATTCTGCAATTACTAGGAAGCTGCTGCCAAGCAAAAGACACTTCTGTCAAAGAAAAAATTCTTTGTAGAAAATAAAGACAAAAGATGGTGATTTTGTATTTTAAAGAAATTGAAACATCAGACATACACACTTTAGGTATGTTAAACTCTTGATGTACGTAGTGTTCTTTAGATCCATGATATATGGGTCCAGCTATTAAACCCAACACTAAAACAGCTCAGCAGTAAATTTACAGTTTTCTGTTAACATTTTTAGAATTGCTTTTATTGATTTGTTTAATGATAACAGGGATGCTATAGACTTAATCCGTAATTAGCAGTGCGGTTTATAGTTACTGAATATGACGTTCTAACAACTTCAAGTATAAATATTTAGTAGGGCATTTTAATAATTTCTGCTACAGATGAGGCCACACCACAGGAACAGTACAGAAAAACTGGAATGTAAGTTATAATAAGGAAACAAATCCTGTATTGGCACTCCCCAAGCAGTTGCTCCTTTGCCCAAGGCATGTTAAGAATGAGATGGCCCTGGGAAAGTCAGGTGTTAAGCCTAATGAGTACCTGCAGAAACCTTTAATGCAAAGGAAGGGAACAATTTAGTTTTTATCAGATGCTTTTTTTTGGTTATTGCTGAAGGGATTTAAACAGCACCAAAGTAATTGCGGTTGTGGTTGTTCAAAGTGGTTCACAAATTGTGGTCTCTAGGCTCTCGGCAACCCCATCATTTTGCAACTTATTAGAATTCCCAGATCTTGTTCCTGCCCTAGATCTCATGAATTAGAATCTCTGGATATGGGGCTCCCGCTTTTATTCTTGCAAACTCTTAAAGTGAGTCCGATGCACACTGAAATGTGAGAACCACTTTGTACTCCTCAATAAGCTGTTATGGTTTGTATTTGTCCCCGCAAAGCCTCATGCAGTCATTGAGGTGCAGTTCTCCAGTTTGTGATTAATTCATGAACCAAGGCTGGGATTATGGGTCTGAGTGCTGCTGGGATTACGGGCCTGAGTACTGCTGGGATTATGGGGGTGAGTGCCACACCCAGCCTGGGGTGGAGAGCCAGAATGTAACGTAAGAGAGACAGAGAGGCAGACTTGCTCTCTGTTGCCCTTGTTGCTGCTGCCCCTCCCTTTGCTCTCTGCTCGTTGCTGCCATGCACTGCTGTCCTCTGCCGTGTGCCGCTCTGCCTTGGAGCCAGCTGAGTATGGACTGAAACCTCCAGGAACTGAACTAACTAAACCTTTCCTTCTTTCATTTTGGGTGTCTGGTATTTGTCTCAGCAATGAGAGAAGAGTAACTGAGACAAGCTTAAAAGTGCAGGGACCGGGGTGAGCCCACACAGTGTATGGGATGGAGGGCATATTTCTTTTTCTACTGCTGTTTAATCAGTTACTAGCGATTTAGCAGCTTACAGAAACGCGCAAGTGTCATTTTCACATCCTAGTGTTCTTGGGGCAGGGCCAAAACTTGGGTGGGTCGCCTGGAGGCTTTCTTTTGTAGCCCTGAGGTTCTCTTCCAGGCTCTTAGTAACTTACTCATCACTAAGACAGAGTACTCAGCACTAGTGATTCCAAGGGGGAGAGGTTTATTTTGGCTTTCAGTTGGGAGGCGGTTCAGCCCATCATCAGCTGGCTCCAAGGCAGGGTGGCCCCGCAGCCGGGCGCGGCCGGGCGTGGCGTGGAGGAGCAGCTCATGGTGTGGCCCATGAGGAGCAAGGAGGAGGCAGGGAGGAAGGACGAGGTGCGCTCTTCCCGCCTTGCCGCAGTGGCTCAGGGTTATGGGTTTTATCTAGATGGCCCCAAGCCATGTATGTAGTCATAGGTGGGGCTTTGGGGAGGGGCCTGGATCTGCAGTGTGAGCGGGGGAGCGAGGATGCTGTGCTAGGACCGAGGTGTGAGTGCTGCCCACCCTGAGCGTGGGAGCGCGGATGAAGTACAGGGGACAGAGGAGCGTGGCTGCTTGCTTGTTGCTTGCCTCCTTCTGCCTTTGCAAACTGTTTCTCCTCTTCGAACCTTTCCTCCTTTAACTTTGGGTGGTGGGGTTTTATTCTCAGTAATGAGCAAATTAAGGCACCCTCCTGCTCCAGGCTTCAACTCCAGACATCTCTTCGGGTTATAAACTCCTCAGAGGACACTTGCTGCTGAATGTCACGCTCCAGGATCCAGTCTCCTCCCACACGCCCCGCCTCGGAGCACACTGTGCTTTGTGGGGACATCTGGATGTAAACCATCGCACAAACTATTGTGGTTGTTGGCAAAATTCAGTTCCTTGAGTTATAAGACTGAAGTTCCCCTTTTTGCTGTGACAGTCTGATGTCGCTCCTATCAGACCCTAGCCTGCAGGTGCTAGCAGCTCTCTGCCCTGTGGCCTCTGCCTGGCTCTCCCCACAAGGTGACTTCATGAAGCGGGGGTGGGTGGAGAAAGGTTTTGGTCTCTGGCGGCGTCTGGTCCTCATCAGCCTTCCATACACCAAGGGCAGTCTCCTTTGTAGTTAACCTCAAAATTTACTGCTCTGAAGCCTCAGTCACATCTGTAAAGTAACACGTTTAGCTCAAGCCAACAGCTCAGGTCCAGGAAACCAGGCTGTGTTCCAGCTGAAGTCCGTAATTTCAAAAATACTTGTCCAAAGTCTTCGTATCAGAGAAACGTCTGTGGCGCAGTCGTGTGAAAGCGATTGGGCCAAATAGATTAAAACGCAAGTTTGGAACAAGCTGTCTACCACCTGCCCTTTGACTGGAGAGTTTAATAATGCCAGCTCTGTAGTTTGCTTTTATTCTTGTGTCACGGACCTCCGTTGTGCAAGAAGCAGGACTTCGGTAGCGGTCATCTTTCCAGCCTGGATCCAGAGTGATGACTCCCGGGGACGAAGCCCAGCTGAGCGGAGGCCGGGAGAGCCCAGAAGGGCCTCGCAGAGCTGGCTCGTACGCGCGGGAGGCAAGAAGCAAAGGACATGTTGTGAGTACTGAAGCGTTGGGATCGCTTGTTACTTCTGGAGCAACAAAGCTGACTGTTACAGGTGTCTACAGACAGAATGAATTATTGTTGTAGAGCCGCTACCCAGGCGGCAGCAACACATCGCCAGCATCTGCGGCTACCCTGTGCTTGTTCAAACCTGTAATTTTCCCGATTCCCAAGGTGAATATCCTCATACCATAAAAATTCTGTGTCCTGGTGTTTGAACTTCTGGAAGCAGAACTCTTGCTCTGCTTTCTCCTTAGCTTTGCCTGATCCTCATCTTTCACAGATAGCAGATGAAGTATGTGTTCTTCCATTGCCAGGAGGGCTGGGGAGATAGCTCAGCAGCAAAAGTACCTGTCAGACAAGCACAAGGTCCCGAGTTCAATCCCCAGTACTTCAGAAAAAGGAAAAAGAAAACGTTGCCAGCAGCTCGGTGATCAGCGAGAGTCTCAGGACAGTGACCCCTGGAACCTATCCTTTGGGTCAGGACCTCACGTAGGCGAGTTAATTAGTGACATGAAAAATCATTTATGTTCCTGAGATTTTCACAATAGCACACCATCTTGTTACTTGGTGTCAACACTAGGCCGTGTGTCATTTGGCTGCAAACTCACCCGTCTGCAGTCACTTACCTGCTGAGAAAGACTCCTGAGTGAGTTTCCTTGTAAAATGGTCCGTTAGGATAACTGTATAACTTTAAAAATACTACTAGAAGTTGAACATAGGGCTTTTGCCTACCTTGTCAGCCTTTTAAATTTTGTACTCTAGCGACAGAGTGTCACCAGATCATCAAATTGCTCAGATTGGGCTTAAATTTACAGGTCTCCTTCCTTAACCTTCTAGAGTGCCAGGATGACAGCCACATGCCACCACATCAGATTCAACATATTCCGATCCCCTCGCTCATCACAGTAAAGCCTTGCCGCCACCTGCCTCTGCACTCGTTGGCTTCCATGGAGTCCTGGGCAAACCCAGCCTCTCCACAGTAAGAAATGAAGTCCTACAGCATGTGCTCCCTTGTGCTTACTGTTTTTTTCCTCAGCACCATGATTGTGACATTTATTCATGTGGTTTTATAAATATTTTTTCAATGCTTTGTTTTATTTTAAATTACAAATATACTATAACCATATTTCAGTGGTGTCACAGATTTTCTTAGATGGAAAATTATTATTCCTGCCTGAAATTTCTTAGTGTTGTCTAGCTATGTGACTTCATCTTTTAATATTTATTACTCTTTTGTTTTGGTTTTGTCTTTCTGAGACAGGGTCTCACAGTGCACCTCAGGCTGGCCTTGGGCTCACTTTGTACCCAGGCTGGTCTCGAACTCATAATGAGCCTTCTGTCTCAGCCTCCCAAGTACTGAGATTACAGGTGTGTGCTACCATGTCCAGCAATAGGTACAACTTTGAGTAGTTTTACTATGTTATGTATCAAGTGATTAAAGACAACTGAATTTTGTGTTTTCTATGTGCTAGGAATTAATTAGCATTTTATACACTGTATCCAAATATTCAGTGACTACCTTGTACTCAATGGGTTCCCTGTGTTTTGTCGAGAGTATGTCTTAGGAAATAATCTTGTATTAGTTAGTATTCTCCAGAGAGATAGAGCCAGTGCGACACAGAGATGGTGTACAGCTAATGACAGCTCATTTATGGTGGTGCAGAAGTGATACCCACTGAGAAGGAACGGTGTGTCAGAGTCTAGGTTTTGATATTTTCTTGCACTGCCAGTATACATCTAACACTCTCGTGAGGTGCGGACAGCAGTAGTAGGACACAGCTGCCAGTCGGGCCTATGACCGCAAAGGTAAACGACCAGTGCTGTCCTTTACCAAATCATCAGATTGCCCAGATTGATGATTTTAAGCTATGCAATACCACCTATTAGGTATGTAATTTTTCATCTATGTTTCTAATTTTTGATGAAATTATCAGGATAAACCCTGTATGTCAGTCAAAAGAGGAACCTGGATGGATAGATGGATAGATAGATAAGCACCTGGATAGATGGATGGAATAGACAGATGATAGATAGATAGATAATAGACAGACAGACAGATGATAGATAGATGCAAGGGAATTTATTTGGAAAACTGGTTCACGTGATTATGTGGTTGAGAAATCCCAAGACAGACTACTGGCAAGACTTTGGGATGCCGGATACGTGGGCCTGCAAGCCTAAGAACCAGAGGAGATAATGCCTTAATTCTCAGTCTGAGAATTTAGGAAACTTTTGGTATGCGTTGGATTCCCAAAGTCAGAGAACCTCCAGTGCTTATGCTCAGGAATAGAAGGAAGAGTCCCAAGTTCCAAGAGAGAAAGAACCTATCTTTTTCCTTGTTTTGCTCTGTCTGATTCTCCAGCAGTTGGGTGACACCTGTCCACGGTGAGCCTGCGTCTATAGTGTGCCAGACTCCTTACCTCCTTCATGGAGTAGTGTCCAATTTTCCGTGGGTAGTTTAGATTAATTACCCCAATCAAACTAAGTCCCTTAGTAGCCTAATCATTCAGAGGCAGGAAGGACAACATTTTGCCTCTGGGATTTAGAGTCTTAGGTTAGCAGAGGATAATTCATAGGAAGAGAAAGCGTTTGCTCATAAGTCACTGAGAGCAATGGTAAGTGGTAGGGCTCCAACTTCCACTGCTCGACATTTAGACATGTGAAGCGTGGCTACAAGAGCAACAGTGCCGTAACTTGGAACTGACTCAGAACACTGGCAGCCTTCTAGGGAACCTCGTCCTACCCCTGCAAAGCAGTTCATGCATTAACTGTGTTCAGACAGCCATTTGGTTGGACCATCAGAAGAGTTGTTTTAGCGTGATTGCAAGTATGGTAAGTCCAGAATTAGGTGAACGTGAGAAGTTGAACTCACTTTTTTTGGATGTGAAGTGAATTCCTTGGTCAGAAACAGTGTGTTAAATATTATCTTGAGGCATAATTATTCTGTAGATCCATGGGTAGCGGTTTTGGGCAGAAGCCTTTAGTATAGGAAAGGCAAATACATGTTTATTCTAGTAAAGATAAAATGCTGGTCTTCTGCAATGGAAGGAATCCAGCAGCACCTGTTTGTCTCTAGAGAAGGGACTGATTACCTTGGGATGCTGGGCATGTGGGTCTGAAATCCTTAGAACCAGGACACCATATCATGGCCTCAGTGTCGCTCGCTCATTGCTGCTGGCCTGAGATGATCGATAGATGCAAGGGGATTAGCAAGGCCGGGATGGCCTTGGTGAGGGGACTTCATGATGCTGAGACCATGAATCAGTTCCATTATGCCACCATAACCACTTTGATCACGTTGGGCCGTGACAAGAATGGCCAGGGCAGGAAGCTGAATGATATTTACAGAATGGCCCAAGTATCCACTTGATTATTAAACACTGGCTGCCTCTGTGGAGGTCACCCTTCGGTGAGCATTCTCCTGGGGCACAAATGTCTTCACACCTTCTGCTCACTCAGAGAGCGTCCTTTGTCCAGAACACTTGGGACAAGAAGCATTTTGAAGGTTTTTGTGTTTAGAGTATTTCCATACAAATACATATGCATATGCATAAATTTAGGAAGGGGACCCAAGTGTAAACATGAAATAAATTTGTGTTTCATATAATTATACAAACAGATTAAAGTTAACTTTGTTCAATATTTAAACAATGTGCATTAAATGAAGTTTTGTGACATCAGATTCGCACTTAAAAATTTTGGATCTTTGAAACACATCAGGCTTTTGCAGTGGGACATCCCTGTAATCCTAGCACTCAGGAGCCTGAGGCACGAGGATTGCTGTGGCTTCCAGCCCAGCCTGGGGTACACCGTGAATTCAAGGCCAGGCTGAAGTGCATAGTGAAACCCTGTGTCAGACAGAGAGAAAGAGAAAGGGACTAAAAGAGGGAGGGGAAAAGGGAGAGGGAGAGAGATTGCCGATTGCAGACGTTCTGGTTCAGGCTGCTTAGCTTCCCGCCCTGAGGAGCTCGCAATACAAGGAGCTCATTATCTGTTGGAGTCCTTTAATCTAGGTTTGTCAGCGATTTGCAGGTGATCAGTGCATTCTTCAAAATCTTGAGGCTAAATCTTGTGTTTTCCTAATACCTTCTTTATGTAGTCCTGCAGGTGTTCGGTTTACACTGAATTTTGTTTTGGGTTCAAGAAACTCCTGTGTCAGTCTTCTAATGAACACTGCTATATTTTTCTACCTGGCTAATATTTAACTCTTAAGGTATTACTGAGTGTTGTATAGTAATGATTTAAGAGTTCAGTTAATTTTCACTTCCATGTATATAAACCCTTTCCAAAGGGTCATGAAATGACAATGCCATTATCGGTATTACAAGGTTTATGTTTTCCCACTTTGACAATCCAGGAATACCCTCTTGATTATATCCACAGTTTTGCTGTTTGTTTTCTGCTTTTTTTAAACGCCCTTGGAGCTGAGGGTTTTCTCCAAGGACAGGAAACAAAATTTAACACGTGCTTTAGGCTTCTCTTTATATTCTCAAGTATAGTTTACAGCCTCAAGCACGGTTGTTCTTACTTACACAACTACCTCTTGTGTTCTTTTTACAAGATAAGATTGTTCCATTTTTAAGTTCACACACCGCTGGCTCTGTATCTTTGCTGCAGGCCTTGGGGATAGGTTAAAGCCTCTTTGTGCTGCGTTATTTACTGTGTCGCTGCCTTCAAAATCACAATGAATATGTTGAAATTAATAACTCTTGAAGTGTGCGGTGATGGTGTTTACAGGCAGTTGTGGAGAAGCCCCATTGTATTAATAGAATGGGGATGCTAGTCAAATTAATACGGTGAATGAGAATCAAGTGGTGGGCTGACAGGATTTTAGCCTTGAAGTCTAGGGGAAAAAAGAAGATACATGGTTAGAAGACATGGGTAATAGCTCACGTGCATATGCGGAAGCCCTTATTTCAGTGTCAGCGCTGAGCAGAGGACAGCAGGCAAATGAACCTGAGCGTGCGTTCGATTGACTGGCTTCTTAAGAAGTAGAATTAGCTGTTACAGGCTTTGCAAAGAAGTTCTGGCAAGCGCGGTGAGAGGGTGGGCTTTAATGGAGGTAATCCTCTAGGAAACCACTCCTTAGCAGTCAGAAGCAGGAAAAAGCAAGAGAAACTTGAAATAAGCCTGGCAAATCCTTTTCTAACCTATTGTCTCCATTTAATAGATACTTCAGGTCTGGATTGCACTTGTTCAGTAGTCACGCTAAGAAATCCCGCTCTTCATGTATTTTCCATTTACCCTCATCCTACCTGACTAATGACTACTTTTCACCTATCAGCTATGCGTAAAGCCGCTGAATGGAATTATGGGGTTGAGCCCCGTTCAGGGACTGAGGATAATGGATCTGTAGTGAGTGCGACTGCCTGTTTTTTGTTTTTTTCTTTCCTCAGAAATGTGTGACTGGGTTTCTCTCCCACAGGTTTTGATCCTATAGATCTGGAAAGAACCCGGGAAACGGCATTTTATCAAGCTGTACCAGCAATTATGATGCATTAACAAGCCTGAGATCATTATGCTCTTGTCACTTCAAAATTAATTTCATAGAGATTTTAGAACAATAAGGCAAGTATATAATTTTTATTATTTTATG
>NW_004524660.1:4654153-4659853 GCF_000260255.1 Octodon degus
TTATAAAGCAGAATGTGACCTGCGCACTCACTTCCCTTCACAGGCCTTGTTCCGAATGATTTCTGAAGTAGCTTTGCGGTATCCCTAGGAATTGTCTCTCCCTTGAAATTGTCTCTTCCAAAGAAAAACAAGCCCGTGCAGCTCCTGCCATCAAGTTTTTACTATATCGTACTCCTAGAAGCCTAGGACATGCGGATCTGAAACTACTGGAGAAAGTTTAAGAAAACATCCTATAAGAAAACTCAAGCTATCTTAACAAATATTGCTTTAAACATCAGGGAATCTCCGCACTTCCGAGACACAAGGTCTGGCCTAGTGAGGAATCTGGCTGGGTGACTAAGCACTTCAGACCTCACACGTTAACAGTGAAGTGACGTCTTACCACAAACATCTCAACCTGTTAAAATAAGCCAAGGTGGACCTCGAGAAAGCACTGCCGGCTCTGCTTTAGTGCCTAAAATGTCACAGTATTACTAAAAGAAGAAAGAAATCTTATCTTCCCTTAAAAGCAGTTGTCATGCCATACACACTTAACAGAAAAATCCTTGAAAATATATATCATCAGAGGGAATGAAGGTTAAGGCACTGAGCACGCATGAGTGTTCTTTGGGCTGAGCTCAGTCGACTTCTTCCACGCGCAACATGGCGTGATCTCCTTCAAGAGGCCGCATCTCCTCGTTAACAGCAGCAGTGGTGTCGCTGGCGGTGGGGTCATCCTCATCAATACCTAGACTTGGCTTGATCATCCTGTAAGCCCTGTTCGCGTGTGTCTGCAGGTCTTCCAGGCTGATGCCAGAGGACAGCAGTGCGGTTTCGTACAGCAGGATGACCAGGTCCTTCACAGACTTGTCCTTCTTATCGGCCTCGGCCTTTTCCCTGACAAGCTCCATAAAGGAGTGCTCAGGGTTTATCTCCAGGTGTTTCTTTGCCGCCGCGTAACCCATCGTGGAGTCGTTTCTCAGGGCTCAGGCTTTCATGATCCTTTCCATGTTTGCTGTCCAGCCATATGTGCTTGTGACAATACAGCGTGGGAACATCACTAATCGGTTTGACACGAACACTTTTTTAACCTTTTTCTCCAAGATGTCTTTCATGATCTTGCACAGGTTTTCAAACTTTGTCTTTTTCTCTTCCTATTTTTTTTTTTTTTTTTCCTCCTCTTCATTTTCTGGAAGTTCCAAGCCCTCTTTGGTAACTGACACTAAAGTTTTCCCCTCAGATTCCTTCAGCTGCTGGACACAGTACTCATCGATGGGCTCGATCGTGTAGATCACTTCTCTGCCGAGCTTCCAGAGCCGTTCCACGGCTGAGATAGCTGCCTGGTCCTTGGTTTCACCTGCGATGGAATAGATGTGCTTCTGGTTCTCCTTCATCCTGGTGCAATAGTCCTTGAGAGAAACCGTCTCACCCCCAGAAGCAGATGTGTAGTAGTGTAGCAGTTCTGAAAGCTTTTTCCGATTTTGAGTCTTCATGTATCCCAAGCTTTTTTTTCTTAGAAAACTGCTCATAGGACTTTTTGTAGTTCTCCTTATCCTCTGCCAGTTTAGTGAACAATTGTAAGCACTTTTTTTTTTTTTTACCAAATTCTTTCTGAAGATGTAAGCACTGTTTGTTGAACACTTATTAAAATGCCTCTTACTATGGTTTGTGTCAGTGATGGTCCTTTCTCTGGAGAAACTTCGCCTTCTAGAACGAGAACTAGACAACCACACACACAGGAAGATGGTAGCGTCCAGTGCCTGCGCTATGAAAGATACTTGCACAGGCTAGTTCGGGTGCGCAGATAGCGAACCCCAAATCAGAACAGAGAGTCGGAGAGGCTGCGGTTCAGATGAGCCAGGGACACTCCCCCGTGGCCGCTGCTGATGTGGAAAATCCGCAGGGCAGATAGACTCATGACACTGCATTATCATCGCCTAGAGAGACCGGGGGGAGCTTTTAATTCTTTTTTTTTTTTTTAATTTAAAAATACGTTTAGTCGAATAATCTCCATGTCAAAGCCTGTGTACAACATGGGTCGGTCAGGGGGAAGAGCAAAGCTGGAAGCAGAGTGCGCCTCCGGTGAGGGTGCACCGTCCGCGCAGAGCTCAGCACAGCCTCGGAGGCCCGCGAAGGCAGGCCCGGACCCACAGCGACTGGCAAGAGCCTCCAGAACACTAAGGACTGAGCTCCCAGCGACTCTCTGGTAACTTCAGGAATACCAGCGCTAAGACAGATTTCTGTGTGGACTTCAGAGAATGCCAGAAAATGCACTGAATGTGAATTGCAAAGAGGGTATTACGGTGCACATTGTTCCTGTGAAACCTGTTTTTTCTTCAGCTACCCATAAATTTTTTTCCCACACTTTTCCACACTTTTCATAGGTGTGTTGTCTCTTATTGTGTTTCCAAGGATCATAACAACAGTATTGAGGAATTTGTTTCCCTTTATAGTTTCTGTTTCTTCTGAGAAGCTTTTTCACTGTTTTATGTGTTTTGTTCTCCATTTTTCAAGGTCAGAGTCAGATTCTAAGGACGGAATCTCTTTCCTGAAGTTATAGGACTAACTTTCCGCACCTGTGGGCGAATGAGGTGAGAAGACTGGGCGTCTGCATCTGACCTGTGTGCTCAGTGGAGAAGGTCGCTGGCTCCTCTGGAGATGTCATGGTGCGCTAACTGGTGTGGAGGATGAGTCTTCACCAGTCTCCATCCCTTGACTTTCCTTTCCACCTGTATTCCCAGACGAGGGCTCTTCTAGGCTGCTTCATGTCTCACGGTTACCAGCTGTTATGGTTGTGTCTATCCGTCCCAGCACATCCTCATGCGATCGCGGGAGCTTTTGGGAGGTGGCTGAATCCAGAATGTGTGGTGCTGGGATAAAGGGTGGATGAGGCAGAAGGATGGCTGTGAGTGCTACCAGGAGAGCGCAGGCACAGCTGAACTGCACAGGGAGACCCTGTCTCGAAAAGGGGCGTGGTTCATGCATCACTCCACTGATTGGTTTTGGATAGTTCTGGGTTGGATTAAGGGTGTGCGTGTTACATCTGCCCTAGGGCAGGTAGCCTATATACAATACAAGGGACAGAAAGAGTCTTGTCTCCTCTCCATGTTACTTTTGCTGTCTTCTGCCACCATGAATGGTTGACCCTTGCTGTGTGCCACTGTGGCTTGGAGCCAGCTAGATATGGACTGAAACCTCTAAAAACTGTGAGCTAAATAAACCTTCCCTCCTTTAACTTTGGGTGTTGGGTATTTTGCCTCAGCAAGCAGAAGAGTAGCTCATACTCCATCATTATATTTTACCTTCCTTAGGCTGCAGTCATTTACCATTGGTCAGTTATCATTTATGTTCTTGCTTTCAAACTTCTATTGTTTTTCTCCACTCATGTTCTCTTTGTCCTTGTGGTTGAAGCTAAATAAAGCCATTCTAATTGGCATGGCTCTAGAAAGAAAGTAAATTCCTGTATTTGGTCTGTTCTTCCACTTGCATCTGAGGCTCCTCCTTTTCTGTAGGACACTGTGCCTGAGTTCATAATAATCACAGGCAAGAGGTGCTGTTGTTGCACTCATTTCACCTGTCATGGAACAGAATTTCAGAGAGGGTAGATGCCTAAAAATGCAGCAAGTGGTGCAGCTGGAGCTCGTAAGAGAGTCTCAGAGCTGCAGACTGCATAATACAGGCTTTGAGGTTTCTTCTGGACTTGCATTCCTTTTATTTCATGTCTGTCTGTCTGTATGTATGTACTGGGGATTGAACTCAGGACCTTGCACTTGCCAGGAAGGCGTTGTACTACTGAGCCATCTCTCCAGCCCTTGCCTTTGCTTTTTTAAGAGCTAATACTGATTCCAGACTCAGTGTTAGGGACTGACAGTGAGGCTCAGTCCGAGGATACTTGGGGGCAAAGGCTGTGCTGGCTGTGTTCTGTACCAAGCTGGCTTCCAGAGCAGCTCCGCTAGGATGCCCTGCACACTTCTGGTAGAAGTTCTTCTTTGTGGTTTTAGAAACTTGACTGAGTTACATTTTTATGTTCTGTTTTGGTATTTGACTAATTTTGAAATGCAAGCCACCTGCTGTGAAAGGAAGGCAGGGGAGGGAGCGTAACAGAGATGTAAGCATGGTGGGCTTTACGGGCAAGAGAACACTTTTATTGGCTTGTTTTTAGAAATTATATATCTAACAGCTGTTTTGCAAAATAAGAGAGAAGCTTCCATACTGTTGAAAAAGGTGCACAGGTAATTGATTTCAAAGTAAAACATGTAACCCTATTTGACCGTATATGGCATCGCTAAGTTAATTCATTATGTAATATATTGACCATCATCATAGCCTGCTCATCAAATTTATTAATTTGTGAAATGTAAATATGAATCGACAATACCAATTTTCTTGAAAAGACTGTGAAATTGACTTTGTGGAAGTCAGTATGTAGCATAATATATATTATGTTATACACATAATGTACACACATATATAGATATACATACATATATCTGAAATAATGCATGAGATATATATGACCTATTCTAGAAATGATGAGCATCAGTAAAATATATAAAGAATTAATCTTTGGAGAGCTCATATTTAGAAAGAAAAGGATAAAGTTTGGAGTGGAGAAAGGTTCTTGACTACCCTGTAAAATATAAAAGTGACACGAGAGAACTAGAAAGTCCTGTCTCTTCCAGCGATGCTGTCAATGATACATAAACCTGTCACGTGGCAAGCAGTTCGCTGTAGTGTCCTGTCATGGGTGAGTGCTTGTGTTTCGCTCAGGTCCATAGGTTGAGATGCTGACACCCAGTGGTGTGGGTGTGGGTGGTGGTGACCCTATGGTATGGCTGATTGACCCTCGTGGGCTAATTCTGTCGGTGAATGTCCTGAAAGGTTCACCATCACTGGTGTAGGATGTAGGTGTTTGGGAGGTACATTACAGTATCAAAGAAGTAGAAGCCTCAGAGTGGGGTTGGGGCTTTATACAAAAAGGAAGAGTCTCAGTTATTTCCTTCCTTACTGAGACGTGATACCCAGCAACTACAACCCAAAGGAATTACTCTGGCCTCCACTTCCTAAAGGTTTCCTTCCATAGTGGGTGGTCTCCAAGGCAGGGCAGAGGACAGTTAATTGCTCCATGCATGCATGGCTGTCAGGAAGGAGAGTGGGATGAGGGGAAGAGGAGGAAGAGGGGGAGAGGAGGGGGAGGAGGGACAGTGCAGTTCAGGCCACGCCCACAGAAACCCACCTTATTCCACTGGGCTTCCCCTCCTAACCCCACATCCAGCTTCAAACCCACCGGAGAATCCAACCAGTGGCAAGTGTCCCATCCCCACGATCCAGTCATGTTTGATAAGCTGCAGCTGCCTTTGGGGGGTGGGGGTGGGGGACATGCATCCAACCAGACCGCTGAGCTCAGATGTTTAGCTCCAGAACAGGGAGAAAGTAAATTTCCAACGTGGAAGCCAAGCAGCCTGTGGTATTTCATTATAGCACTGCTCAACCTTGCGCTGGCTTGTGGAACCGGGGATTGAACTCAGGTCCTTGCACTTGCCAGGGAAGCGCTTATTCCACTGAGCCATCTCCCCCGCCCCTGTACCTCCTTTAAAGCCTCAGGCCATCCCCGGCTCTCTCAGGGCACTCCTCCTTCAGCATAAAACCTATCCTGAGGAGATATGTGACTCACTTCCTGGGTTCAGCACTCTGCTGCCTGTCTGTCCTACTTTTTGAAGT
>NW_004524660.1:4660248-4661878 GCF_000260255.1 Octodon degus
CGGGGGCCACCACGCCCAGTCTCAATCGCTGTCTCAGTGCGCCCCGGGAGCAGGGCCAACACTGCGGGCCAGGGAGGGAACCCTTGGCCCTCTGAGCTGTTTGGCAGGCCATTATGTTTTCTTTTTATTCTCTAGCTCCTGAGCCCTGAGCTCATTGGAAATCAAGTACTGTTTAGCTCCTTCAGTTACCCTCCCTTGACTTCTCAGGTTTCGGTGAAGATTTTTGTTCAGGGCCATAGCAGGAGACATCTGCTTACCCATATTCACCACTTTTTAAAAATTAGCGCACGTTCACTAGTGCGTATGATTACCTTGTTTGTGGTGTGCTGGTCCATGTACACATACCATGTCTGAATTCTTTTTTTTTTTCATTTTTTTTGTATTGGGAATTCAGTGCAGGGCATTGTGCCTGCCAGTCAGGTGTCGTGCCCTGGGCTGTCTCCCTGGCCCCTGAATTCTGTTCTTATCCTCTTTCCCACCGCTTCCTCCCTGCACCTTCCATCTCTTGATTCGCTTCCCATTTTGAAAAAGTCTGTCTCCCTACTTCCTGTCAACGTTTTGTTTTGTTCTTTGTTTATATTTTGGCTTTCTCACATAAGAGAAACTCATGAGCTCTTTCAGCTTGTGCATCTGATTTATTTCACCTACTATTCTGATCTCAAGGACCGCCCCAGTTATAGCAGTGTCCCTGGGGAGCTAAATGCAGGAGCACTGGTGTGGAGGTCTCCAGGTGCTGGAACTATACGTGGGTGGCAGCTGACCGCTGCTGCCTCCAAGGAGGGCTTTCTCTCTGTTTCTGTTTGGTTTTCATCAGCCGCTGTCCTGTTATGACTTCCGCAACAGCCCCTTGTTCCTGTTCTGTGGTCCAGTTCTCTTGGTCTCAGCAGGAAGCTTCTCTTTCATGTACCTATTTTCTTTTATTATGTGGAAATTACTCTTAAACTGGATATACACCTGTCTCTTTATTCAGCAAATGGCATTGCTTCCTGTCATTGATTGTTTCTAATACTAATATTGTTCCCTCCCCCTTTTTATTTGGGTATCTGACATGTTTGCAGGCCTGCAGTATCTAATAAATAACAATAATGAATTCTTTACCAGCTCCTATTTCTGTTACCACAGTCTTCCTGGAATCAACGTGAAAATAACTTATTTTTCTCTTGCTTTATGTTTAGTATTCAGTGAAGGTATGTATAACATGAAGTTAATTATATTTCAATTATATGTTTGTGATTTGTCTTATGAACTATTTTGTGCAATTATTTTTATAATTTAATCTTAGCATAAGTAAAATCTTTTCACAATTTAGAAACGGTATTAAGGTTGTAAAATAGTACCCAGTGAAATGTTTCACTCCTTTCCCTCTCCTTTCCTAGTTCCTATTGCCTGTCACTCCCCAGGCAACTACTTCAATTAATTTTTATATACCTTTCAGTGCATGCTTCTACCTAGGTGCTATGCTCAGAAAGGTTTCTGCCTCCTGCCCAACTCACATGTAGAAATCAGTTCATATGTTGATGATTATAGGAAGCGAGGGCCTTTGCAAGATCATTAGATTATGAAAGTGGAAACCTCGTCAATAAGACAGATGCCTTATAAAAGGGCCCCAAGGGAGGCTCTTTGCCTTTCT
>NW_004524660.1:4667443-4672734 GCF_000260255.1 Octodon degus
TTAGTATACCTCACAGAAATAAAGAAAACTTTCCTGAAATTCATGTGGACTAGAAGTGACCCAGAATATCAAAAGAAACCATGAGAAACAAAGGAAAGGCAGGAGGTATCACAATCCCTTACCTGAAATTGTACTATAAAGCTTCTGTGAGGAAATCGGCATAGTAATGCACAGAGACAGACCTGAGGATCAACAGAACAGAGAAGAAGATGCAGACTCAACTGCAAACACACTCAGCCACTTAATCTTTGATAAAGGGGCCTAACATGCTCATTGGAAGAAAGACAGCCTCTTTAATAAGTGCTGCTGGAAAAACTGGCTTTCTACATGCCAAAGCCTAAAACTAGATCCATGTCTATGAGCATGCACAAAACCAGAGTCAAAATGGATCAAAGATTTAAATATTAAATCAGAAGCACTAAGTCTTCCAGAGGAAAATGTAGGCAGAAATCTTAAAGATATAGGGACAGGTAGAGAGTTCATGAACAAAAACTGTACGGGAAATACTTCAAAGAATCAGCAATTGAGATCTTATCTTTTTGAAACGTTTCTTCACTTCAAAGAAAATCTCCAACAGAGTAAAATGAAAACCCACAAACTGGCAAAAAAAAACAACAACAAATCTATAGCTGATTGTTCCTCCAACAAAGGCCTTCTATCTAGAACATATAAAGAATTAAAAAAAAAAAAATCAGAACTCCCAGATTTAAAGACCTAACCTAATAATGGGCATCTGAGATGAATATATACTTCTCGGAGGAAGAGATACAAATGGCAAGTAAATATATGAAAAATGTCAACATCATTAGTCATTTGAGAATTGTGAATTAAAACAACACTGAGATTCCATATCACCCCAGAAAGAATGGCTAACATCAAGAAGTCAGCCAATAACGAATGCTGAAGGAGCTGTGGAGAAAAAGGAAAACTTGTGTACTCTTAGTGGGAGTGCCGACTAGTACAACCACTATGGAAATCAGTATGGAAATTCCTTAAAAATCTAGGATTGGAGATCCCATTTAAACCAGCTATTCCTTTCCTGGGTACTTTTTCAGAAGAACCAAAAACCTCATACCACAGTGATGTACGTGCACCCATGTTTACAGCAGCACAATTTGTTATAGCTAAGTCCTGGAAACAATCCAAATGCCCATCGACTGAAGAATGGATAAGAAAGATGTGGTATTTTTACACAATGGTCTATTATTCAGCTATAAAACAGGATAAATTTGAGACTTTTGTCAGTAAACTAGAGAACATATTCTTAAGTGAAATATATCAGACCCACAGGTGCAAACATTGTATTGGCTCATTAGTGTGAGACCCTGGAAGAGAAAAATGGAATCTGAAGGATAAAATAGATATTGAGAAAAGGGAAAGAACTTATTCAAAAAGAAAGAGTTTCTGTGTTGAGGAGGACAGGAGAGGGACTGGGTGAAAGAGATTTATCTATGTATGTAAGCAGGATGGTTCGGACAACTGTACTGTGCATTTCTGCTGGACTATGGAAAGGACTAATTAATGTTGAATTTGTTTTTTCTCCTTTTTCCAATTGTTTGTACTTTTTCTCTTCTTAATTTCTTATACATTTCTTTTTTCCTTCCAAATTTATATGCACATATCTGATATGAATAATTGGTTGGAAGGCAACACTATGTATTACAAAAAATACTTTGAAATTCATATTACTTTGTTAAGTGAAATTCTGTATCACTTGTAATTTTTTATTTTAATTCTAATTGTGTACTCTCTTTAAAAAAATAAAATAGACATCTACCATTGCTCTTTGAGTTTACATCCTACAAGGGCAGAAGATATACATTCTTATGAAAGGAAATAGGTAAAACAAATACGTTAACTGCAGAATATATTTGGAAAGTGATGAGCAACATTAGAATTAAGATAGAGGAAGCAAGTGATAGGGAACTGGAATGAACAAAGCCAAGAAAGAAATGAATAGTTTTCATACAAATCTTTAGAGGAAGAAAGTTCTAGGTGTAGACCCTATATCAAGAGAATGCCTGAGAAAAGAGCAAGAAGCCTGTGGAAATGACGCATATTGAGAGATGAAGCTTTAGCTGTTATTTTGAGTTAAGGAAGGGTTTACCGTTAAGTTTGGAGTAGAGAAGTGAAAAGGTATGGAATGATTACGAAGATCACACTGAGTGCTGTGTTGAGAGCACATTATCAGATAATAGGAGCCGCGATGAGGACAGCTGTTAGAATGCCACTCCAAAACTCCAGATAGGATGTGACAAAAGCTAAATACAAAGTAGAAGCCACTGCGATCCTCCGATGAGGGACAAATTGATGTATACTGTAGACCTACTAAGGGAAATTTCTAATGGAAGAAGAATGCAGGAGAATGTAAAGGTGTCTTGAAGACATTCCGGAGCAACTGGAAGATTAAAGTTACTATCAACCAGAAATTGGAAGTACTCTAGGTGAGAGATTTTGGGGGGTGCTGAGATGGCGACTGAGACCGGGCGTGGTGGCGCATGCCTGTAATCCCAGCTTTTGGGAGGCTGTAAACAGGCAGATCACTACAAGTCAGATCTAGTAGTGAGACCCTGAACACGCTGTAGACCCTTCCCTAAAATACAATAAATAAATAAATAATAAATATTTATCCTTCTCATCTCTTGGGAAGCTCAAGATCAAGACACTGAACAATGCTGAGTCTGGAGAGGATCTGCTCCTCATTTTGGGACAACTGTCATTTTGCTGTGTTCTCTCGTGGAAAAAGAGACAAAAATATTCTTGGGGGTCTTTTTAAAAATTCTACTTGAGAGCTTCACCTTCATATGTTAACAGTCTCACAAAACGCCACCTCTTAAAACAACCATGTCAGCCTTAGAGAATGAATCACAAGCATTCAGTCTACCGAAGGTCAGTGGAGCAACCCTTAAGAGTGAGGTTAAAAGAAGGGATTCGAAGGGTCAGGAGAGATGCCCAAGTGTTACGGTTTGCACAAAGTCTGGGAATGTGAGCATAGAGTTTCACAGTCATGGTGAGACTATGTGGTGTGCTTTACTCCAGTTATGTTCAGCTATAAGCATGAATGTACAGAAGGGTTGGACGTAATCAGGGGTAGGTTCTTCCAGATCAGCTCAATAGAGTGAAAAAAAGATAGAGGGACAAAATAATTCCAGATGAGAAACGAGGGGGTTGTCAACATGAAAGGCAGGGAAAGGTCCATTTTAGTAAAGTCAAGGAATGATGGAGATTTTCAAAGGGGTGTGCAGCAAAGAAGAATGACCAGAGAATGAGAAGCAACAAATTGAGATTAAGGAAAAGCTGAAGTTATGACAAAACCTACAGTGTGTCTTTAAGAATAAGTGGCTGAGATAAAGTGAAGGGCCAGAGAGATACCTCAGTGGACTAAGCCTGCTTTGGCAAGGGCAGGGACTGGGGTCTGATCCCTGGTCTGGAAAGCCGTGTTAGCCCCACCCCCAAATTCTCTGAGCCAGAGAATGAGTCCAGGAGTGGTGGTGCATGTATGTAATCCCAGTGCTGGGGAGACTGAAAACAGGAGGATCACTACAAGTCTGAACTGCATAGTGAGACTCTGTACCAAATACGTAAATGGAAAAAAATAAAAAAGTGAATGAAACGTTTTTAAAGAACATGCTTTTATTTATTAAGAAAATCACTCAAAGGAATGAAGTAAAGGAAAATAGAAGACAGTGTATAAGATATACCTAAATTATGTACCAAATTGTGTCTTACCCAAATTTATATGTTGGAACCTTAAATACCAGTACCTCACAATGTAATTACACTTAGATATAGGGATTTTAAAGACAATTAATTTTAATTGAGATAATTGAGATGAACATTAATACGTCATATGGCTACTTGTAAGAAGAATTAAGACATACAGAAGGACATCAAGTTTGTTTCCACAGAATAACCACCATGTGAAAAAGGCCACAAAGTCAGTGGCCAGGGACACACTAAAGAGGGAGGCTGTACAGAAAACCAACCTTGCTGGTTCTTGATTTGGAATAATCTTCAGAACTGTAAGAAAATAAATTTCTGTTGTTTACGCTACTGAGTGCCCAGGTCTCTCCGTGGCAGCCCTAAAAAACTATGAGTATGTTTATTATGTGAAATGCATAGGGTTGCGGACAGTGACAGAAAATCAGGGGTCAAACTTTTGGAGAAGTTAGGGGACTGAAGCAGAGCATGTGCTAAGACAGCGAAAAGAAGGAGTCTTTGTTGACACCATGCGATATGAGTAGACTGGATATTAGGTATTTGAGAAAGGAGAATGGTCTGAAAGCAGCAAGGAGGACCTAGGAATGTCAGTTACCCACCCACCGGACCAGGAATATCAGGCTATTGACTGAAAACTATGCCTCAGAAAGTTGTCGAGTTTCAGTTAGGGAATTAAAGATGGAGGAAACCGATGGTACTGGTTATGGACTCGTGAATTTCTGAGGCAGACTGGGAGAGCTTCACCATTTGGTAGGTTGGGGAAAGCAGACAGAAAAGATCAGGGATTCTTATTGTGAAAACAGGGTAGATGGTCTAATAGTGTGGTGCCAATCAGAAGGAGGAATAAGGACAATAATGAGGTAAGGGTGTGTGTATTAGACACAGAAAACCCCTGTAGATTTTGGAGTCCAACTTTGTGTGTGTGTGTGTGTGTGTGTGTGTGTGTGTGTGTGTGTATGTGTGTGTACAATGGAGTTGAATTTCAGAGACAGGAGCCCTAGCATGAGTAGGTTTGGGTTCTTGGCCTTGAATAGAGTAGCCATTATTGCATTCAGAATGTGCTGTTGAGACTCCAGTTTGATGTCCTTGGCAACTTCTGGGAGGCAGAGCATTATCCTGAACATATTGGCTGCTTCACTCCTGACTTGGAAACGTGTCCTATTTCATGGAGTGTTGAACCAATTGTGTTTTGTTGTGACACTAATCCAGTTGGCTGGAAACCCTGCTTTGCGGGGTAATCTGTCTTTCCTCCTGGGCTTGTGATTCTGCCTTCAATGCACACTCAATTTCCATATGTATTCTGCATTTGTGCATGTATTTATTCTTTGGAAGCTATTGTGATTAATAAAGCTAGTGTTCATTAAGAAATAACACTTGTGGAAGACTTTGGCTAATGTGTGTTTCTCTCAAGGTAGGCCTGGTGTAAATAAGAATGGTGTAAGTCGTTAATTGTTTTTTATATTATACATCAGGATTTCTTAAGGGGGGGTTGTTTGTTTTTGAGGCAGGATCTTATTGTGTTGTTCATGCTGTCGGTGAACTCACTACATAGCCCACGCTGGCCTCAAACT
>NW_004524660.1:4673098-4687788 GCF_000260255.1 Octodon degus
ACTTATTCCACTAGCCATCTCTCCAACCCTGAGAAATAGTTCTGAAATGAATACATACCATGAAATTAACAATAGATTGCACATTGTAAAAAATTTACAAACCTAGATGAATATAACAATCAAAATTCTCTAAAATAAACATGAAGAAGAGTTTACAGATCAGCCATATAATAATTCATCTTGTGCCGAAATTAAGAAACTTATATTCATATAATTAGAATTCTCAAAGTAGGATGGGGTAGGCAATAAATATTTAAAGATATAAAAGTTCTGAATTTAGTTAAAATTATTGCACCACATCTCCAAGAAAAATGAACCTTTTTCACAAGAAACATGAATAAAATAATATCAAGATACACAGAAATGAAATTGTCCAAAACTATTATAAAGAAAAAAATCATTAAAACATACACAAGAAAAAAAATTAGCTATGGAAGTACAAAATTAAATAGCATCTTATTACACATTCGAAAAAAAAAAGAGGAAAAAATAAAGGGAAAAAAAAAGAAAAAAAAAGAGGAAGTGCGTAAGAAAGTAGACTTTTTTATTCAAAGGACTGAAAAAAACCTGTCCTCGTTGAATTTTATACTTAGCAAACATACCTTTTAAAACTAAAAGTAAAACATTTTCCAGTTATAGAAACTCAAAATAGTCTAATACCTCCAGATGCAGCATATAGAAAAGAACAAAGACCATAATGCAGAAGGCAAGAGAAGTAGCTACATGGTCCTGGATAAAGAATAAAGAGCTCTCAAAATGGTAGTTATGCAGGACTATGTAATAGAATTATACTAGATGAACCCACTTAAAAGGCCATTGAAGATTTCCACAAAACAGTACCAATCTTATGTCAGGTTATATATATATTTTTTCACGTGTGTGTGAGTGTGTGTGTGTGTGTGTGTGTGTGTGTGTGTAAAAGACAAGAACTAATATAAAGTCAATGGAAAATGGAAATACACTAAATTTTTAAAGTTTGTAATACTAGGAGAAAATATCATACCATGTCTTATAAGTAGATTGTAAGTCAAAGAAACAATATAAATCATAAAACAAAACTTAAAATTAAACAATATTCATAAAACTAATTAAAATTAATTAATTAAAAATTAAATATTTCAAAATAATATTCAAAAATTAAAATTAAATTGTGAGTCCAACTAAGAGGGCAGAATGTAGTGTATCATATGTATGAATCCGTGATCAATTCAGAGTGCTCACACAGTATTTGATTAGGTTAATATACCAAAAAATCAACTAAGAAAAGGCTTTCATGATAGTAAAGAATTACTAAGAAGAAAACATAACAAAAATACTGGAATGGCAAATCTATGACCAGCACTTCTAACAGTTTGGGGATAGGATATTGCACAAAGTTCTAATGTGTGGTGAACATGGACAGTGTCCATTACACTTAACTGGTGGCCAGGTGTCACTTGTGGGACTGAACCACTGCTATTTTCTTGATCTCCATCCCGTAGACCCAGTCGTAATCATGACCCCTAGGGTGCAGGAGAAGTCCATTTGTAGGGTATGCTGATGGAAATATTTGGCTGCTGTATACAAAAGAATAACTGAAAGACTGCTGTTGTACGCCTCTTTTGCTCCTGTGTTTAATTGTTTGCCCTATTTGGTGGGTTCTTTCCATTCTCATTCATGGAGTTGTGGTCATTCTGATCCCTCTCTAGAATATCTTTTAGTAGTTTGTGTAGAGTTGGCTTTGTCATCATGAAATTCTTTAGTTGTTCTTTGTCATGGGAGTATTTCACTTCTCCATCAAACTTGAAAGAGTTTTGCAGGGTGTGTCAGTCTGGGTTGGAGTTTGTTTTCTTGCATTACTTGAAGTACTCTGCTCCATCCTCTTCTTGACTTGATGGTTTGTGAAGAGAAATCTGCTGTTTTTCTGATGGGTTTTCTTTTAAATGTGATCTATTCCTTTTCTCTAGCGGCTTTTAGTATACTGTTCCTATGCTAAGTTTCTGGGATATTGATTATTATATGTCTGGATGTGTTTTTAATTGGGTTAATGTTATTTGGAGTTGTATGTATTTCGGTTACCTGAATGTCAGGTTGTTTCCCCATATTTGATAAGTTTTCTATTACTACTTATGACCATATTCTTTTTATATCATTTGTATTGACTCCTAAGAATATGGAATGCTTCATGAATTTCATGTCATTCTTGCGCAGGGGCCATGTTAATCTTCTCTGTATTGTTCCAGTTTTAGCATACATGCTGCCAAAGTGAGGCACTGGTTACTATTTTCTTGCGTGCCAGCCTGCCTTTCTTCATTGGATGGTGGCAAGGGGCACAGTGTCACTCCCCGGAGATTCAGGGTCACAAAAGTGCTGTCTTCCATAAGTAACTTAGTAACACAAACCTGAGCAAGTCCTCTAAAGTCACCAGGCCATCTTGGGAGGCTTAGGTGTACAAGACATCTGAGCATAGGCTGTCGGGGCTGCTGTCCACAAATTGAGATTTACAGTTGATAGTAGTTGTAATAATAATGTCGATGTTTCCAAAAGCTTACTACAAATAATAACTAAGCAGATACCAACTTTGAGTAGCCTACCAGCCCGATAGCTAGGATCTTGGTAGCATCCATTTAAAAGAATAAGAAATGATGGACTTAGTTTATAGAAGCATATGCTGTGGGAAGGTGGAGTAAATTCTTCTTCTTCTTCTTTTTTTTTGTAGCACCAGGGATCAAACTCAGAACCTTGTACTTGCCAGGCAATCTCTTATTCCACTGAGCTATCTCCCCAGCCCCAAAGTGGAACAACTTCTAACACACATCACTCAGTAAGTGGCAGAACCGGGATTCAATACAGCACATTTTATTTGAAGCAGTAGGCTTTTTGTCTTTTGCTTCCACCTCTACTGCAAGATATTGTTTTGATTAGTTGTGGTGGAGAAAAAATTCCAGGAGGACTAATATCACAGGGCAAATAACATGAAAGCAATTGGGTTTGCATAACTGTTGCTCTCATTTAATGTTCTCATGAAGGTAGTACACACATCCTCTTATCTATGCATCTATCCTGTAGGCCAGAAAAAAGATGTGTAGTGAATGCCAGAAAAGAATTTGTATTGAAGATATAAAGATAGATTTGTTTTTGTAAATTAAACTAGTTTGAAAAAGCAATACTACAGAATTATGGAAATCTCAGTGGCAAAAGTACGCAATTAAGTGTCTTTTGCTTAATTCATATAGAGCACAAGTCTCTTGAAAGCGTATTTGTTAATATAGTGGAAGTCAAAGTCCAAAAATTAAAATGCAGTTTTATCAGATTTTTAAGTCACTATTCTAATCTTCCAAAAATAGTGGTTCTTGAAATTTTTTCTACTTAAAAATTGAAAACTTAAGGGGCTGGTGAGATGGCTCAGTGGTCTAAAGCACCTACTTAGAACAAGCTTAGCAAAGCACAGGGACCGCGGTTCAATCCCCCAGCACCACATGCCAGCCCGCCCCGCCCCCTGGTGGGCTGAGCTGGCCACACACACACACACACACACACACACACACACACACAAATTAAAAAAAAATTGAAAACTTAAAATTTCATCTGAGAGAAAATATACTTGTCATATCACATCAGGAAAAGGGCTCCTTTTTGGTTAGTCTGTTTTTTATTTTTTATTTTATTTTATTGCTGTACCAGGGGTCCAGCTCAGGATCCTGAGCTTGCCAGGCAGGAGCTTAGGTGGCGGAGCTATCACTCCATCCTAGTTTTTTTTTTTTCAAAATCAGTATTGTTTTTGCTTTTTTATTGCCTTGACACAAGCATGGCCCACATATTGATCACATTATTATTTTTTATTCAGAACATGTATTTTATTCAAAAGTATTTAAAAAAAATCTTTTTGTATAATTGATATTTTAATATCATGCTGTATAATCGGTATTTTAAACCAGTGTGTGGAAGACGAACAGCCACTTTCACAAAAAGTCCCATGAAACATGGCTTTTCTATTGTATTTCAGCTCAGTTCTGTTCCTCGCCTATGTTGAGCACTGCTGCTGCCTGAGGGCTTTTGCAAAAGTTTCCCTGAAATAGATGTACCTGCACGTGATGCTCACACGTCTTCTCTTATTTGTCAGGTCTTATTTCCACTGCTGTTTCCTTACTCGTCTCTCTGAAGGTGTCCTCCCTTCACTCTGCAACCTGTGTGTCTTAATTATTTTTCTTGTAGCTGAGACAGAATACCTGACACCCCAAGCTAAAGGAGGAAGGACTTATTGTAGCTCAGCCTACGGAGGTTCCAGTCCATATTTCGCTCGTTCCAAGGCAGGATGACATGGCAGAGTGGCATGGCAGAAGAGAAACAGTCCTTAGCAGGGGAGGCAGGAAGCAGTGAAGCACTGAGCCTCTCTGTCCCTTATCTCCCTCCGCTCAGGCTCCAGGCCTGCTCATTGGTGCCTCCCACAGAGGGTGGGGTGCCTGTTTTCAGTAAATCCATTCAGACACACTTAGCACCCATGTTAACCCATCAGTGGTATAATCAAGACCTATGCAGCCTGCGGCCCAGTATCACACACCCACGACCCAACCACTCAAGAAGCCCTCTTGTGGGAGCATGAGGCTTTCTAGGGACATCTAGATGCCAACCGTAGCACCCTGCTTCTCGCCACAACGCCACACATTTTATGTTATATTCATTTGCTTATTGCTGTATCTATTATCAGAATACACATTAATTTTTTCAAACTTTTTTGTTCATTCATGTGTCTCAATGGCCTAGAATTGTGTCTGGGATCTAATGGAGAATACAGAAACTTCTGTTAGTGTTTTGAGATTTTATTATAGAAACATTCCCTTCTTTAATGTTTTCTATTTCCAATATAGTTGATCTATAATGTTTTTTAAAAAATTGTTTTAAGCAAAGTGGTTTTTTTTCTTTTTAAAAAAATCAGCACTTTATTATTACTATTGATATAAGGGAAAGGAATTCCTAAACTGAAAGATATCTGGGACGAGTTCATGTTCTCTAAAACTGAAGAATGAATTTTAGGAACAATGGAGGTTAAGAGCAGAAAATCTTTATTCAGAAAGAAGGCTTCTGAATGAAAAAGGGATATAAGAGCATGCGAGTGGGTTGCCAAGGACCCTGCTTTTTCTAGGGATTCTTATAGAGCAAATCCATGGGGCGATGTGGGTCTAAGGTAGGAAATATGGGAACTTGCAAGGTGTGCATGAAGTAGGACAAAACTATGGTCAACCAGTAAGAGTATAATTATTCAGGTAGAACTGATTAAATTAGGATCAAATCGGGAAGCTGATTATGTAGCAAGCGGGCCTAAATACACAACAGGGCTTTTCCTGTAGGGGGTTGGGCTAGAGGCTCTCTGGCTTTTTTAAGGTGATAGAGACTTGTTTAGAATATCAATCCATGATGCCCATCCCTGGGGCGGTATGAAGCTACTTTTGTTTAATCTTTTATCTTGAGGTCTGGCCCACAGTGGAGGTGCCTGGCTTTCCCACAGTTGCAAGGTATCCTGTCTTTCATACTGGCTTCTTTGAGGCCCCAGCCTTGTCTGACTGCCCTATAATAGTTCTCTCTTACTCAGTTGCCTACAACATTGTCACAAAAGCTCTATTTTCCCAGGGATAGGAGCAGGCTGTGACAACAGAGATGAGGCTCCTACCAGCTCTCGGTGAATGGATCTGGAAGCTCCCAGCAGGGACGTTTTCTAGATGGATTGGTCCTCGTTGGTTAGCTTGGACTTCTGATATGGTTGATGCATTGCACCAATCTGAAGTCTAGAATATTACCTAAGTAACTCAGCTGTTCTAAATCCTGGGGTGATGAAAAATACCTGTTCCATATTATGCCTAAGATGTTTGATATGCAGACAGATAGTGAGGTTAAGCTTAACAGCCTAAGTTGTGGTAATAACAATAAGCTTGTCTTCTGGATGGTTAACAACCTCAGTTTGCAGACCAAAATTAGATGAAAAGGAGGGCTGCAAGGAAGCCAACATTTTGGCCCTAGCCTTCCAAGGTCAATTAAGACTCAGGACATATGAGAACTTGTACTGTAACGTCATGTACCTCAGTAGTGTCCCAAAGTTTCTGATCAAGGAAATTATGGGACCAAAGAGGAAAGTGATCAATGATGTAGAGTGTGCCTAAGGAGAGTCACATGGAGAGAAAACATTCTGTCAGGTTTTCACAAAGAGCACATTGGTCAAGCAATGGCCATGACTCATCCACATGACTGACACTGACAAAGGTTCTACAATCTGAGGTACAGGATCTCAGGATAAATCCTGAAGGGATTTCACTGACCTTATCAGACCCAAAAGCTACAACTCTTGTTGCATAGGTCCTGCTTTGCCTTGGTCTTAACCACCCAGCAGAAAAGTATAAAAACAAAATATAAGAAGTAAAGCCATGCTGTTATGTTGAGCTATAGGGGACTCAGGTCAACAATTTCTGACATTGCCAGTCAAGCAGAAGACCCAATACTATTATGGACTACTGAACTCTTTTAGAATATTTTGCTGAGTTTACACACCTATAATATTCAAATAACGGAACTTAAAAAAGGGTATACAGATGAATGTCCATTTTGTATCTGTGTATTCAAGGTGGTTGGGATAGATATATAGTTACATTCTCTTAATGAATAGAGTGATTTGTTCTAATGGTGTTTGTAAATAGGATATCATGTCTGCATCTTGTACAGCAATTAACCACTGGGAAGAATGTATGCAATGTGTGAATTATTGAAACTGTCCTACCAATTTGATTTGAAACTGTTTCATTGCTATTTGTTTAGCAATAAAATTATGGAAAAAAATAAATAGATCCTGGGGTGCGAAGGACATGTTATTCATTGTGTCAACTTGTGAACTTTAGAATTTTAACCTAGTGACTCAGCAGGGACCAGCGTCCTTACCCTGTAAACATCCTCAGTTTGTGCAAGTGGAAGGTGCCTAGATGGTGTGGGGTGGAAGCCTGCACACAGTGTAAGGGAGGAGAAGAGGCTTGCTTGCCCCCTCCCCTTCACTCTTGTTGCCTTTGCAGTCTTCTGCTCCCTTAATCGGTTGCCCCTGTGCCATGCCACCCTGCCTTGGAGCCCGCTGATCACACACTGAGACCCCCACCAACTGTGAGTTAGATAAACCCTTCCCTCCTTAATATTGGGTGTCAGATGTTTTATCTCAGCGATCAGGGAGAAGTAACCAAGACACCATCTTATCCCTGCCACCCTGCGGAACCCAGCCTGCGCCTTCACAGGGCTAAGCACCGCCCGCAGTATCTGGGAAGAGCCTGCGCCCAGCCCCGGAGCGTGCTGCTGTGGCGGTGGGTGCGCAGCTGCAGCTTGTTCTTGGTGGGTCGGGCCGGGTTGAAAGCTGACACGCCTTCAGTTTTCTTCGTCCTGCTTCCGTCGCGCCCCTGGGATTATCTCACTTTTCAGCTTGCTGGGCAGCTGGAGGAGGCCGCTGTGTTCCTGGGTCACAGTGGCTCTCCCTCGCTAAGCAATGTGATCGTACGCTGTATCTTTGTTGAGCGATGTGATTCCTACCTCCGTGGTGACATCCCTGATTTTTTAATTATTCTTCTGTAACAATTTGTGAAATGAAACTTTTAAGTAAATTGTCAGAATGTTCAACAACTTTATGATCGACCTGATTTGAAAAAGCATATTTTTATCAAGAGATGTATGGGGACAGAAAATGTGGTACTTACACATGACAGAGTACTACCCTCCTGTTAAAAAGACAGATTTGAGAACGGATGCACCTGGAGACTATAACTTAGACATACAAGCTTAATATCTCATGGTGTCCCCTTACACACACACACACACACACACACACACACAAAAAAAAAAAAAAAACCCGGTATAAATAAAGAGATAGTAATACCTTTGGAAGGAAGGAGCTAGATCTTTCTTGAAGGCAAGGGGATCAGGCCATGGAGGGTGGGAAGGGAAGAAAAAGAAATTTGCGGGTGTTATGAGCACAATCTCCACACACGAATGTAAACATGTACTAATAAAAAAGAGAATATTTATCCTTATTCTATAGCCCATCCTTAATTGAACCACTTAAGATGCAGTTGTACAAACAGTGTTAAACAAAACCTTTTTTTTTTTTTTTTCTGTCTTTTTGAGACAGGGTCATGCTATGTAGCTCAGGGTGGCCTTGAACTCACTTTGTAGCCCAAGCTGGTCTTGATCTTGCAACGATCCTTCTGCGTCAGCCTCCTGAGTGTGGGGACTACAGGCATGTGCCACCATGCCCGGTCAACAAAGCCCTTTTAATTACTTTACAGGTATACGATATCGTTACTATTTCATGTTTTAATATAGTTATTCAGAAAATAGTTTTAACCCAGGAGTAGACATTTTATCTTTTTAAACTGAACATATTTAGTAAGATTGTTGAAAATTGGTTCATAAATATTAAAACTTAAAAGCATGAAAGCATGCATTCTCCAGACACTTGAACATTTTCTCTTAATGTATCTTATTTGCTTGCAGTTGGTGAAAGCTCATCACAAAATATTTAAACTTAAAATCACGGGGAAAATCACTGAGATTAGTGCAGTCCTTTTGCTGATATACGGTCTGCCTCTATTGGGATGTGGTCTTCATGCAAAGTCATTTAGGCCATTTAACAAGAGAGCAAACCCATTAAAAATATGCAAGCTCGTGGAAAACAAAATCTAGCAAACTAATTAAACCTATTAAGGCAATTACAGAGAAGTATAAATGATGCAAAAGTTATGTGGGGCTCCTCATGGTACCAATGACAAAAAGCCAACAGTTCCCATTTTTCTAAATAGAGATAAAGAGTATGGGTGATTAATTTCAGCACCATCGAGTTAATTTGTAATGAGTTAACAGCAGAAAACATTTCCGTGGGCATGCAATTATGGGGGAAGAGGGTTGTTTTATTACTCTGTGGTAATACAGCTATTTGGAAGAGAATGCTTTAATAACCAAGAGAAAAACTTCAGCCACCTGTTGGCAATAAAAGTGGCAATACAAAGTTTTGTGAAACAGTTTGTGGTCCCCAGTGGTACGCAACTCTGAGGTTTCCCTTACCGTCTCCAAAATGGAGAGTATTCTCTGTTTGTTCTTTGTTACCTTTTTGTGCAGGGTCTCACTACGCAGCTCAGACTCGTAGTGATCCTCCTGACTTCTGCCTCTCTAGTGCTGCGATTACAGGCGTGCACCACCACACCTGGACTCCATCGCCGGCTCAGTGCGCCCTGGCCCCTGAGCTTACCTAAGCAAGTGCTTAGTCCTCTGAGCTGTACCACCAGCCCTTTGTTTGTTTTGAGACAAGGTCTCACTATGCAACCCAGGCTGGCCTCAAAATCCTGGTGATGCTCCAGTCTCAGCCTCCCAGGAGTGCACCATCACATCCTGCTGAGAATATTCTTCAAAGATCGCTTATGTTTTGATAGGTGATCAAGACGTTATGATTGTTTTTCCCCAAGACAACTTTAGCCTTATGAACTAGCAATAGGAATTTCAAACCTATTCTGTTAGGGGCACTGATTAGGATGTAGTGAGATCAAAAACCACCTCATTTAAGAAGTATGAAAACCATGTTGCACTGGGAGATAGTTCAGTGGGATAAGTGTGTGCCTGGCAAGCACAAGGTCCTGGATTTCATCCCTGGTGTCTCCCCCAAATTAAGCAAACAAAAAGAAAACCATGTTGCATTGGTAAGACATTATGTACATATGAATTTGTGAGACACATATTTTTATGCTTAAAAATCCCGGAGTTACAGTTTATAATAATTCTGCAACATTGTGCAGCATAAACACCCATCCTTACTCTTCAGATGAATGGCTGAGGCAGAAAAATTAAATTTCCCAAGACTGCACACACACACACACACACACACACACACACACACACACACACACATTTGTTACAGGGTCTCACTATGCAGCTCAGACTTGTAGTGATCCTCCTGTTTTCAGCTGACCCAGCGCTGGGATTACAGGCATGCACCACCACGCCCGGACTCTGGCAGGCTCAGCACACCCTTGGGAGGGCGCCAGCCTGGCATGTGGAGCCAGGGACTGAACCACTGTCTCTGTGCTTGCCTAAGCTTGCCTAAGCAGGCGATTTAGTTGGCTGAGCTGTCTCTCTGGCTCAAGACTTCTTAAAAAAGTGAGAATACAAGTATCAGGTCCAGGCTCAAATTTCCAAAGTCCTTGTCTGACGCCAGGTGGCTCCAGCAGGTAGCCATGACACAACGAGATTACTTCCTCAGTCTTAGTTGTGTATTGAGTTTTTTGGTTATTTGTGCTTCGCAGCATTGCACATTGAAAAAGCATAATGATTATTGTCCAGCAAATGGGTGTCAAATGTGCAGTCAGCCAGCGCAGAGTGTGAAGAAAGGGCAAACAGCAGGCACGCGCAGTGCAACGTCTATTACGTCATCCTCAGCGGTCTGGCCGGGAAATAGAGGCCGGCGACAGAAGGGCTTGAGAGCTCGGAATCTCACCGTGCGCTACCGCAGCAGAATGATTTAGATGTTTTGGTGTTGGAGTAGTGCTTGTCCCCCCAATTAATGTGCTCCTGAAAACAAAGTGTATGCACTTTAACAGGCATATGTCCCATGACAGAAAGAAGAAGCGCAGGAAGACGAGCCAAGTCTCAACATCATTAATGGCCTGATTTAAACTCACAAGATCTAGGATTTAGGAATCTCACTTGGAAAACGTCTAACTAATTAAGTTATTTTTACTCATTTGGTACAATATACATTCCTTAAGAATATTTCTTAGTTAAGGACTTAATGAAACTAACAACTTTTTCTTCTGACAATGTATAGATTAATACTAGCACAGAATTAATCTGTCAGGAATTCCATAGTCCGGGGACTGAAAGGTTCAGTTTTTGTTCTGCCTTTGGATTACCCATCCCGTGGAGTTCAAAAATTTAAAACGTTTTGAATGTCAATTTTGAATTTCTGTTCCAGGCTGTGAGATCTTGAGAGAAGCAAATTTCTTTTCAACTCTTTTATTGATCATGCTTAGCATCACAGATTTAACTTGAGTAAAGGTGTGTGAATCAATACTTCTATATGATCAATAGTTAAATATTAATTTGCAGGGAACTGACTAGAAGTACTACTCATCCAAGGAAAATGGCAGAAGTTACTGTACATGGTTTGAATTTCACTGTTAGAAAATGAGTCAAACTCCTGAGAAAACCTACAGAACAATGAAGCCTTGAGGTCTTCTTTCTCTGCTATGGAACAGAAAGGATAATATGTTCAATCAAAAACTTGGTTGGAGGGCCTGTGAGATAGCTCAGAGGGCTGAGCACCTGCTTAGGCAAACGCGGGGATTCAGTCCTGGCACCGCATGCTGTGCCAGCCCCAGCCCCTGGGCACACTGAGCCATTCACTGACCAAGACCTGGCATGGTAGCACACGCCTGTAATCCCAGTGCTGGGAGACTGAAAACAGGAGGTTTACTACAAGTCCAAACTGCGTAGTGAGACTCTGTACCAAATACATTAAAAAAACCCAAAGACCAATAAACAAAAATAGAAATAAATCTTGGTTAGAAAGGTAGGCATATAGGCAGTGCCTATAATCCTAGTACAGGGGCAGGGGGTGGTGCTGAGTTAGGGGGATTACAAATTCAAGCCCAGCCTGGACAATTTGGCAATGTAACAAGACTGTCTTGAAAGGAAAGGTCTGTAGCTCATCACAAAGGTCTCACCTTTATTTCTCCAAACTAGGAAAACATTAAGCTTGCTTGTTAGATGTTGGTTTCAGATTACTCAAATCATGGAAATGACAGAGCTTCAAGACAGAGAAAATAGGGCCAGCCAGATACCTCAGAGGGCTAAAGCACCTGCTTAAGCAGAACTCAGCGGCCGGGGTTGGACCCCTGGCATGCTGTGCTGGTCCCACCCCGGGGTGCATTGAGACAGTGATTGAGTCTGGGCGTGGTGTCAGGCACCTGTAATCCCAGCTCTTAGGAGCCTGATAAGAAGAGAATCACTATGAATCTGATCTACATAGTGAGACCCTGTACACCCCATACACCCTGTAGACCCTGTCCTAAATAGGAAAGAGAGAGAGAGAGAGAGAGAGAGAGAGAGAGAGAGAGAGAGAGAGAGAAAGAGAATTAATTTCCTGATAATCTTTCTGACTGACCAGCTACAAATAGATCACAGATTCTAAATTTTTTTTTTTTTTTTTTTTTTTTTTTTTTTTTGTACCGAGGATTGAACTCAGGACTCTGTGCTTGCCAGGTTACATTTACATATTTACATATATTTAATTATCATAAACTGACCTAGAAACAGGTATAGTAGTGGAGAAAGTCCCCAGTAAGTCACATGAGACAAGGGGAAATAGATTCTGTAAATTTTTAAATGATGGGAGAAGGTACAATTTGGTTATATGTATTTAAGGATATCACTTAGATATAATATGATAGTATCAACTATAAGAATCTTGTCTAGGGAAAAGCAAAGTACCAATAGTCTTAGAATATGAGCCTCATATGTCATTAAATATTTTCTAGTGGCTACTTTGTACAGCAAAGAATTTGGCTTTGCCAAAAGAGAGGTTTAGATTTTTTGTCTTTATCTGCAAGGAGTGACCTACCTCATACCTGCCTTTAGGTAAAGATGCCTTAAGGGCATCTTTATTAGGTAGGAAAATGTCACAACAGATCTGAGAGAGGGCCCATTCACTGAAGTACAGGTGACTGGGCCAGAAAGACCAGCTGTGGGACTTAGGAGGAAGGCGTTGGGTCATAAAATTATCAGTCAACCTAGAGGTAGAGTATGACCTTGGGAGCCTTCAGGCAGTCCCCCACGCCCAAGCAGTGAAGTTTCAATAAGCACCCTGGACAGTGGCATTTAAATGACCTCCCCTAGCTGGCTGTGCTATGTGTTGTTACACAGTGGTGCAAGGGTGACAATGTGTTGAGGACAAGGGCAGATTCACGTGGGAGCCTTCCAAACTGCCCCATGGGCCTCTTTCCTAGGCTGACTGCAATGTGTACCTGTTTCCATAGATAACACATAACCCTGAGCAGAACTGTGCTCCTTGTGATCCCCCTGGAGGCTCGGAGAAATGCAGGGTGGTTTTAGAAACTCTATGGACTTGCAGTTTGTGCTGGAAGTGAAGGTGGTTTTTGCTTAGATTTTGTTTATGGGCTCTGACTCCTTGCAATGGATATCAGAAATCTTGGTTCAGAGCGGCCTTCCCCTCCCAGGTTTTTCTACCACGCCTTCCCGCCTTGGTCAGCTGTGGGCTGAATATGTGAGGAAAAAAAATCTGTCTTTGAATTTGTGTGTGTTGGGTACTGAGTCACAGCAGTGAGGAATGTGAACAACTGCGATGAATTTTGGGCCCAGCCAAGTGGGATCTTTGCAGCGATGCCACCTATGGTCCAGAAGCTGTTGGAACCAGCTGACGGGAGGTGCTGACAGCGTTTTGGAGATGCTGGCTGGAGCAGCAGCCCTAGAATGCTGTAAGATGAGCTTGATGAGTTTCTGGCTGGAGCTCAGAATCAGAATGCAGCTATAAATGCAAATGGCAAAGACCAAGCTTAGGGGGGCTCCACTGGCACCGGGACTCCAGGCCAAATGCATTATTATTATTATTATTATTATTATTATTATTATTATTATTTTTGTGGAACCAGGGATTGAACTCAGGCCCTTGCACTTGCCAGGGAAGCAATTATTATTATTATTTTTTTAAGTGTATATTTTGCTCATGTCCTGAGACTTCAGAGACTATTGAGGTTAAGGGTCATGGCTAATTAGGTTAGTCTGGTAGAAAATCAGGTTAGTCTGGTAGAGAAAATTTGAACGCAGCTCAGTGCTGTGGCTGTGGTATGAAGGCAATGAGAACATGGTTCATGAACTAGATTCTTTCCACGATTTGAGCCATAAACTGAGTTAGACAAAAACTGAATCTACTCCAGTGGTTAGGTCCAGTGTTGAGCTTGTGGGAAAATTTGATGCCGTTCGCATGCATTCCAGTTTGGAGACAGAATCCTAGAGAGAACGGAGCTCATGAACTGGGGTAGTGCCGTATCAGCGGCAGCTGCTAGCCATACCTGCAGTGAAAGGCAAGAGTGAGTGGCACAGGAAGGCCCATGTGCATAATTTTCATTTGAAAAATTCATTTCATAATGAAGTTGTTGTTATAGTTTCTGCCTAGTTGTCCCCCAAAAGCCTCATGCAGCTATGGGGGGACTTCTAGGGTTTGTGATTAATTCATGATTCAGTGCTGCGATTATGGGTGTAAAAGTTGCTGGGATGATGGGTGTGAGTGAGTGAGCACTATGCCTGGCCTGGGGCAGACAGCCTGAATGTGGCATAAGGGAGACAGACGTGCCCTCTGTTGCCACTGTTGCCCCTACTCTTCCCATTTGCTCTTGCTGTCCTGCTGTTTTCTGCTGCCATGAACTGCTGTCCTCTGCCATGTGCCACTCTGCCTTGGAGCCAGCTGAGTATGGCCTGAAACCTCCACTGACTGTGAGCTGAACAAACCTTTCCTTCCTTCACTTGGGTATGTTATCCCAGCAACATGAGAAAAGTAACTGAGACAGTTGTGATTAGGGCTTATCTGAGGCTATGGTGAATGGAAATGTAACGCCTCTGCCTCCAGTTGCAGGGGAGGCCTCAGTGGTCCTATGATGCTGATGCCCCAGGGCAAGCTTACATCACCC
>NW_004524660.1:4688223-4691495 GCF_000260255.1 Octodon degus
GAGGAAAAAACTAAAACAAATAACAAGAACAAAGACAAAAACAAAGCAACATAAACAGCAAAAGCGGCACAGAATTTCAAAACAAGAATAGAGAATTAACAATGGTTGTGGCACTACATATTGTTATCATCAAATTTCTTGCTGACATTACCAGATACAGTCATGCAAGACTGATCAAGCAATTAAACATTAACTCTTCTTTTCAACAAAAGCACAAACTTCTCGTCAGCTGTATGTTTGATGCATGGTGTCCATTTGAGGAGCCTACAAGCTTAACCAAGTAACTCAGCGGTTCTGTATCCCAGGGTGAAAAGAACAAGCCTTCCTGCTCTAGGATACAGCTTATTGTGTCAACTTGAGAAGTTTGGAAGGTTCACTAAGTGCCTCAGCAGGGGTCCAGCCTGTGCAGGAGGAGGGCATGGAGAGGGTGCGAGGGCAGCACCTGCCCTGGGGTGGTGTCCTGCTTACAGTATAAAGGGAGAAGAGGCTTGTTCTTCCCCCTCCACACACACACTTTGCTCTTATTGCTTTTTCTGTCTTCTGCCACCTTGAACTATTGCCCCTTTGCCATGTCATTTGATCTTGGAGCCAGGTGATTACAGACTAAAACCTCCCCAGGCCGTGAGCTAAATAAATCCTTCCTTCATTTTGGGTGCCAGGTATTTTGTCTCAACAGTAGAAAAAATGTGAGCATGACATCGACCTACAACTCTCTGCCGTCCTCATTCAGCATAAGACCCTTGTTGGCATAAGACCCCTGTCACCTTCTGAGTCACCTCATAACCTCCTCACTATCTTCCTCAATGTAAACGTGATTTAAAATACTGAGGTTCTGGCTGCCTGGTGGCCTTTTGCTCCCCATAAACAACTTGCCACCCTTTATTGCCATTACATCACCATCTTGTCTTTCGCTTTTCTTTTTCACCGTGCGCCATAAAACCCTGGAGGAGGTTGAGGTCCATTGCAGGGGTCCCCAGTAATTTTAAAAGCTTAAATTTTGCTAGTAGTGGAGCTACTATAAAGTAAGGGCCTGCCAAGTTTTGGCTGAGGAGGACTTAGTTGCTGAAAAGTTTAAAAAGAAGCTTTATATCAGGACGATAGAAAGGGTGACATGAAAGCAACCAGAAACCAGCAAGATCAATTTGGCAAGTTGGAAGTTTCAAAAGTGAAAGACTTCGTTTGGAGAAGAGAGCCACACAATACCCCACGTGAGAAAGACCAGCTAGGAGAGACTTTCCTGATTTCAGCCATCTAGGTGCTGAGAGAATTCTGAAGCTCTTACACAAGGGAATTGTCACTACTGTAAGCAGCTATAGCTGCTGGTATCATCCATGTAGTGCTAGTTTTACAGACATGCAGGATTCAAAAGCTATGGGACAGGAAAGCTTCCACCCAGACTTCAGTGGAAGGCCCCAGAAGCCAGGCAGTGTGCTCCTCAGAGGGCAGGGCATGAAGCTATGAGGGGGAAATGAAAAGGGTGATGGAGACCCTGGGCATTTGGGGTAACCCAGAACAGGGGACAGTCAAGGAAAGCTTCACACAGTGCGCAGAGCCTGCCCCAGAGAGAAGGAGTGGGGGCTGTGGCAGGTGATGCTAGGAGGAGAGCCACACCACACTGGGGCCTGCATCTTGCCATAACTTGCCCCAAGTGCTGAACATAGAGCTGCAGGATTTAGCATTTGCTCCTCCCAGTCGCTTTCATCCTTCGATCCCTTTCTTTTCTATTCAACCATTCCCTCCTTTGGAGATGGAAAAGCCCACCCTGTGCCCACTGCTCATTGGCAGTGTTTCTCTTTGTGCCTGTTACATGGGCTCACAGCTAAAAGTTTGCTTTGAGTCTTGGAAGAGACTTTGGGCTTGGACTTTTCAGCAACACCTGAACTGTTAAGACTCTGGTGACCTTTGGAGGTGCACTAAGTGCATTTTATCTAAAGAGAGGCACATGAGTCTCTGGGGGTCAAGGGCGGAATGTCACGGTTCAGATCTTGATGTCCCCAAGGGCACATGTGCTCGTTGGTGGGTGGTTGGAAGGCGATTGCATCGTGGGAGCTGTATCGCTTCCCTGATGTTAGAAGGAAGAGCTGAATCCCTGGGTGTTACCTGGTGAGTGTCTCTCACTCATGGCTCCTCCTCTCTGTTGCTGATGCCTGGATACTATGACGAGAATGACTTTTCTTCATTGACTACCATGCTGACCCGCCAAGAAATTCTGTCCTGGAGACAGCAGATTCAACATGTGAGCCTTTGGTGCATGTGTTGTTCTGAGTAAGTACTCTGCGGACAATACACACTGCAACGCCTCATGTTATCCTCTTATTATTTGATAGGAAAAGCTTTTAGTTTTTAACAAAATAAAGAGAAAACAATGTGAGCCGAAATAAGCCTCTCTGACTTGAAGTTGTGGGTCTCAGATATTTTGTCCCGTCGACAAGAACATGACCAGCACAGACTTTTGCTAGCTCCTTAGTCCTTATTCCGGCTCTCCCGGGGTGCTGGCTCCAGCAGCTGCTGGGCCTTTGGGCCTTCAGGATGCCCACACCCTCTGTGGACGTTCCTGCCTCTGCTCCTACAGGCAGTCACTACAGACTCGCCCTGCTCTGGTCCCGAGCACCTACCTAGTAGTTACCCTGGCATGCATAACTATACACACATTTTCTACTGATTTCCTCCTTCTAGAGAACTCTAACGTGTATGTGACAGAACTGTGAAAGCTGCAATAAACCAAGGCCTATGAAAACTGCTAGCAACCACCTCAACAGTTGTTCTAGGAAGTAAGAGAAGAACAAAAAAAGTGAGAATTGTGTTCACCACTGTAAATTCACATGGACACGTGCACGCACCCACACACACACAGACACGCACAAAAGCAGAGGACAAAACAATGTTACTTCTTCGTGTTAAGAAAAATTATCTTTAATGGACAGGATAGAATAATTATCAGTGAAGGGGAGCTGAAGCTCAGATTTCTGGAGAAAGTAGAATCTTCTCAGCTTGCAAGAGGCAGATCCGATTTCTGTCACAGTGAGTCTATTGGCAGTTCTTCAGCCTGTGGGCCACAGAGTTTGTGTAGAAGGGCCCTTGCTCCTTATGATTCTAAGTGTCCTCTTCACATCTTTATTAGTTCAAGCTATTTAAATCTCTTAACTCAGACCAATTTTTTGTCAGGAATGGGATATTTGACAATGTTATTACTAATTTTTTTTTTTATTTGTTTTTGCTGAACCGGGGATTGAACTCAGGCCCTTGCACTTGCCAGGGAAGCGCTTATTCTA
>NW_004524660.1:4692120-4702849 GCF_000260255.1 Octodon degus
TGAACCTGTAAGAGATAAGAAGAAACTGAAGCTCTCATGTGCAGTGTCCGATGATTTCATCACACTAATCCTGCCCCTGACTCTTATGTATACTAAATAAAGAGAATGTAGACACATACACACACATACACACATACACACATACACGCTTGCATCTATATCTGAATAAAGACATGTATGTATAAGAAACCATCACATGCTTGATTTTAAACTCAGCCGAATTGTAGCACAAGGAGCTTTAATTAGACGGGCAAGCCTCGGGGACCTCGCGGCTGTACCTCAGTGACAGTGTGTGTGCGGAGTGGAGTATTCTTTGGGTTACATACCTGCTATCTCCTAGCTCAAAGCTTGAAAATAATTGAGAGGTACGTTTTAAAAATTTTATTTCGTTTCACCTCATCTCCTGCTTAGGTTGCTGAGTACTTGTTATGACCTAAAAGACCAAAGAAATAAATGTAACAATAAGATAGCTCGCAAATTATTTCCATTGTATTAAATGAAATTATTTATTAACCTAACTACACTAGTATGAGATTTTACAGTGCTGTAATTGTAGGATGATGGTTGATATTTTTAGCATAATATTAATGATTAGAATGTCTGGTGGGAGAAATTATAAATAAAAATATTTGATTCCAATTCTGATTTTGTGATGCATATTTTAACTCACTTAATTTAGAGAATTTTATATCAGTTTGAAGCAGGTGGAAATTTTTGTGTGCATATTTATAATTTAGATTTTAGAGGACTCAGCCATTTTTAAGTATTAACATATTAATCTATTTAAGAATAGCACATTATTTTCATATCTGCACAGACATTCCAAAGCACGGGTTCTAATGAATAAAAGAAACTAAGAATACATGGAAACACATTCTATTTTCTCTCTGAATTAAATTATACTCCACTCATCTCTGAATGCTTGCTTTATTTTTATTTTTAATTTTTATTGATGATGGCGGCGTCGGGAGAGAATGAAAACGCAGGTCTTGCTTCGCTTAGATGCTGATAATGAGAGAGAGAGAGAGAGAGAGAGAGAGAGAGAGAGAGAGAGAGAGAGAATTCCTGAGAGCCCGGCTCTCTGTTTCTCCTCAGCAGATACCCAGGAGTCGGGCTGCGACCATATCAGCCTTATTCTTTCATATCAAGGCTCTAGCTCTGGGAATTATCTCGTGAATTCCTGGCAGTGGGTTTTTAGGTTGCAAATTTCTCTTTCAGCTCCTCCCGAGCCAAGGCATGACGACGGTAGACCCTGATCCCAGGCAATCGCACAGTTCCACCCTCACATAGCATGTTTAGTAAATCTTCTCCTAATGTAATTTGGGGGGCCACGGGGAGGGTCCACACACTCCGGCTAATTAAACGTTCGTGTGCCTGGTAAACACATGAAATACTATGCGGGTCAGTTGCTTTCCGTTTCTCTCTGGCCGGCGCTTGTGGTCAAGGCTTCTTTTGCAGTCAGTCCTGCGGCAGCTTTGTCACACACCTGCAGGGCTGCCGGCGTCCGAAGCAGGAGCCGGAAGGGTTCTGCTCAGCCTGGAGGGAGGAGCGCAAACGCTGGTTCACAAGGAGCACAAGAGTGGGGCGTGCAGCTTTCTTTTTCAAAGTCAAGGTTGCAGTTTGTTATTTTTACTAAGATTACAGGTGTGCCAAATTTTAGAAAGGAAGTCATGAAATAGTTTTTAAGAATCAAATAAGTACGTGAGATTTGGTATGAAAAAAATTCCTCTCTATTCTTATTTTTAAATAGTAGTTGGAGATTTATTGCATCTTTAAACACTACTCATTATCAAAGCCTACAGACTTGAAATATAAGCCACAATTTTTAAAAAGCACACAAAGTTTCTCAAAATAGATTAGGATACAGAAAACGTTTTCATGAAATCACTGAGACACTAACCAGTGCCACGGCTAATACTAAAAACTAGACAATCTACCTATTCTTTTACCCACTTCCCTCCTCAGAGGAATTATATTTTCCTCTTTTACTGTGTATATTTTAATATATGCATATCCTGTGTAATGTCCAAATCAGGTTAAACAGGTGTTTCTCCTCTGTCATTTCGTTATGGTGAGAAAATCCTTTTTTGACTTGCTGTTTGAAGTATACAGTATGCTACGATTGTCTGTAGAGCAGTCACCTTTCTGTGCAAGAGTACATCACTATTTATTTATTTACTTATTATTATCTATCTATTCTCTGTCTCTCAGTGTCTGTCTCTGTCTGTCTGTCTGTCTGTCTGTATCCTCCCCTTAGTAGATCTGGGGACCCGTCTCAGTCCTTCACACATATTTGGTGAGTGTTTCACCCCAGGGCTACGTGCCCTGCTCCTGCTCCAGCACTTCTTGCTCTTTTATAACCGCACCTTATCGACTGAGCAGCGGCTCTGCATCCCACACTCTCCGGTAATCACTGTCAGAAATTCTTCAAAAATAATAATTTTTTTTTTCCTGCACAGCAATGAGCTCATCCGCCTATGCCTGCCTGATTCTACTTAACATAATGATCTCTTCCACCGCCCACATTGGCACAAAGGGGATTTTGTTATTTTTAATGTCTGCATACTATCCCATGGGGAGATGCACCACCTTTGCTGTTCCCCTTCATCAGCTATGGATTCTTGGGTGGTTTCCATGGCTCTTGCAGATAATGCTTCATTGAAAGGGGCACCCAAATGTCTCTTTGACATTCTGGCTTTATTCCCGTTGTATGTCTAGGGCTACCGGTGACGGTTTAAGAAGTTCTATTTTGTGATGGATTCTCCCCAAATTTCTCTTTCTGTTTAATTATTTTGATCTTAATGCACATTTTCGTCCTCAGAGATCTGGCAATACTTGTTTTATATGTCAATTAAACCATGCCCGACAGCTCCAAGCCCTTGAAGAGAGCTACTGTCCGTGAACTCCGGTGTGGGCAAACCTCCCTGGCTGATGGACTGGGCAAGCTCCGCTGTCTGCATCTTGGGGCTTTTGCCTTATGCTGGCCAGCCACAGAGAATGTTCTTCTAGTCACTTGCTTGGGGATGGAGAAAGGCTGCTAGCCCTCTGGAATAGGTGCTTTCCAATTTTCAGCTTTTCAGGTATTTTGAGGCATAAATGTTATTGTTGTTTGCTCTGCCCAGTTCTATAATCTCTCCCCCATCTGCTTTCCGACTTCCAAACTCCAAATTGTATCTCTGCTCTTCTGTCCTGTAATGTTCATCGATGTGTGCTAATGACTAAAACAAATCCTGTTGCTGTTGTGTCGGGGCTTTGGAGGGAGGAAAAGTGCAGGCGGTGCGCAGCTCAGCGCCTGTATCTGAGATCTTGTTTTCCCAAGGAGAAGACAGAAATAGCGGGATGCTCCAAGCTCAGCGTGGGCTTTCTGAGGCAGCGACCCCGCATGTGTCTAGTCAGATAGATATTGGCCACATAGAAGCACAGCCAAAGAGCAAGACTGGTCTTGTGATACGGTTGAAATCAGAGACTGCACAAATACGCGTTCATCATGCGTATCACTACTGTTTAATATATTTGAAATTCTCTATAATAAAATGTATTTTTAAAAGGCCGTTTTATAACCCTCAGACAGGTCTTATTCATTCTAAGAATCAAGTAATTTTTTCTTAAACTTCACAAAGCGTTGTGTCACACACGCCCTATAATCAAGGAATTTAAATGATATGTCCCTGTGGAATTAGAGTCGTCACTCAAAACTTCAGTCTTTGAATTAGTGTTAACTTGCTGATAATCTCTTTAGCCTCTGCTATTGGCTTAGATCCCCACTAAGCTGCTCAGCTGGCCGCTTTTCAAGTTTCCTTTCTCCTCTACTTATTATTCCACCTTCAGATTGTCATCTCCCTGGTGCAGCCCAATATACCTACAGTCTCCTAATTTAGGTGCTCAAATTCCTTGCCATCTGCTGTTGTTCCTGCATGTCACTGCACATATAAAAATGTTATACTTAGAAAGGATTTACTGTACCTCAATGAAATAAAATCAGGTTCACTAAGTATGTGCACTATAATTTGTCTAGGAAAATTATTTTTCACATAGGATAAAATTAATTTTAATATAATTATGATGTAAAATGTTCAGTATAGAATTTACTTTTAATTTATTTATTTATTTATTTATTTATTTATTTTTTGTGTGGAACCAGGGATTGAACTGAGGCTCTTGCGCTTGCCAGGGAAGTGCTTATTCCACTGAGCCATCTTCCCAGCCCCTAGAATTTACTTTTAAATGCAGCAACATTCTATTTAGAGTAGTGTAAAAATTTAGAACAAAAACACTATAATACTATTTCCAATGGTAATACTTTGGGATATAAATCTACTTGATGTAGTGTATAAAAATTAGGACATTTTGACCATTTATAGTTCATTTAGAACTCTGAAATTAGAGGCATTGAAGCATAAATTCAAGATGGTAACATAAGAAAAAAATGTCAAATCGATGAAAATGTTCTTACGAATCCCACTAAGTCAACATTTATTGATATGATTGAGAAGAGGAAAAGAGAGGAGAGGAGAGGAGAAAAGAGGGGAGGGGAGGGGAGGAGAGGAGAGAGGAGGAGGAGAGGAGAGGAAAGAGGAAAGGGATAGCTCGGTAGTCTAAGCACCTGACTGGCATGCATAAGGTTCTGAGTTCAAAAAAATTATTAACACACATTCAGTTCTACTGTCTGTTCTCAGAGTTATATGTTATCATCTATTGTTTTGGCATTTGAATTCACTTTGGTTTAAATTGGGTTTTGGTTTATCAAAATCCAAGTTACCTATAAAATTATAGTTCTTTTTTTATTTAGTACAGGGTCTCACTATGCATCTCGGGCTCGTAGTGATCCTCCTGTCTCAGACTTCCCCACTCTAGGATTACAGGTGTGCTCCATCATGCCCTGTTTTGGTGGCTGGTATGGCATGTGGAACTGAGGATCCCAGGACCTTGTGCTTGCCAGGCAGGCACTTAGACCACTCAGGTATCTCCTCAGACCAAATGACATTTCTTCAACATTAGAAATCTAAAAATCACAGACATGTTTATTATTTTTTATTTTTAAAACATTTTTATTTGTTTATTTGGTATCGGGTCTTGCTATGCAGCTCGGACTTGTACTGATCTTCCTGTCTCAGCCTCCCCAGTGCTGCAATTACAGGGGTGCACCACCACGCCCAGTTTTGGTGGTGACCCAGAAGGCCCAGGGTTTTGGGGTGGCACTGCACGCAGTATTGGGGATCCAACCCTGGTCCTTGCCCTTGCCAACCAGGTGCTTAGACCACTGATCTATCCGTCCAGCCCATGAACATGTTTATTAACTGAAAGAATAAGGAAAAACTTACTTTGGCTTGTATGTAGAAGATCAAAGAATTGTAAGATTGGGGGGACAAAACCTCCAGGAGACATGTTTACAAGGGATTCTTAGCTGTGGCTGGCTACATAGTTTTTAGGGGGAGAATGTTTGGAAGCATATTTAGGCATGTCATTGCTGTATCACTGAACAGGAGGGGTCTGTTGGCATTCAGTTGTTGGGGGGCAAGGACGATAGTCACACTGATTTAGATGGCTTGAAATAGCGAGCAAGGGATTTTCTTGGTTTCTAATCGTTCCAATTGCTTTTGACGCATGGAACGTTTCAACCTTGTGCTCTTACTGTACTTATGAATAGAAAATTCAGTCTGAGGATTACAATAACATGACTGCGAGAAGCTGAGTAGCTGTAACAGTGAAAAATAATGCAAATTCCCTGCAGATGGGAAGTTACGTAATAGAATCTGGGTCTACCTAAGCACTAGATGGCCAACATTTTGTGAGCATCATTCATATAACTCTTCAGTCTATTCACACTATAATTCATATATATTGAAATAATTGTTTTTCTCCAGTGGAATTTTCTTGATAAACAAAACTCAAATATCTGCTGTTGGTAAATAAACCATAAGACAGAAAAAACATGAAGAAAGAATGACAGTCACTCTAAATTTCGCTACCCGGAGGAATCATTATTGACATTCAGATTATAGTTTCTCGAGAGCAGCACGGTTGGAGTTTTACGCTGAGTGACTCCTTGGTGAGGATCCGTCCCTTGCATTGTAGGAGGCCTATCAGGTTTTCTGGACTATGCTCACTGCATGTCAAGAGCATGCGGACAGTTCTGAAAACCTAAAAAATGTCCAGAGATTATTAAACGTTTTGTAAGCGTGGATGTGTACTTATGTGCAGCATTTGAAATTGTAGTGTGTAACTAACTTAACTATCAAGATGCTGTAGTGTATTTTGGTCTGTTTTTTTTTTTTTTTTTTTTTTGTGGCACCAGAGTTTGAACTCAGGACCTTGTGCTTGCCAGGCAAGCACTTATTCCACTGAGATGTCTCCCCACTCGTATTTTGAAACATTTTCCACAGGCGAGGCTTACTGGGATTTGGAGGCTCCTTGTGTTACACGAATTCCCTACCTATGCAGCAGGAGGACTTGCTATGGCTCACTCTTTACTAACAAGCTCAGCCTTTAGATGTGGGCCAGCACTGCAGGCGTGAAGTCTGCTGGGGAAGTCAGCTGGCCTCACCTGCCGGGAGAGCTCGGGGTCAGAGCGCGGTCACTCAGTCCTTACGCTGCTCCTCTACTTTTTCTCTCATCCTCAGCTGGCTTCTATTGGTCACTCCGATGGATCTCACTTGTTGGTTTTGTTTGTGATGTGAAAACGTTTTCAATATAGCAGCAGACATTTTTCTTTTGCCTTGTTTTGACGATATTGAATTTGTTTCTCCTTAAACTGGCCCGCAGGCTGGCTGATGAGAGTTCCTTCTCTGAAAGAATGTGATTACTATGTTCTAAGTCAGTCAGACTGTGAGTGTTGTTTTGTGATTTATGAAAACATGAAAAGTATGTGTTGGCAAGTAATGACATGTGGCAGACTTGCAGGGGCACCTTTGAAGTAGACAGGGCCAACATCATGTTTTCATTTCTTATGCATACACAGCAGTAGACTACATGTCCAAGTTTTAGATAAAGCAAGTCCCTCTGCGCCAGAACCCCTCATCTCGTGTCATCGTTTAATGATAAGAGAGGCTTCTACTGACAAGCTCCTCATCCTCCTGCCTTCAGCCTCACTTAAAGATCCCCAGAGAGCAGTGTTTGTTAAATATTGTGTTACCCACTTTCTGGGAAATTCAATGCACTATGAAAATAAGATTGGAGCAAAGCCACAAAAGCTGTTCTTTCATGCTGAACAAACTGCGGCATTAAAAAGTCTCAGGTAAAGCAGAAAGCGTTGAGACCCCACCAGCAGTTCACTCTCACGATGTCTGGTGCTTGCCAACTATCTATATGTCTTCCATACTTCCAGGATCCTTGAATCTGATGATTATAAACAATAATAAGAAGGACTAGGGCTTGGGAGATAGCTCAGTGTTCTAAGTGCCTGCCTGGCAAGTGCAAGGACTGGTTCTGATCCCTGGTACCAAATGCCATGCTGGCCCTGGAACCCTGGACGTGCTGAGTTGGCCACCAAAACCAGGTGTAGTGGAGCATGCCTATAATCACAGCGCTGGGGAGGCTGAAACAGGAGGATCACTACAAGTCCAAGCTGTGTTGCCAGACACTGTACAAAAGAAAGAAAGAAAGAAACAAAGAAAGAAAGAAAGAAAGAATTGTTTTTTTTAAAGAAGGTCTATTAGAGGCTGAAGAAGTTATGAGAGTTGACAACCCTCCCTTGTGACTTCAGTCTTCCAGTTGGGGTTGGCAGGACACATGATGGAGGCAGAGTAGATGTCTGCATCACTACAGGGCAGAACCATACAGGTCCCGACTTGTGGGCTGAAGAAGGACATGTTGGTCATTGAAGCCCAGCTTCATATAATCTAGGACACTGGTGGGCTGCAAATATCTGGAAAATGAAAAGAAGGGAGAATGCATCAGATGTAGAGAAATAGGCGAAACATAACCCATATGCAATTAACTCAATTAAAGAGCTACAGACACCTTCCAACAACTTTTTAAACATTTATCTAGGACAGGGTGTACAGGGTCTCACTGTGTAGATTGGACTCGTAGTGATCCTCCTGCGTTCAGCTTCCCAAGTGCTGGGATTACAAAGCATGGGCCACCATGGCCAGTCTCAGTCTCCATCTCAGCATGCTCTGGAGGGCGGGGCCAGCATGGCAAGCAGGGGATCAAACTCCCAGCCCCTGCGTCTGCCTGCAGGCACTTTAAGCCACTGAGCTAGTTAGCTAGCCCCCTTGAACAACTTTTTGGACGCAATTTTTTCCCCCAGACTTTGGTTTATCTATAGGATCAAAGTTCTCAACAATATTATGGGAGGCTGACATTTTTTACCTTTCTAATTAAAATTTTTAAGAACTGTTGTGCTATTTATGCACAATGGGGTACTCCTCTGTCAAAGAAAGGTAAACTTGACTCATTTATAAGAAAATGAATGCACCTTGGAACCATAATGTTACGTGAAGTAAATCGCACACACAGAAAGCTTAAATATCACACATTCAAGAAGTCCAATATATAAAGTGAAAAACAAAAGACAAATAATAGGAAAAGAGAGAAAAAAAAAGTTTTTGTAGTGCAGCAGTGTGGACAATGTATCTAAAAATGTACCTTGAGTTAGTTTAATTGTCTTAAGTGTTTTATATGTATTTTGGGCCTGACAGTCTGTTTGTCAATCGGTGTGCATGATAACTAACCTTATAAGGACTCACGAGACAAGTAAATGAGTCTGAGGCTGGCACAAAGAGGCAGTCGACAGGGGAGGGGGAAAGAGTCGGGATGTGTTGCGTGCAGGGGCCTGCTCCGCACTGTGAGTTAAGTCGTTATGTGTTGCAGACATGCACTAGTAATTTTTAAAAGCACTTAAAAAAGTAATATGGATCATACTGTGATGCCTTGGTTCATGAACGTAATGTGTTGTACAGTTGTGGAAAAGGTGGACATGTCTGTGTTTGCCTTGCTGTGGCTGGGTTTGTCACCTAATGCAGCTAGCAGACAAAACACAATGTTGTCACATGCTTCTATTTGCAAACTAAACTGGTTGGAAAAAAGCGTGCATGAACTGAGGTACCATTCTATCTGTCTGTCTGTCTGTCTGTCTGTCTGTCTGTCTGTCTGTCTGTCTGTCCGTCTGTCTGTCTGTGCGTCTGTCCGTCTGTCTGTCTATCCATCTATTGACTTATCTATCATCTCTCTCTCTTTCTCATCTATTTATCTGAAATTGTGCTTGGCATGGTGGCTGAGAGGCTAAGGCAAGAGAATTATGAATTCAAGGCCAGCCTGGGTTGTAGAACATGTCTCAAAAAATTAAGAAACTGAAATAGACCTTTTTGTTAGGGTTCTTCTTTCTAAAGTTTGTTTTTACATTTAAAATGTAAGTTAAACCTAACAAAACCACCTAAGTTGAGAATTTATTTTTGAAAGTGTTCTAATAGACAATTGAATGCTGTAGTATCATTTGATCCCAGATAATTATAGGGACAATCAGAAAATTGGCAGCAAGTTTGAGATTTTTAGCTCTTCACCTTGATCTACAAGAACAAAAGAATAAAAAAAATCCCCAGGATTTGACAACATGTCTTAAGTTACAAGAAGATAGGATTCCCATATTTTGTTCTCCAAGGAAAGTGGAGAGAACTGGCAAATGAGTTCAGGGTGCCAAGAAGGCCCCCTGGCTGCTGGACATCAGATGGAGAGGGATAAGTCAAGTCCAAGGGTTTTCCCTGTAAGGAAACAGGAGTAGGGAGGAGGACTCTCGAGCGATGGAAAGAAAGAGGGAGCACAAGAAACTGGACCCCAGCCTAGATCCCCACGTGACCTGGAAGGCAGGCTTTCACACCAGAATCGAGCCAGGGCTTAGCGGAAGCTTCACAGTTGTAGCAAATGTCAACTGAGTTGCAGATTTCAGCAAAGGGCCTAATAAAGAGAGATAGAGCCCTCGCAGTGGTGGTCACTGCTGGGAGTTGCTGCTGCTGGTGCTGGCTACAGAAATGGCATCATCCACCTCCGAGATTACCTCAGTCTGATGATACGGGGGTGGGCTTTTAGGTCATGAAACTTCATAGCAGCAGAAGAATCATGAGGATTTTGCTCTTGGGCCATTCTGCGTGTTGATAGTGACAAGGAACACATAAGTGATCTAAGAACTATACAGGTGTCTTGCTTATTGTTCTCTGTTTTCTTTCTGCTGGGACAAAAATACCCAACACCCAAAATGAAGGAAGGAAAGGTTTATTTGACTCACAGTTAGTGGAGGTTTTAGTTCATACAAGCTGGCTCTAAGGTAGGATGGAATATGGCAGAGGGCAGCAGCTCATGGTGGTGGAAAACAGCAAAACAGAAAGAGCAAAAGGGAGGAGCAGCAGAAAACAAGCCTCTGTCTTGTCCTCATTTACACAAAGGGAATGAAAAAGGAAGTGTCCTTTACAGTTAATCAGTGGAGCTCAGGGCTTTCCCAGCACCGTGGACGTCTTGGCTTCCAGGGCAGTCCTTGAGCTCTCCAGCTCCGACCCCTCAGCGGTCTAGTAGAGACTCTTGGCTTCTGACGCAGACTCCAGGAAATTCAGCAGTGAATTCCAGGTCTGCCGCCTGTGCCTGGACCGTTTGGCTCTTCAGTCTGCAGAAGGTCCGTTTGCATTTTTCCACACCTGGTTCTACAGGTGATCATTAAAGCTTGCCTTGTAAAACTCTCTCTCTCTCTCTCTCTCTCTCTCTCTCTCTCTCTCTCTCTCTCTCTCTCTCTCTCTCTCTC
>NW_004524660.1:4704414-4706963 GCF_000260255.1 Octodon degus
ACAAAAAAAGGGTATACATATGAATGTCCATTTTGTATCTGTGTATTCAAAGTGGTTAGGATGGATATATAGTTACATTCTCTTAATGAATAAAATGACTTGTTCTAATGGTGTTTGTAAATAGGATCTCAAGTCCACATCTTGTACAGCAATTAACCACTAAGAAGAATGTATGCAGTGTGTTAGTTATTGAAACTGTCCTAGCGATTTGATTTCAAACTGTCTCATTGCTATTTGTTTATCAATAAAATTATGAAAAAAACTAAAAAACCAGAAAGTTAGAAAAAATTAAAAAGAAAAAATAAGAATAAAAAGAAAAAAATTTTAAGACCAGCAGAAATCAGCAGTACGTGTGTCCAAATCATCCTGCATATACACATAAATACGTCTTTTTCCCTGCCTTCTTTTGTGTTTTTCCTCATCCCAGTTATTCCTTCCCACTGAACAAATTCTTTCCCTGTCACAGTATCTATTGTACCTTTAACATTTTATTTATTCTTTTAGGGGAGCAAATTTTCACAAACTGCACCTAATTTCCCCATAAGGTTCAATGTAAATAAGGTTGATCTCTCCTGCACCATATGTATTATTTATAACACCAAAAATATCAAAGTACGGCATGAAGAGAGAGCACTGACCTTGCTGGAGGCGACTTCTGGGGTGGAGGACAGAAAGGCCGGTGGGGAGAAGGCTAGTGCTTGGAAGGCGAGTCCCCCGTCAGGACATCAGGGAGACCCACCGCCTGGGCTTTCTCTTGTCTTTGTGTTCTAGCTGCAGCATCAATTTTGATGAAAAAAAATCTATCTAGTGCCACTTGCTTTTTTCTGCACTGCATAACCCTCAAGAAATATGCAAACACATTACCATTCATCAGATTCAGGCCTGTTCCTTACAGTTATGTTCAGCTCACATTTCTTGTAGAAATTCTTGCACACGCTCCATTTTCGCTGGTCGGTCCTGTCGCGTCACCGCGAACCTCCTCCTGCCTTCCTCTCCGCAGGGGAGTGCTGCTCAGTAACCACCTCCTGCAGCACCTCAGCAGCGCAGCACGTTCTTCCCTGGTCAGCTCCTGCTTTGGTCCTCACCCAGCTCCTCTTTGCCTGTACCGTTGGCATCCGGACCGCACTGTTGCCCGTGGACACTTTCCTGCGCTTCCTGGGCATCAGAGCTTTCAAAGTCATGTGCAGGAACACATTTTGGCCACAATTTCCTGCAGGCTGGGTTTCAAGTTGGCTAGGTGACATCTTCCCAGCCTTTCTTTGTTGGTGAGGTAAAGGACGTTGAAAGATTTCTTCCAGTACGTGTCTCGGGCGATATTAAAATGCCTGGGGATATGCATTTTTAGGTACACCTTGAAGCTGCAGAGCCGTTGCCAGTTTATGGGCTGCAGCAAAGTTGTCTTGCTGAGGGAGAAGAACCGGGCCTCTATGAGGCAGCACTCTGTCCGTATTGTCCACCAAGGCTGGAGGTTCGGCCTCGTACGTCAGAAGGTGCCTTTCAGGCAGCTGGCATTTTTAACAGTGGGGGCAAACACTTTGTGCAGCTGTTTCATGAGCCACTGCCACAAGACCCAAGCTTTCCAGTTGGTCCTGCACATGACAGGTGGTCTGGCCTTGTTCACATTCTGCTCCTTGAATTCACAAGGGGCCGGCGAATGGCGCTCCTGTAGGGGCTTGATGTTCAGCTCGGTGCTTCATTCACGCGCTCAGCAGAAGGGTCGTTCTGCCTTTCCTGGGGCTGTGCCCCAGCAGCGCCTTTTCCTCCCATGTGATATAGTTTCTGTGGAGCATCTTCTTCCAGAAGAGCCTTGTTCCTGTGCAGGTGAAGAAGTTTCTGAGCGGTGTATCTTTCTGCCTTCATGAATTCTGAGAATTCTTTCTTGTAGGCTTCTCGAGTGGCCTTGTTAGAACTGGAAGCCTCCCCAAGTCGGATCGCACTGTGAAGGCCACTTCTCTCATGGAATTTATCAACTGCTCTCTCCTGGCTATAAACGCATCACTTGCTCCACTTGGAGAGGGGCTTTGTTGCAGTAAATCACTGTGCAGTTTTCTGGCTTTTTCACAGATCATGGCTTCATGAATTCTATCACCTGCCAGCTGTTCTGATTCCACCACACTAACAGGAGAAAGAGGTTCCCCACCCTTTCCTGTGTGTCTTCTACCTCTTGACACCGTCACCACTTTTGCCACACCAGTTCCTTTGATGGCATCATTATTCTTCAAAGTGGCTGGGATTGTTCGCACCACTACCTCGTGCTCGGGGGCAGATCAGTCACACAGATGCCAGGCTCAGGCTTTCCTGTGATTTCCTCCTTGAATTCAATGCGTGTTTCCTTCAGACTCTTCCTACCGCGCTTGCTCTGTACTTTCTTCAGGGCCACACTGGACTGAATATTACTGTGAAAAGTACACAAAAAAGCTTCACAACAAGTGTGTACAGATCTGTCAGCAACTATGACCTCTGGGCCAGGGAGATGGCTCAGTAGAATAAGCACTTCCCTGGCAAGCTCAAGGGTCTGAGTTCAATCCCCAGTTCTGCCCAAAACAAAA
>NW_004524660.1:4707219-4720027 GCF_000260255.1 Octodon degus
CCCCCAGTCCTGGAGTTTCTGAATGCAAGCGAAATTGTGTGGAATGCTTCTGTTTGCAAACCACATTTTGTGTGTGTATGTGTGTGTGTGAAAAGAACCATGTGTGAACCAAGGTGTTGTATTTATATTATTCATATTTATATTAAATGTCACTCTAGTGAATGCTGACTGATACAGATCCCAGGAGTTGCTCTAGAGAAACAAAATAGCAAAGTGGAAATCCTTTAATAGTTGTTCCTGGAGTGAGCTCTCTAATTTGATGAAGTCTAACGGTACCGTGGCCTCCTCTGTAGATGATGTGAGGGGCTTCCTGACAGTCCGTGGTGGCAGGTGCTTCCAGTGACACGCAGCGTGGGTCCGTCTGATCTACCTTCTCCACTGGTGAGATGCGAGGAATTTAGTAACTCCACGTGGGATGCTTGACTATTTTTGGCAGCTAGGGAAACATAATGATGTCTGCTAGTTGTTCTAATAACTACTGGAAAAACTAGTAAAAGAAAACACAAAAAACAATGAGCTCAAAGCAGCCCTGAAAAAAAATCCAAAATCTTCTAAGTATGAAGATAAATTGATAAAGGAAAATAAGTAGCTCAAAGAGTCCAACTTACAGTTCCAGACACATGTAGAGAACCAAAAAATTTCTAAGTGTGTCCAGAAAGAATCTTCCATGCTGCAGCCATAGTGATGAGGTTGTGGGAGCCCAAGCCCAAGCCCTCATAGTTCAATTTGCTGAAATAAAGCATAAATTTAATGTTCGGCCTCAAAGAGTATCTCCAATAAGGTGTGTGAGGGGATCTTATCAGAAAAGAGTGCGGTCCTCTACATTGAGGCAGAGATTTGGGAGGATTCTGAAAAGGCTGGGGATGTTGAGTGCTTCAACTCTTAGACATTCTTTTTTTTTTTTTTTTTTTTTTTGCAGTTCCAGGGATTGAACTCAGGACATTGTGCTTGCCAGGCAAGCGCTTATTCTACTGAGCCAGCTCCGCAGCCCTCGAGAGTGCTTCAACTCTCATGAAATTATTGTGGCGGAAGAAGCGATGTCTCCACCCACAGAGGCAGAGGCACGCCCACCCCGCCCGCTGCGGCGCTGGCCTCTTCTCCTGCACCGGAGGAAATTAACGCTGTTTTGCCGGTTAGCAAGTGTGATAATGGTGGCCCTTTTCAGGGCTCCCCTTCATCCCCCTACCTTTGACTCTGGGTCTCTATCCAGGTTCAGATTGCAGGAGGTCCCTAAGATGAAGTCCACAGAGAGGCCATGAGGGCTGTCATCTTCCCAAAGAACTGCTTGCGTTTTCTAGCTCTTATAAGCAGAGGCCTTATGAACGAGTACAGGAATGAATTTTTAAGCTGTGGGATAATGCTAGCAAAACACATATCTGGGCCTTTGGTTTTTTTTTTTTTTTTTTTTGTATTTTAGGGAAGGGTCTATAGGGTGTTCAGGGTCTCACGACTAGATCAGACCCCCAGTGATCCGCCTGTTTACAGTCTCCCAAGGACTGGGATTACAGGCATGTACCACCACACCCAGTCTCAATTGCTGTCTCAGCAGGGCTGGCATGGCAGGCCTGGGGATCGAACCCTGATGCCTGTGCCTGCTTTCAGACACTTTAATCCACTGAACTATTTGGCTGGCCCTCTGGGCCTTTGTTGATATGGGCCTGTGAAGCAGAGGCTTTGAATGTAATGTCTCAGCTTGGGGAGCTGAAGAAGTGTTAATAGTGTATTTGGTTGGTAGGCAGAAGCGAAGATCAAAAGATGGCTTGCTGTGAATGAGTTAGAGATGCCTGATAGTCCTTGGCTTAGTGTTGAAGAGGAGCTTCAAAGGCCCTGGCAAATAGGCATGCTGAAGTGGACCTGCCGTGCAAGCCTGCAGCCTCCACCCTGAGGTGAGCTGTGACGTGCACCCATCAAGAGCACCTTGAGAGTCGGTGATCTCTTCATGAGGGATCCAGCATCCCTGTAGGGCCGCTTACCGCTTTTCTCTGCATGCCAGACATTGCGGTCGGGACCAAAGTGCTCAGTCGGGAGACCTAGAGCAGCAGGCTTGCCTGGGTCCCAGAGTGGCAGTGTTCAAGGCAGCATTTCGCCACCAAAGACAAGGGGCATGTGCCTGGTGTGGGGGACCATAGCAGCAGAGAAATGACAAGAATAACCGGGTGTGTGCGGGCCTGGGGCAGTGGCTGGTTAGCCATGGTGTCACCCGGAAGTGAAACGAATGGGAAGCCTGCTACATTTTTAATTCATTCATATAAAGAAATTTTTTTAAAGGGGAAACAAACAGCAGCCCACCTCAATCACAGTAACAGAGAATCAGGGCCCCCTCATCCAGCTCCTAGATGGCAGCCAGCTTACAGACTTTGGAGGCCCTGGGGTGAGAAATGGTGGATCCCCTTGCAGAAGGAAGATCCAGCAGGCCCCAGAATCCATCCTGTCGTCATCCTCTGCCCCAGAATGGATGCTTGTGATGGATTCAGTTAGCACCTGGCAGAATTCTCACACTGGTTCCCAAACCTATAGTGTGAGAGCCCTTAGGGTTGCAAAGGCCAGATGGGAGCCAGGAGGGTGGCCTACTGGAATAATAATCCAGAAAGAACATCTCTGGAGAGATTGCAGAGAGGGGTGTCACCATCAAGGATTTTCAAGAAGTGGGGGTGTGGCTGCACCCACATTCCCATTTCCTTCTATGCGGCCTGCACAGAGGACAGACGAGTCTCGAGAATGACAGTGGATTGCTGTAAACTGAGTCAGTGGTGACTTCAACTGCAATTGCTTTACCAGGTGTGGTTTCCTTGCTTGATCAAATTAATGCTGGGCACAGTGGCCACGACTGTAATTCCAGCACTGGGAAGCTGAGGCAGGAGGATTGCTCCACATTTGAGGCCAGCCTGGGCTACACAGTAAGTTCAGGGGCAGTTTAAATTACACAGCAAGACCCTGACTCAAAAAATAAAGCAACAAGGCTGGCCAAATACCTCAGCAGAATAAAGTGCCTGCAAGCAGGTGTAGGGGCCAGGGGTTTGATCCCTGGGCCTGTCGTGCCGGCCCCGCCCCCACCCCCAGAGCGCACTGAGACAGCAATTGAGACTGGGCGTGGTGGTGCGCACCTGTAATCCCAGCTCTTGGGAGGCTGTAAACAGGCAGACCACTACGAGTCTGATCTAGTAGTGAGACCCTGAAGATCCTTCCCTAAAATGCAAAATAAATAATAAATAAATAAAATAAAGCAACAACAACAACAAAAAAAACCCAGAAAGACAATGAAACCAAAATACAAACCAAATTGACACATTTCCTGGACTTGGTATGCAGCTATTGAGTCGGCAAATGCCTTTCTCTCTATGCCTACGTATAAGGCCCATCAGGAACAATTTGCTGTCCGCTGGCCAGGCCTGCATTGCATCATCTCTGTTCTACCCCAGGGCTTCTCTTACTTCTCCATCAGGGCTCTAGTCTGTGTGCTCTATTTATTTCTTAAGAAATCTCTATGCCAACATATCTCAACATGGATTAGTATAGATGGTGTTGTGGCCCGTGTCTAGATGCCCCCCAAAGCCTCATGCAGTCATAGGTGAGGCTTTTTCACAAGTGGCTGGATCTAGAGTGTGTGGTGCTGGAAGGACTCGTGGTCCATGAAGGATCAAGGGCGCCAGGGTTAAGGGGGTGAGTGCTGCCCGCCCTAAGTACCCTGGGTAAGGCAGGAGGGATAGAAGAGCTGTGGTCATCCCTGTGGCTTTGCCACCTTCTGCCTGCCACTGCCTACATCTCCTCTGCCAGGCCTGTCTGCCAGCCCACTCTGCCTGGGAGCCAGCTGATTATGGACTGAAATCTCATTTGACTGGCACCCGATATCAACCCTACCTCCTTTAACTTTGAGTATTGGGTACTTCGTCTCAGAAAAAGAGAGAAAAGTAACTCAGAAAGTCTTTAAACTGTAAATGTCTTTTTCAAAAGAGTTTTGGTTTCCATATTTCCAGAGGAAGTTTGTGAATCAGAATTATTTATTTATTTATTGGTATCATGGACTAAACACGGGACCTTGCTGAATCAGCTTTGTTTTTAGGACAAAGCTTCCAGGTATTTTCATGTGAATTGTGCTGTCTATTGAAATTGATTTAGGAAAAACTGACATCGTAGCTGGATCTTTTGAGCATTGAATGTGGCTTATCTGTCATTCCACAGAGCAGATCACAAAGATGGTAGTTTGCGTCTTCAAAGCAAGCAAGGAAGAGCTTCATGTGATGTGACCACGTAAGTGTAACCGTGCGCATTACCTCACTTCTGTCATTGTGCTTGAAAGCGAGACGCTGGTCCTGCTCAGACCCAAGGAAAGCCATTACACCCGCCCGTGAATACCCACGTGGGAGTGCTGCCACCCTGAGTGGCCGCAGGCTGCCGTGAGACACCCGAGTGATCTTCCGAGCTGCCCAGTGCTTTCTCCTGCCGCTTAAGCTTGTAAGGCTTTCCTTTTTCGATGTTGCTGGATTCACAGTCCCATTCTCATTTTCAGGGTACGTTGTTCCCTGTCTCAGCTCCTCTTCCACAGTCCTCCATCTGTCCTGGGAACTTCTCGGGTTACTCAAATGGTACCATCTTCAGTGTCACTAAATCTGAGCTCTTGCTTAGGGAAGGCTGGCCTTTGTTGCTTGATCTCTAGGACCGGTTCAGTTCTTTATCCAGCCATTTTTTGCTTTTGCTACTTCAGGCAGTAGAACAAAGCTAATCGACTTTGCTGGACTTCAGATAGAATTCAAAGCCTCCTTGTTTTCAGTTAATAGGTAGATTAAGTAACATGTTACATACATTTGTAAGAGACCCTCCTGTCTCTTTCTTCTTTGCTGTGCTGGGGTTTGAAGCTAGGGTTTTTTTGCTAGACAACCACTGATAGATGAAGCTGTGATACAAGCTCATTATTTCCAGAAAAATAAAGTATCGCTTCTTTTTAATTATTAAAAATTTATTTTGTATATATTTTATGGTCAGATCATTATCCTCTTCAACATTATTTGCAAACGGAAGCAGAAAGAAGCATTAAAATTGCTTTTCTCATGCTGGTAGTACATAATCCCTCACGGGTGATATTGGGATGTTACATTTAAATGTTTTAAAAAATATATTGGCATCCTTTTCTCCCAATACTATATGAAAATCATTTTTTGTAATATTCACTATTTTTAAAACTGCAATTTGAAAGAATACAAATCTGTACATCCATACCATTTTTTATTTGATCCCTAGCCCCTGTGTGAGAATTGAGATAATTTTAAATTTTCATTATTGTAATTAATATCTTTTATACAAATTTTTGTTCACACTTATGGTTGTTTCTTTTTTAAAATATATTTCTGAATATATAATCAACAGGTCAAGCTTTGTGGAAAACCATGAAAATTGATAGCTTTTGTTTGTGAAAGGAATTTCTCTCTTGCCGGAGGTGGATTATTTTATTTTTAGGATTAGAATTGATCAAAGCTACAGATCATTTTGTCATATTGGATTGTAACACTGCAGGTATAAATAAACTTCACTTAGTGAAGACATCTCTCTATACTCATGCTAGTTCATTTAGAAATATTAGGACTGGAAGCAAGATTCTGAAAGATTCATGAAGGTTATTGCACGAGCAAGGAGACAGGGACCCAGATGCTGGGTCACCCATACCATGCAAAAGTCAATGTCGTAGTGGAAAAATAGGAATTCAGTAAGAACAAAAGAAAAGCCTGCATGCATCTGCAAAGCAAGGAGTTCTGATCTGTACGCAGACCCCTGGTGCTCCAACTCCAGCCTTCCCATCCCTCAGTTGTGTAGACATCACAAACACTTAGAGTCCCAGTTTTTGCAGTGCTTATGAGGGGACGGTGTGAAGCCAAAAATATCCGCTGTGAGGATTTAGTTAGATACTAAACGCAGAGTATTTAGAACCATGCTTGGCACAGTGAACTCCCAAGACCCCTAGTACAAAGTATTAGTGTCAGCACATTTATATATAATGCAGCTTTATGTGATAAACAGTCACTGAATATTTATTGGCTGGAGAAATTAATTAGCGCCTGGTGCTAAAAAAGGTTTAAATTACAACATAATGTGTTTCTAGATTTAACTCATGCCTCTAGTCAGACATCACCATGGAGCTAAGATTCTACAAGGGCAGTGTGTCTCCAGGATGACAGTCCTGCTTAAAGTCTCTCTCACACCTTCGCTTTATAGCCAGGATGATTTTCTTTCTTGGAGCCCTCACGGTGGACAACTTCTGTCGCGGGGAGGCTGGCAGGTCCTGGTTCGCGCTGACCAACCCGGCGCTCCCCCTCTTGCTTGGCGGTGTGGGTGTAACTGCACACGGGAGCTGTGCCTCCCGAGACGGGGAAGGTGTGTCCGCGGCAGCCTGGGCTGACGCCTTCCTCTTGTGGGAACGGGACGTTCTGCAGTGCTGTGCCCGGCGAGGCCAGCAGGACCCAGGACGCACGAACCCGGAGCGCTCTCGGGCTCCTCGGCTGTGCTGCGATGTGGGCGTCAAAAGATGAGGTCGCCATGGATCCCAATTTTCTTTTTTTCTTTTTTTTTCAAAGTTTTATTGATAAACAGCAATGAGACAGTTTCAAATCAAATAGAAAGTACAGTTTCAACAAATAATACACTGCATATATTCTTCTTAGTGGTTAATTGCTGTACAAGATGTGGACTTGTGATCCTATTTACAAACACCATTAGAACAAATCATTGTATTCATTAAGAGAATGCAACTATATATCTATCCTAACCACTTTGAATACACAGATACAAAATGGACATTCATCGGTATACCCCTTTTTTCTAGGTTCCGTTATTGAATATTATAGGTGTGTAAACTCAGCAAAATATTCTAAAAGAGTCCAGTAGCCCATAATAGCATTGGGTCTTCTTTTTAACTGGCAGTGTCAGAAATTATTGACCTGAGACCCCACAGCTCAACATAACAGCATGGCTTTATTTCCTATATTTCGTCTTCATACTTTTCTACAGGATGATTAAGACCAAGGTAAAGCAGGACCTATGCAACAAGAGTTGTAGCTTTTGGGTCTGAGAAGGTCAGTGAAGTGCCCTCAGGATTTGTCCTGAGATCCTGTACCTCAGATTGTAGAACCTTTGTCAGTGCAGCCATGTGGATGAGTCACGGCCATTGCTTGGCCAATGTGCTCTCTGTGAAAGCCTGAGAGAGTGTCTTCTCCCCATGTGACTCTCCTCAGGCACACTCTACGTCATCGATCACTTTCCTCTTTGGCCCCATAATCTTCTTGATCAGAAAATTTGGGACACTACCGAGGTACATGACCTCACAGTACAAGTTCTCATATGTCCTGAGTCTTAATTGACCTTGGAAGGCTAGGGCCAAAATGTTGGCTTTCCTTGTAGCCCTCCTTTTTCTCCAGTTTTGGTCTGCAAACTTAGGTTGTTAACCATCCAGAAGACAAGCTTATTGTTATTATCAAACGATTTAGGCTATCAAGCTTAACCTCGCTATCTCACTGCATTTCTGTCTATCCCTCTTATCCGCGTGCGAGTCGTAAATCTGCTCCGGTAGGTCGTTGCGTGAATGGCCTGTCTCGCCAGATGCAGAACTGGCGGGGACATCCGGCGCGCTGGGCCCGCGCACCTGCTGCGGCCTGGAGACTGGCATCGGAGCTGCGTCCACGGCGCAAAGTAAGTAGCCTTCTCTCTCTCTTTCTGACAAGACTTTCTCTCTTTCTATGTTTTTCTCCTTGCTGTTATCAACTTTCTTATTTGTAATCAATTCCTTAAAAATAAGCTTTTAGACTAGTTTTAGATTCGCAAGAAAGACTACAAAGGGGCCGGGGAGATGATTCAGTGGAATAAACGCTTCCCTGACAAGCAAAAGGGCCTGAGTTCAACCCCTGGTTCCGCAAAAACAAAACAAAACAAAACAAAACAAAACAAAACAAAACAAAACAAAACAAAACAAAACAACAGAGAGTCAGCTCTTTTCTGAAGAAACTGTTCCTCCCCTGGAGAACTGCTCCTCCTGCTTCTTTTGCTATAGAGTCTTTCTAATCTGGCATTGAGGTCTGTCACTGGAGCGATTTACGTGCAATCTCTTACTGTAAAATTTTACTTTCAGGCCATGCACATCCCTGGAAATGAAATGAGTTTTGTGGGGGCACTATCTAATTGGACCTCTTGTTTGTCCTCTCAGTCATTCCATGTTTTCTAGTTGAAGAATTTGATCCACTTACATTTAAGGAAATTGTAAGGAACTTAATATAATCATTTTTTTTCTAATTTTACTGTAATTTTTCCTCCCTCCTTTCCTGTAGTCTCTTGTAGTGATGTGACACATGTTAATGACGTTTTGTTCCTTGCTTGCTTTTTTGGTTTGCATATCATAGCTTTTGGCCTTTAGCCGCATGAGTAGTAACAAATCCTTTGATTGTAACAAGCTACTTTGAAATGAAGACAACATTCACAAAAGTCATGACAGAAACAGAAAACTTACTAATGTAAAGAAAAATTCTTGACACTCCCTCCTTCCTCACATCTTGCATTTTTGATGTCTCAATGTACAGTTTTCTGTATTACCTCTCTCTTACCATGTAGTTATTATATTTTAGGGATTTTTTTTGTTATTCAGCCTTTCATACTAAAGGCATGAGTGGTTTATGCACCGTGTTTGCAATGTTAGGGCACAGCAATAGTATCCGTATAGTTACTATAGTTAGAGGCAGTTAGGCCAGATAAAAGTTACTCTGCAAGTAGGGAGGGCCTGGGATCTTAAGGAAGTCAGTGAGAGGTTGGGAGCACTAGAACAGTGGCTAGAGGTGCATCTGAAGAAGCCAAGAGATTGATATCACAATTACACACTCCCCTAAGGGATGAATAGAAATTTGAGATTATATTGTAATCTGCATAACCAACTCCATTAAGTCCAGATACACACTGGACACCTGGGTGGTGACCAGAAGACCCTGACCCATCATCCCTTTCTCAGAATGGTTGTGTTGTAGAAGTCATAGAAAAGTCAAGTTAATGATGGCACCCGTCTGTCCTTGCTAGGTGCTCTGGTTTCCTACTGGAATATATAGCTAAGCAGCTGTACTTGTAATCTTATTGGTTGGTTATACTTTGACCCACATTGTACTCACTTTATGATGTTGCCCCAAAAAAGTTTCTGAGGCAAAGCTACTTCTTGGGCGCCCTGTGTCTCAGCAGTTTTTCTGTTTCCCAATAAATCTGAATCTCCTTTGTCCTCTGGAATTTATTCGATTTCAGGGAACATGAACTCGGCATCTCTGACACGTAGCGGGCTGGATGCTGTAGTTCTCCTCTGTCATTATCACCAGTGAGTTCCATGTCTTCCAAGATTTTCTTCTTACTCAGAAAAACTTTTTTTTTTTTTTTCAGTTTCTAGAATTTCTTTTTATATTTAATGCAGGACAGCAGAAAGAAGTGGCCTCTATCCTAAGTCAGTCCTGAGCTCACAAGCAGAGATTGTAGACTTGCTTTAGCATCCAGTGTAACTCAGTCGCACACATTAGTATTCTAGCCTGCTTTATTTCCAATTTGCAGTGACCCTAGGGGGCACTGAGCTGCACTACCCCAAGAGGGTGCAGCCTCTGCAGCTGTGAGGCTCAGGGGTCACCCAGCTTAGCACCAGGCTTGGTGGCCAAGAGGCTCCGCCGCCATACTCAGGAGGTGCAGCTGCCTTCAGTGCTCTTCCAACTGTGTATTTTGAAGTAGCTTATCACTGATCTTACTATTTCTTTTAATTTGATCTATTCTGCTACTAATGCCTTCTTTCATATTTTTAATTGTTCTCATTGTATTTTCTAGTGCAAGGATTTCTTTTCTTTTTTATATTAATTTTATTGAGAAAAAAATAGCATTGAGACAGTTTCAAAACAGGTTAGTAGGACAGTTACAATAATTAATGCATTGTATATTGTCTTCGTAGTAGTTATTCAGAGTACAAGATGCAGACATGATATCTTGTCTAAAAACTATTAATGCAAATCTTTCTTCTTATTGAACTAAGAGAAAGTAGCTGCATATTTATTCTATTTTATATATATATATATTTCACTACAAAATGATCCTTTATTTATATCCCCCTTTTTTGTTTAGTTTTGTCAGAGATAAGTATTCCATTGACATTCAAATATTGTAGGTGTGTGAATTCAGCAAAATAATCCAATATAGTCCAGCAGTCCATAATAGCAGTGGGTTATCCACAGGACTGGCAATGTCAGAAGTTGTTGACTTGAGCCTTTTACAGCTCAGCAGTGTGCAAGGATTTCTGTTCAAGCTTTTGTAAACCTTTTCATCTCTCTAATTTTCTGTGGTAGAATATTGATGTTTTTCTTTTTCTAGAAGCTTATGAAATTTCTTAGGATTGTTGCTTTAAATTCTTCACCATAGTTTGCCCATCTTCGTTTCCAACTGCTTGGCTTCTGAGTCATAATTTGACCAGTAGAAGAGGAGTTCCACGTTCCTTGAAAATTCTTGAAACTTGGTACAATGGGATACCTCTGTGCTTTGCAGCTTAGCTATGGATCTAGTCCTCGCAATCTGATTTTGCTTGTGCCGTCTTTCTATAAATTCTAGATTGATTTTTCATTTTCTTAGTCTTTAACTACTTCCCAGTATCCAGCACCATGGCATATGAAGTCTGAGTTTGCTGAGAACCTGCTGTGGGTTTGTTGCTGCTATTTCAGCAATAGAAGGCAATCCAAGCCCGGCTTAGGGTGTTAGAGTGTTGCTCAGCGTGAAAGGCTCTGAAGGTAGTTTGGTCCACAAGGCTACACTGCTGGGGCAGGGAGAGATCTGAACACCGCCCATAGTGACCGGGCTCACATGGAGATTAGATCAGGGCTGCACAGCATGCCTCTTGCCACCAGTGCTCTAACATTGTGTCATATTCTGAGACCGCAACCTTCATCAATCAGCATAACACTGGATAGGGTCTAGGGCCACGTTACCAGGGGCCACCTGCTGCTGCAGTGGATCAGTAGACCAAGACCACTGCAACCAGCTGCAAGTCATGCTGGCCCGAACAGTGATCTTGTAGATGTGGCTATGTATCAGCCTGGTACCAAGGATGTCACAGAGTCTCTGTGTTTGGGCACAGGCCCAAGGAAGGGGTTGCCTCACCAGCCCCATACTGAGCTCCAGGGCAGACTCTGTGTTTGCCACCCTGTCCTATACCTAGAAAGTGAAATCTTTCTGTGCTGTGCAACATGACATCACGTTAATAAAGCCAGTCACTTGGACGCCAAGGCTGAGGTTAGCTGGGTCACACCTGAGTCCTGTAGCCACAGCGTTTGTACAGTGTCAGGGATGTATCAAAGTTCTTGCTCTAGCGGGAAGTGATGCAGGCTGAAATAACGCAAGTCCATCCCCCTGGAGCACAGGCCTCGACCTGCTGCTGGGGCAGACTTAGGGCCCTACCAGTGAGTGCTGTCCTAATGACAGCTGTACTTCCTGAGTATGGAGGAGGGCTCTCGTGGCCACCAAGCCTGATGCTCAGCTGTATCATACCCGAGTCTTACAATTCCAGGGACTGAACAGGCTCGGAGTGGTGGGCAGTGGTATTCCCTAGGCCTGCTGAAATTTACAAATAATGCTGGAACACTAGTCTGTGCTGTCAGACGTAGGTCTCTACCTGGTGCTAGAGCAGATTTAGAAACTCTGTGGGCTCTGGCCTGGTACAGGAGCCTCTGCTTTTGCCTGTTCCTGGATCTTACTGAAGCAACTGTGACCAGTATTGAACTCCCAGGCAAAGCCTGTGGTAGCTTGGTGTTCTGCGCTCCTTTGCTTGGCATCTTGCTCCCCCTCCCCTCATTTTCCCAGACTGGAGGTCAGGGGGTGGATGCAGTCCTTGCCCCCTGGCTAATGTAGTCCCTGAGGCTTGGCCAATCCATACTGGGCTGGGGGCAGGAGGTGTAGGGCTCTGCCAGCCCTGGGTTTCACTGTAGCAGGCCTGGTACTGAGTTTCAAATCTGAGGCCTGGACTTAAATTTTCCCAGTGGGAAGGCATCTCTTTTTATATTAGGCTGCTTGGAGCTGGTGGAAGAGTAACACAAGTGTCTTAGCTACTTTTCTCCTTGCTAAAACAAAATAGCTGACAGCCAGAATTAAAAGCAGAGAGGTTTATTTTAGCTCACGGTTCTTAGGGGTTTCATTCTGTAGTTGACTGGCTCCAAGGAGGGGTTGAATGCAGTGGGCCATCAGGAGGAGAAACAGCCCATGGTATGGCAGGCAGCAGGCAGCAGGCAGCAGGCAGCAGGCAGCAGGCAGCAAGCAGTAGCAACAAGCAGCAACCTCTCCCTTTGTATTTCATCTAGGCTACCCACCACTTGAGTGGTGCCACTCAGAACTATGCTAATTGTAATCACTAATTTAGTACCAAATACTCCTAATCCCAGTATCCATATTCACACACCATAGGTCCACTTCTGAGAATCTCTGCCTATAAGCAATGGAGGCTTTGGGGGAGACATTTGGACATAACAGGTAATTCTTTTTGTGTGTGCGTGCATGTGTGTGTGTGTGTGTGTGTGTGTGTGTGTGAGAGAGAGAGAGAGAGTGTGTGTAACTGAAAATTGATGATAGAACCTCACAGCCTCACATTTGCTAGGCACATGCTATACTACTGAGCCACACACATCCTGAGCACTTTCTAAAATTTCATGTGGAAATAGATCTCACTAAATTGTGCAGGCTGGCCTTAAACTTGCGAGCCTCCTGCATCAGCCAGGACAGCAGCTGGGATCACGGGCCCTTGATGGCCCACCCAGAACCTTATTGCTCCCAGGGGCTGTGA
>NW_004524660.1:4720892-4721472 GCF_000260255.1 Octodon degus
CGGGAGAAAGTAAACAGAAAGCACTTGTGACACCTCCCTCTGTGAACTGAGCCTTTTGAACATGCTCGTCTCCTCCCTCAGGCATTCGGACTCCTTCCCCAGGCATTTGGACTCCTCCCTAAGGCATCCGGACTTCTCCCCCAGACATTTGGACTCCTCCCTCAGGCATCCGGACTCCTCCCCCAGGCATTTGGACTCCTCCCTCAGGCATCCGGACTCCTCCCCCAGGCATTTGGGCTCCTCCCTCAGGCATTTGGACTCCTCCCCCAGGCATTTGGACTCCTCCCTCAGGCATCCGGACTTCTCCCCCAGACATTTGGACTCCTCCCTCAGGCATTCGGACTCCTCCCCCAGGCATTTGGACTCCTCCTTCAGGCATCCGGACTTCTCCCCCAGACATTTGGACTCCTCCCTCAGGCATCCGGACTCCTCCCCCAGGCATCCGGACTCCTCCCCCAGGCATCCGGACTCCTCCCTCAGGCATCCGGACTCCTCCCTCAGGCATCCGGACTCCTCCCCCAGGCATTTGGGCTCCTCCCTCAGGCATCCGGACTCCTCCCTCAGGCATCCGGACTCCTCC
>NW_004524660.1:4722322-4727156 GCF_000260255.1 Octodon degus
GAGCGGCTCACAAACTGCGGTGTGCCTCGGCCTCACCTGGAGCTTGCTCAGGCACAGATCACCAGGCTAGAGCCTGTCGTCTGTGATTCAGCTAGCCTGCCACATGGCGTGGAAATGTCATTCCTAGCGGTTGCCAGGTGATTCACGTTCTGAGGGTGTGAGGACCACACTGACAATCACTGTCCTGCTTTATTATACTAGCCACCTAATGAATGCCCCTGCTTCTGATCAGGACTGCCTGCAAGTCACATTTTATGCCACTGTATGGATTATCTGCTTAAATCCTGCAATTTCTCTTTGTGGTGTTTTGGGCAAAGCAAGTGCCTGGCACATGCTTGATTTTCCTAACCATGGTGGGCTTTAGAGCATTAGGAGGATTGGCACAGAAAGAGGCGAGACCAATGGCACCCTGGCATAGGGCTGAGAGAAGGGGAGAGAGAAGGTGCAACACACAGCGCTACTCACAACAACTTCGTTAGGCTGCAGAACTTTTCACGAAAATCAGTTGCTAAATGAATTGTATGCATATCTATGTGCATACACAGGCGAGTGAGGAAATTCACTTGATTTTTATTACATTGAGCTCTGCAAGGACAGGGAGAAGCTCAGTATCATAAACATTGTATTTCACTTACAGCGTTAAAGAGGTCTGATTTACTGTTACACGTCTACCCACTTACGTATCTGGATATTTGCTTTAGCATTCTTCCACGTAGCTTTTGAGAGCTCAGGACATATATATTTATAGAGTAGGTCTACTTACTCAGTTTGTGCTTAGAAACTTTTCCACTGAAATGAGCTCAAGAACTTTATTTAGCTTTCCACTATAGACCAGAATATATTGGTTATATCCCTAGAGTCTTAATATTATGATTTCTTTATGAAAAGAGCTGTCATTTGCTTGAAGCTTCTCCTTCAAAGATCTTTTTATGTGGTGCATAGAAACTCGTCTCCTGAAATATTATTCATCTTAGCTTGGTGAATCCATTATAAACGACTTCGTTTCTAGGTATGGAGGTGAATAAATTCAAGTCCAGTAGAAAAGGAAGGAAGATCTCACCAGGCTGACAGTGGCCGTTCTCTCCTGCAAGCAGTGGGTGTCAGTGAGGACCTGTACCAGATTCTTATTTCAGAATTAGCATCATTCCCTCCCCCTCTGCCTTTCTTCTTCCTTAGAGTCAGCACAGGGAGTTGGGCCAACACCTATTTTGAAAGGACTCCAGAGGAAATTTTGTAGCATTCTCTGGAAGAGAACTGACTGATTTCTGGGTCTCAGCCTTTTGCTTTTCACAGGCCAGAACATTTTTCCCTTTTGATTGGAGAACGGCGCAGCACATACACTAAAATTGATTGGGGGATAAAGTAGTGTTGCTAACCTTTAATTTTATCAGTAAGGGCAGCGACACACCAATAAAGAACAATAAAAACCTATTATATATTATCACCACTTCTTCCAAAAACAAGATATTCTAATATAAAAATGTAGTATGACGCACTCCCAGAACAAAGTCCTTTAGATTTATTACATTTTACTTGGGGCCTTTCAGTTACAGGTCCTAATTGAAAAAACTCACTACTTCATCCTCATCTTGCAAAGGACTATTTACAATATGATTGGCCCAGTGCTTTTCTAGCACCTGGATACAATGCCCGAGAGAGATGCCTGTAGAGAAGAAGCTAAAATCACATCTGCTTTCTGTAGTCTGTATTTTAATTTGCCATTTTTAAGCTTTGATTTTCACGTATGTCAGAGCAGCCTATTTTGGTTCAATTAAACATTTTCTTTTCTGTTTTCTCTGTTCTGCTCCAGGAGACCCAGTCTACCTGCTACGAATCCACGACATTAGATCAGATAGTCCCCTCCTTCTGTCCTTCATCCAGGGGCAGATTTAAAAACCTTTGATGATTCAGCTCTATAATATTTAAAGTTCTATTTCATATCCTTCAAACTTAGGGCTTTAGAAAATAGCTAGCTGCGTGGGAAGGAAAGAGAAGAGTCTATTAAAATCTGCAATCCTCTTAGTGACCCATTCACCAAGCCTCTCAACAAATCTGTTCAAGTTCTTTCCTCTGCTGAAAACAAAGGGAAAAGCAAATGGAAACAAAAGCCCCGCCAAGACCAAGCTAAGAACCCCAACCCAGAAATAAGCCCTCTTAAGAAAGGATGCTGCAAAGCCTACTTCTTTTGTGCATTATAAGCACCCAAATCTCCAACAGCTGTGGGGGCCAGGCAGCTAAAACAACTCTACTTTTACACTACTTGAGGAGACCCTGCTAATTCAGGACTCTGCTAAGGTGGCGAATGGAGCAAGGCTGAATTCCGTACTGAGAGCTGTATACTGTGTACAGACGTGCAACGGACGGACGTTCACGGCTCTAGAAGAGTTTCACAATCACTGTTGCTTTTCCTCTTTACTTGCTGAGTCCTGAAAGCTTTGAACGGGGCTAACCTAGAGGAGAGCTGAGATGAAGCCTGCAGTTCCTTTGGCGTGAACCCCTGTTCCCATTCAGACAGACATGTCCCATTCAGTGGCAGGCTTTTAATTTTTGTTTTTTTCAACGTCCTTATCCAAAGACTAATTATCTGGCCCTGCCTCTTGAACAGCTGGTTTCTAGGAAAGGCTTTCAGCACATTAGCTGATTGTTGGTGGGCTCTGTGTGGTCTCCAGCTGCTGCATATCCAAGTGGGGTATGTCAGGGATTGCTTCCTGGCGGAGTGTCCCTTGGTGCAGTGAAGCAATGTCTGTGGGGAGCGAGGATTACATTCCTCCCGACACAGGAAGGGTGACCTTCGGTGTCCATGCGTTGGGACACATTTTCCATCTCTGCTGCACCACGATTATGTTCTATGTCGTGCCGTCATGTGTTTCTTCACAACCCACCCAAATCGGCCAAGCAGTACCAGTACTGCGAGTGGTAATGGTGGTACTGGACATATTTCTGTAGAACTTCCTGTGTGCCAAGCACTATCCACATCTGTTATTGTTACTCATTGAATTGATAGTTAAACAACCTGCTGAATTAGACGCCATTATGCTTATTTATTGAGGAAGCAACTGAGGATGAGGAAATCTAGCCCATGTGCAGCAGGTTGGTGTGAACACAGGCAATTGCGTCTCTTCTGGCCTTAAGCCCTATTTATCTAGAGGAAATAAACCAGAGGGATTTCTTTCTAATCAAATCATATCCCGAGTCATGCTTCTTTATGCGTTTTTATAGCAAGTGAACTTGGCGCTAAGCTCTGCCATCCTATGGTCAAGTCTACAGGAGGCCTTGGGAGGCAGAGTTCGGAGAGCACAGATTCAGAATCTGACGTAGGGTTTGCAGAGTGGACGTCACTTACTGGGTGCCATCGGGGACAAGTTGGTTGGCCTCAGTAATCCGCTTCCCTTTAGCCATACGGAATGAACCCCACTTCTCAGGGTGCTGTGAGCTGGGGTGTGAAAGGTAGTGATGGCTGAAGAAACAAATTAAGAGCACGTTAGAGCTGCTTTGATGTCCTCTTGAATATGGCTTTCTATGCATGTCTCAATTGATTAATAAAGCTCTGTGTAACAACTCTGCAAAATTACCGCTATCATCAAGACTTCCTTACAGAGGCAGAAGCTGAGGCACAGAACAGTAAAATAGCTCCCCCGGGGCCGCGCCGTGCAGGGTGCAGTAGCTGGGCGTGGCGGCTCAAGCCTGTAGTCCTAGATGGGAAGATCACTGTGAGGTGAGGCTAGCCTGGACTACATAATGAGTTCAAGGCCAGCCTGGACTACGTAGTCAGACCCTGTCCCAAAAAGCAGCAAACAGACTAAAGCCAGACGTAGGACAGCTGGAATTCAAATCAATGACACTGAACCCAGTGTGTGTTCTTAATATTATGCAGGCTTAATCCCACCCAAGCCACTGAATGAGAGCCCTGTCTCACTTATTTTACTCTGACTTTTGCTAATCCGGTAGAAGTATTTTCTTTTCCATCAACAACTCTTCCTTTCCTACCACTGTGAGCTTAAATTTAGAGCCTAATATAGGATTGATCAAGTAGGAATTTGGGGCTTTCCCAGAAAATTTAGCATGTAGGAGTGCCATGCTACGCCCCCTGCAAGCGCTATGATCATGGTCATGTCAGTCACCACGACCGACACCTGACCTCCTACAGCCCTGTGTCCCAGGCAGAGAAGCAGGCAGCGGCAAGACCGAGATGGCTTTTCTGCTGTATCTGTTAATGAAATATCCAAAAGCACTTTCCACAAAATATCCCCTAGTTTGGTTAACAGAGAAACGCCAACTGACTGAATCCTACCTAATGAACAAAGTCAGGCCAGGAAGAGAGCTCAGCGACATGACCGCCTGTCTGGAAAGCACAAGGTCATGAGTTCAATCCCTGGTACTACAAAACTAACTAACTAACTAACTAACTAACTAACTAACTAACTAACTAAATGTCTTTCTCTAATTTCATATTCTTTTTGTTTCTGATACTCTGTATTTTGTTCTCAGTTGTTGTTTACTATGTTTTCTTGCTGCTAAATTCGGTAACCTCTTGTCTCTGGGGGCAGTTATGTACTGACAATGGATCAAATCATTCTCCATCCAGAAGACACATGGGATATGTAAATATTTGTATTTTAATCCTGTAATAAATTTATATTAAATGTATAAATATATTCTTTTTGAAACTTCTCTCCAAGGCTTTAGATAACCGAAATTTTTAAATATAAGTTGAAGACAGAATGCAGCTGTGATTATTTATTAATCATGTGTTTAGCATTCCCTGCGCTGCCGTAAACTGTCTGAGGAGAGGTGTTGCTAAGGAAGTGTGCTCAGCGCGGCAGCATCCTGCAGG
>NW_004524660.1:4728261-4730619 GCF_000260255.1 Octodon degus
AAACAGAACAAATCGCCGAACCGCCAGTCTTGGCAGGACAGCATTTTGCCTCGTGGCCTTTGCTAGTGCAGCCAGAATCTATTTCATCAGAATATTACTCAATTACATTCATTGTCATTCTCCAGTGTTTGAATATTCGTTACTGTTAGGTTTTCTGGTGCAGTAAAGAGACAGGAACGATAAAAGAGGCCTCTATTGTAGGCACGGAGAAGACCACAGGAAAGGAGAGACGGGGCTTCCCAGGGACTGGCCTGGCGAACAAAGGCTGTAGAGGGCCAGGATGGAGGTGGGGTTCAGGGGGCAGTTTGCCTGATGTGGCAGAGAGTGATTGGGCAGGAGGAGGGAACAAGGAAACAGGACACTGTGGAAAGGAAGTGGGGAGTTGTAATTTGCCCAGGGAGCAGGAAGGTGGAGCACAGCGCAGGCCTCCTGCGGCCCATGCCATTCTGGGTTGCCACCAGGTCGACTTAGTAGAAATTAAGGCAGAGAAAGCCCATCAGTTTTCTAAAAAGTACTTGAATAGGGAAAGTACATGAGAAACAACGTGTGGATGTTGTGTTAAATGATGTAAATGAAATCAGTAATTGATTTGAAATATAAATTAGTAAAAGCAACCGAGACTTCAATGACAAAAGCAAAATTTGAGCGAGACTCTTTCATGTTTAAAAAAGGAAAACAACCTTGGGGCAGGGGAGATAGCTTGGCAGTCTAAGAGCCTGTCTGGCAAGTGCAAGGACCAGGGTTCGATTCCTGGTACCACATGCCTGCCAGCTCCACACCGAGCTGGCCAGTGAAACCTGGTGTGGTGCTGAGCGCCTGTAATCCCAGTGCTGGGGAGGCAGCGGCGAGAGGCTCGCTATGAGTCTGAGCTGTGTAGCAAGATACTATACCAAAGAGATAGATAGATAGATAGATGATAGATAGAGCAAAGATTAAAAGAAAGGAAACGATTTTATATGAAATAATCACTCTACTGCTCAACATGAAACTAATTGGGAATCAATCTTCAAATTTAATCAGAGTAAATGCAAAAGGAAAGAAAAATGTCGTATGCCTGAAATATTAATTATTAAATAAGAATCAAGATTACCAAAGGCATTACTAGTTTGCTGTATATTTTATAATTTCACTTTAAAGATAATACTATTAAATATCAAATATTTCTGGTACTATAGTTCAATAATTTTAATTTATATAAGGTTTTTCATTCTCAAATATATATGTGGTAGAGATCATTTTGATGTTATAAAATACAGTCTTATGTTGCAATAATAATAAACATGCATTTATTATTTCAAGTGTTTGAAAATAGAACATCTACGAAAATTTTAGCATGAATTTATATTGAAAAACAGCTTCCTGTGTACTATTTTGGTCATACACTATTGCTTAGATATTAAATAATATGAAAAGTAGAGCAGCTTATACTTTCACAAATTCATGAAAGTTATAATAATTTATGAGTTCTAATTGTTGAATCCCAAGGATTAATATTAACCAGAAATTTGGAAATATTGCAGAATAGTCTTCTCTTCATATAATGGATTATTCATTGACATAATTATCTCAAGCTATAACTTTAATATATTTTCTTTATTTTTTGGCAAGAGAAGCTTCTATCATCAATGAGCTAAATATATTTACACATACAGGTATAAATATATTGCTAAATATATTTACACATACAGGTGTAAATATATTTACATACATGCACAAATTATGAAACACATATATTGGAAAATAATGGATTCTGAATTTGTGCATTTAAACAAAATTTGTCATAAATATGTAACTTTTTTGAGAAAGGGTCACACTATGTATTGTAGGCTGGCCCTGAACTCACTTACGTAGCCCAGGCCTGTCTTTTTTTTTTTTTTTTAACAGTACTCAGTATCAAACTTGGGACCTTAGGCTTGCCAGGAAGGTGCTTATGCTGGTGAGCTATTTTCCCGGCTCTGCAAGCTGGTCTTGAACTCACTTGAGATCCTTTTTCCTCAGCCTTTGTGGGGTGGGATTACAGGGGTGTGCCACCATGCCTGGCTGTAAATAGGTAATTTATATAAATATTTGATGACATTTTTCTACCCATGATATTGTTGACATCATTAACCATATAAAAGCCAGAACTAAAGGAGCTATTTCCAAAATTTATGTGTGACCACTATAGTGTTAAAATATCATGAAATTCTGACACAAGCTACCTTATGGATTAAATTTACATATATGACATGAAGTGAAAGAAAGAGAACATAAAGGCAAACATCGAATGATCCCACTTTTGTAAGGTGCTTAGGATAGGTGAATTTGTACCGAGAGCAAGCAGACTAAAAGTTGCACTAGCCTAGCAGGAAGAGGAGG
>NW_004524660.1:4731224-4749351 GCF_000260255.1 Octodon degus
TTAGCATGTTCTCTAAGGACTTCATACCTAAGCACACATACATATTTGTCACTTCCATAGTAAAAATTCACATATAACTACATATGTCATAAAATTTCAAATAGAAAATTTAGTTTAATCTCAATAATAATTTGCTTTACTTTTAATTTGATTCATGAAATCTATGAATTCACTGGATTCATGGGAGTTCATTCTGCTGAATGTGAAGTGTCTTGTGAAAAGTTTTGCTAATTCACTTATAAAGGTAAACCCTGAAGACATATTTGTTTTCATGGTGATAATATGATTACAAAGTTTTTCTGTAGCACAGATGTGCAACAAAACATGATTTTTCTTTTATTTTGAGAAAGGGTTTCACTTTGTCATTCAGGCTGGCCTCAAACTTCCCATGTAGTCCAGCTTGGCTTTGAACTCATGGCAATCCTCCTGCTTCAGCCTCCCGAGGACTGGGATTACAAGCATGCACTGTCACTCAGCCATGATTTCTTGCTGGATTAAAACATTCATAGAGCAAATGTACAAAAAAATTTGTTACAGTGTGTGTATAGTTTATGCAAATGAGCTACAACATTCTGTTCCTCAAAACCTGAGCTGTGCAGCGACACCTTGGTTCATGCAGTCTTCAGTGTGAGCACAATTCAGCTGGCAAAGACAAGCATTCAGCAAAACTTTGCTTCTGTTTCCAAACTCCACATCAGGTGATAACACCCAACCATAGTCACCTTCCAAAAAATTGTGGAATGAATTAGTGAACTGAGGTAGTACTATAATTACCTAGATTTATAAATATCATTTGTACACAGAGAAAAATTGCACTGTAATTTGTTTTATATAAGATCAGGTATTAGACACCTATAAGTATTTCATTAGGGCACTTCATGTTTTCTCTCTTTTTTTTTTTTTTTTGTAGTACTGGGGATTGAACTCAGGATCTTGTGCTTTCTGGGAAGGTGCTTATAATGCTGAGCTACCTCCCCAGCCCTCATGTTTTCTCTTGTTGCTGATCAACATTTTAGTTTTAGTAAAGTTTGGGCACATAAAGAGTGATTTTATAAGTCATTGGAAAAGTGTTAAAAAGTATTTATTTTTGTAATCATGTTTTCTAACATTTAGTTTAATGTTATTAAAAAGACTTGAACATAATCACAGCAGATAAATCTAATTATAACTTTTGAAACTTTTGGAGAAATTGTAATTATGGAAGACAAAGTCAACAAAGAGATAGATACTGACATTCTTCCTGTCTTATTCGCTCTCCTCTTGTTGCTGGAACAAAATACCCAACGCCCAAAATGAAGGAAGAAAAGGTCGACTCAGGTTCACAGTTGGTGGAGGTTTCAGTCCATACTCAGCTGATCCCAAGGCAGAGCGGCACAGGGCACAGCCCAGCACTAATGGCAGCAGTGAAGAGCAACAGAGCAAGGCGAGAAGCAACAGCTGTGGTTGCTGGCCAGCCTCTCTCCCTTCCTTATAATGCAAAGCAGATTATCCACCCCAGGGCCAGCCTGTGACCCTCACACCTGCAATCCCAGCATTGGATCCAGAATGGATCAGAGGGGCTGGGGGAAGAGCTCTGTGTTCTAAGAGCCTGTCTGGTAAGCACGAGGTTGCTAGTTTGGTCCTTGCTACTGCATGTTGTGCCAGCCCTGAAATGGGGCGTGGTAGTGCACTCCTGTAACCCCAGCCCCGGGGAAGCTGAGGCAGGAGTACCGCTATGAGTCCAAGATGCATAGCAAGACCCTCTACCCTCTATAAATAAAGGAGTAAATAAAAAACAATTGAAAAAGAGAATTAATCATAAACTCCAGAAACGTCCAATAACTGCATGAGGCTTTGGGGGGACAACTAGACCCAAGCCATATACTTCCTATTAAAAATATTGAAAAAATTAAATTGCCAGAATGTAAATGTAGTTATATAATCTAATATTAGAGTCATAACTTTTGTTTTGTAATATCTAATTTTGTGGGAAGACATTTGATGTAGTTTTCAAAATTCATTTTAAACATATTCTGTATCACAATAAAATCAAACTAGATTAAAAAAAACAGAAACAAAAACAAAAAGCAAACTAACATGATGGAGGATGCGGAAGAAACATTTAGAAGAATAATAGAGGCAATTTGCTGACAAATTTTACTTGTAAAAATATTTGCTGAACATTATGATTTGAATGGAGGTAAAAGACGTGAACGTATTTGGGCTGAAATATTTCTATCATTTAAATAAGAAAGACAAGATTCAGATTTCTGCATTCACTGGAACTTCTTGGAATATGCCATATTTCTCTGCTCACACTGAGAGAATATGCTCTCAAAAGTTTTCTGTTAAGAGTCAATTTCAAATGTTTGGCCACAAAATATCATTATAAGGATGTGTGTATGCAAATTTATGAAAGATTAATTATAAATACTGAAAGCCACATGTTTAAGAAATATTTTTTACAATGAAATTCTCTAAGTTGTGTTAATTTGTAAGGACAGTTATTGTGCAATGTTGCTCTCTGTGCTTCATAAGTGTGATAAGAATTTCATTTTGCTCTACAGTAGATACACACATGTAACATACTTTATCATTCCGAAGTCATTTTACTTTTACATTATTTTTATCAGGAACCAATCCTAAGGCTCTGCGTATGAAAGAAATCAGTCTTTGTTAATAAATATTTCAATATTTACCCCTTACTTTTCTTATGGCTTTTTAATTCTTAAAATTGTTTTTTCTTAAACAAAGTTCCTCTGGACACAGAGCGAGTAGGTAAGTGAAGATATTATCGTTCCCGGTTTGACTAGAAGAAATGCAGCCTGGAGAGGGTCAATACTTTTCTCAAAGTAGCACAGCTAAGAAGGGCCAAAGGAATCATTCCAAAGAGCTTAAAGATGGGATAGTAACGGCTTCCTGCTGAACGTCTCCTGCAGGTTGGGGAGCTTGTTTGCTGCATTATTTATTTCTCATGAGAATGTCTTGAAGTAGCTTGTAATAATTTATCCTTAATTTATAAGTCAGGGAAAAATTTGCTTATGATCAGCAGCTAAAAAGTGACAAGCAAGATGGGATCCTGCTTCCCTCTGACTTCACGCTCCTGGTTCACACAGCGTCCTGATGTAGGCTTGAAAGGATTCAGCGAAAGACATCAGGAACTTAGAAAAAGCGTGATTGCTGTTGTTCTTAGGATAAGGGAATCAAACTGAAGCACATATAAAAAACAGGACAAAATCTGCTTGGTATTTACAGAAAGTTAAGAAAATTAGTAGTAAGTCCACAAATTTGGTTTTGAAATCTCAGCCATCTATTGAGTAAGTTCGTTCACTTTTATGGCCCACAAGTTCTGGTATCGCTATCAGCAAAAAAATTATCTATCTTGAAAGTGGTTTGACACTAAACGTTTTACAAAGTTCAGACTAGTACTCTGATCATCACAATTATTCAATAAATATTATCTATGAATAACAATAATTGTGTCAGGTAATTTTACATTTGAAGAGACCAAAAATACTACCTGAGTTATCTTATCAATAGGAACTTTTATTACTTGTTTAAATTATTACTTGTAAGTTTAAATTGTATTCATTTATTTATTTATTCAAATAAATACAAGGTCTCACTATGCAGTTCAGACTATTAGTGGTCCTCTTGTCTCAGCCTCCCCAGCCCTGGGATTTCAGGCATGTGCCACAACACCTCCTGTTTTGGGACTGGCACTGTATGCGGTACTAGGGATTGAATTTGGGGTTTTGCACTTGCTTGGCAGGTGCTTAGACCACTAAGCTACCTCCCCAACCCTACTTGTAAGTTTGAACTTGGAAAATAATTACCAAAGTAAGATGTTGGTCTTCCAGTTAATGGGTACGTATGTTAATGAAATTAGAATTTTAATAGATTAGTCAAACATGTATGGCATATATTTTTATCAATTTCCCATCTCCAAATTTAGGGATTCCTCCCACTGCTATGTTATCATGGTTTTAATTGGTGGGTGAAACCAGGGAACTGACATGTTCTATTTTGGTGACAGATTTGTTTAGCTTTAGACTTGATGAGAGCAAGAGGTGAATTTGGTGACTAAAACTTATTAATGATATCAAAATTTGTATTTCCTTTTTTTTCTTGCGGTACCAGGGATTGAACTCAGGACCCTGCGCTTGCCAGGTAAGCGCTTATTCTACTGAGCTATCTCCCAGGCCCCAAATTTGTATTTTTTATAACTGTCTTTGAAAGGATTAAACCACAAGCTAAAATTGCATTTCTACCCTGTTCCTCTAAAGGTTTAAAATTTGGTCTTGGAAGAATGCAGGGTATTTACATTTACAATATATGGGGCTTGCCGGTTAGCTTGGTTGTTCAAGCACCTGCACAGGCAAACCCAGCCAAGCGCAGGGGACCTTGGTTCAGTTCCCAGCCCCGCATGGCACAACAGATCACCCTTTTGGAAGCCCGAGCCAGCCAAAAAAAGAGAGCAATCCTACAGTATAAAGAATATTTGAGGTGAGACTATAACGTTCTGCCATCTTTTGAGAAATGTGCATTTCAGCTGGTCTCACCTCTCTCAAAGACTAGATTTATTATCTGTTAAAAGTAATGATAGGGCTGGAGAGATGGCTCAGTGGTCTAAAGCACCTACTTAGAACAAGCTTGGCAAGGCATCAGGGACCGCGGTTCAATCCCCCAGCACCACATGCCAGCCAGCCCCGCCCCCTGGTGGGCTGAGCTGGCCACACACACACACACACACACCTCTCTCTCTCTCTCTCTCTCTCTCTCTCTCTCATAAATAAAAATTAAAAAAAATTAAAAAAATAAAAGTAATGATAGTCTTAAGGTTATGTGTAACACAAAGTGGAGATACTTTGTGTACTGGAGAACTGTCTTTGTGGTAATACCAGGTCTTAACTTTGTTCAGAGTCAGACACTAAATGAGACACAAACACTAAATGTTTCATATTTTTTAATATAAATGTTTAGCACTACTTGTAGAATCATTGCCCAGATTAACCCAGATTAAACAAGTTAATCTGTTTAAGTGGCTAGTGTCATAATTACTTTCTTATCATTAGTACAGAATTCTTGCCACCCATGTTAAAGGAGTAGAGATGTATTTTGACTCACAGAGTTTTAGATGATTTAGTTTAGTTGTGTAAATCAAATGCAGAAAGAGTGTGTGTAAAGATTTGGTGGGGCTAGGCTTGCATCATAGAGCCCACGAAGCAGAGAGAGAGGAGTAGAGCTGGGGGGAAGAGGGAAAGGAGAGAGAGAGAGAGACAAGGAGGAAAAGAAAAAGGAGGGGAGAGAGAGAGAGAGAGAGAGAGAGAGAGAGAGAGAGAGAGAGAGAGAGACAGAGAGACAGAGAGAGACAGAGAGACAGAAAGAGAGACAGAAAGAGACAGAGACAGGGAGACAGAGTCAGGGAGACAGAAATAGGGAGAGACAGAGAGAAAGACAGAGACATAGACAAGGAGGAGAAAAAGGAGAGAGAGACAAACACAAAGAAAGAGAGACAGAAGCACAGGGACTCTTCTAGTTCATGCCTTCCCTGACTGGCTCCCCCCTCCGAACAACACAGTGCTGCACTCTTCTTTGATTATTCCACGGACGCGTGCAATTTCCTCATAATCAAACACCACTGAGAAGCCCCACCTCCAGACACATGAGACATTTTGGGGAACATTTTATATCTAAACCATAACATTCCACCTGCGATTCCCCCAGAGAGATGTCTGTCACTTTATTCAAAACATATTTAGGGTATCCCTAAGATTAATCAATGTTTTAACTTCTAATACTGCTGACAAGTCCAAATCCAAAATCTCCTCTGAGACTGAAGGCAAACTCTTAGCTGTAAGCTCCTGTAAAAGTCAAAGAGAAAAATAAACACTCCTGATCTGCAATGGAATAGGGTAAACATTTCCATTTGAAGATGGAGAAATAGGGTACAGAAAAGTATGGAGCCACAGCAAGGCCAAAGCCCAACATTAAATCCTGCCATACCACGCCCAGCATCTAGGGTAAGTTGTAGAAAGACATTTACTCCAAAGGGATTAGGTGGCCCGTGCTTTATGGCATGGTGTAAGGCTTTGTGGGTCTCAGCGTTACCCATTCTGCCCAGGGAAAAATGGGGGCAGGAATTGAGGGAAAGAAGGACAAGAAAACAAGACCTGGGTTAGGTGGTGACTCATCTGCCTGGTTGGCTTGATGACCCCACAAGCAACGATATTGGCATTTCTTTATAGCTTTGCAAGTTAATAACACATGACACAGGTTGCTTAGGGGCTAAGAGCCCACCATGTTTTTCTCAAGACTGAGGCAGCTTGACTGTAAAGGTAATAAGGCCTCATCCTGCCCTCCCACGTAGGACCAACTTCAGCTTCAGCAGCTCCCAGCAGCTCCCAACAGCATGGCAGTTGCAGCCCTCATGGGCTCTGTCTTGGGATGTCTCTGCTCACTCCTTGATTGTTTTTTAGTTGATTTTTCCATTTTCTGGCATTTATACCTTCCAGGGGCTCCACTGCTCTTTTGGTTTCACTCTTACAACTTCCCACATGTCCTTCTCAGGGTACACTGCCAGGCCTCCTCCGCCTTCCTCTGAAATCCATGTGGAAACATTCCTGACCCCACAACTCTTGCATTCTGCATTCATGGAAACCCAGCACCATTGGATGATGCTAAAGTCTGCAACCCTTTTGAACAGTAGACAGGCACTCTTGGATCATGGCTACAGAGTTCTGTGTGTGCTTGGACAGCTGGGAACCAAGCCCAGGGAACCAATTTTCTCGGTGGTCCTTCTCAAGTGGTATACTCAAATGGAAGATTTGCAGTTTTATATCTCATAGCCTGAGAAGGGTGAAGTCTTGTTGATTCCTGTAATGCCCTCAAGGCTTCTGTCCTACCGTCTTGATTCACCTGGACACCTTGATTCACTTGGGTTCTCCTAAGTCTGCAAATTTTCAGGCATCCTTTAAATAATAAAAGTGGAATCTTTCTATATATTTTCACTCTGTCTTTTACTATAGATTACTACTATAAATCTGGCTAAAAGTGGCAAGTAGTACACATACCATAGCCTGAATGTGGGGTGCTTTTAAGTTTCCTCTAGTAAGTTAATGTCTCCACTATCCTTTCTCTCATCTTCCTTAAAGTCTCAGGACATGGAAAATTTAAACAAATTTTCTCCCTGAGAAGAACTTACACATGGCCTTAAATCTAACTGCCTATAGAGTCCTTGTTCTCAAGTGAAACCTCACCTCAACTCTTTTGAACTCTAACTAGAATCGTCCATCAAGGTAACCTTACAGAGTTCTAGGGTTGTGCTAGACATCATCTCCAAAGCTTCCCCAAATGCCTTACATGAGCCACTTCATGAGCTTGTGTACCATATGACCTGGTAGAATCATGACAGTGACAACACTTCTCCAGCACCAAAATCTGTCCTTTATAACTTTCTTATGCCATGTTTCCCCAAGATTAAGGCCAAGTGAGAAAATGCGCAGCTTTAAAAACTAAAGTGTCAGCCCCGCTGGATGTGATGGCACACGCCTATAATCTCTACACTGGAGAGGGTGAGGCAGGAGGATTATAGTGCATTCAAGGCCATCCTGGGTGACACAGTGGGTCAAAGACCAGTTTGAACTACAGACTGAGACCCTGTCACAGAAAAAGTTAATGCCATCCCTAATCTTCCTACCCTGATTTACGTGCCTCACAGAACAGCCCCCAAGCAAGAGTACAGTGACAGCCCATAAGGCAATGAGGAGCTTTTGGGGCTGGCATTTTGGATCTTCAATTATTTTCTGGCTAGGCCTGATGGTATAGGAAAGAGGGTAGATGGGACAAGATACCTTCTTCTCAAAATTTGAAGGAGGAGAGGTTTATTTTAGATTGCAGCTTTTAGGCAATACATCGTGGGCTGAGTGCCAGGTAGCATAAGGGTAGCAAAAAGGACCAAAACAAGAAAGCTGCCCATAGAAGCTTCCTGGTGCCCAGGAAGCAGAGAAAAGAGGGAGAAGTCAGGGAAGCAGATTTATGATGCTTCCAGTGACCCAGCTTCAAGAGGTGTCACCTCCTAAGAGCAAGTCGTCTGTGTTTCCCCAGGACCCACTCACCTTCGCAAATCCACAGCTCTGACTGCATGTGCCTGTGTGGGAGACAGTCCAGCTCTAAATCATTGCAACCAGCCAGTGATGAACTGTTCTGTTGTTTGGTTTCAAAATGTGTATCTGCACTGTCCAGGCTGCAGAATATATTAACAATAGTGAATAGAGCAGAAAATGTCCCTAGTTCATCAAGTCTTCTGTCTACAAAGAGAGTTGGACATCTGGGCTGGGAATGTAGCTTAGTGGTGCAGCACCTGCTGGCAAGTGCGGGGCCCTGAATTTGATTCCTGGTCCTAGAAAAGAAAAAAGAAAAAGAGCCTCTCAAAAAGTGTTAGATATAGATACACTCATGACTATATAATTAATCATTGTGACACCTTTTACAAAGTTTGCTTTTGTTACAGGAAAACATGATTCTGTGTAAGAGAATACCAAATAGGAGTTGATAGCTAAAGTATATTGAAGAGTTGAAAGGTACATTATTGAAATGAGCCCCATATGTGCTCTGACTTTATCCAAGACTCTGAATTGATGATTGAGAAGAAACAAAGGAAATTTCCAGGCAGAAGACATTACACGTGAAGACCAGAGACAGGAAGGTGCTTGGTGCCTTCCAGGAAGGGAATGGAAATGGAGTTGCAACACTAAACCACTGATGAGCCTGGCAAGTGTGAGGTCCTGAGTTCGATACCTGATACCACAAAGAAACAAACAACCAACCAGCCATGCGATGAGTGTGAAGATCTAGACAAAGGCTAGGTTGTGCAGAGGCTAGTTCAGAGGCTGGATTTTATTTTAAGTTAAATGGAAAGCATTTAAAAGCTCAGTAGTAGGAAGAATAAATTTTCCGTACTGCAAAAGTTGGTTTTAGAGACCTTGACACAAATAAACTACTAAGTAAGTAGTTATACTTCTTGGGTCAGGACTAATAGTACCAGTTTTGGACTCATTATTATCGATTGTCTTCCGAGTCACGGGAATGAACGAGACCTCCTAGGGAGGAAAGAGTGTAAGAGAGAATAGAATCTCAATGTCCAAAGGAATTTTTGAAAAAGTAGCTGGCACAGGAAACAGAGGAAGTTGCTGAAGAAGTAAAAGGAAATGTAGTCTTAGAATTAATGAAATCTTTCTTTTGGGAAGTAGTGGCCAATTGGGTCAAATGTTTAAACCGAGTATGAAGGTCAGGAATAAATTCAACAAGAGTAGATTATGTGGAATGTGGCAAACACATGACAAATGTTTATGTTGGAAAATGATAGAAGTTCAAAAGTAGAGCTAGGACAGAAAGGAAGTTCTTAAAAAGGTTGAATGTTGACAGAGCACTTGGGAAATGAAATATTTTTCTCTTTTTAATGATTAGAAGTGGAGGACCCTGCCTATATGTTGGTAGTCTAATTGACAGGAAAGGTATAAAGAGAAGTAAAGAAAGCGTGTGACAGAATTGCTTTAGAAGGTATGAGAAACTAGGACTCAGAAAACAAGCAGGCAGAGGTTTCTCTCGGGAAAGGAAGGTAATAGTCATAAAAATGGTGATACAAATCTGCTCAGTTGTGCAAACCTCCACTGTGGCTTCCAGGCCAGAGCCTCCACATGATGGGATCCGTCCAGCGTACTGTTTTGCTGGAGTGGTGCAAGTGAACTAGGATTCCAGTGGCAGAGAAGTTCCTATTACTGACTGCACTAGGATGTATTGTATTTATTTTGGCTCATAGGTGGTGCAGAACTTTAATTTGTAACATCAACTTGGTGACCCAACTTCCTTTGAGATATGCCCTGCGATGTATATTCAGTTTGAAACTTAGTAACATTTTTTTTACCATGATTTCTGAGCTATTTCTTTTTCTTTTTCCTTCCTTCCTTCGTTCCTTCCTTCGTTCCTTCCTTCGTTCCTTCCTTCGTTCCTTCCTTCGTTCCTTCCTTCCTTCCTTCCTTCCTTTCTTTTTTTTTCTTTCATTTGTGTGTTTGGTACAGGGTCTCACTATGCAGATTGGACTCATGGTGATCCTTCTGTATTCAGCTTCCCCAGCACTGGGATTACAGGCATGAGCCACCATGCCCTAGCTCTGTCCCTTGCTCAGCATGCCCTGGGGGTAGGGCCAGCATGGCATGCGAGACCAGAGATTGAGCCCTGGTCTCTGTACTTGCCAAAGCAGATGCTTAGTTCACTGAACTAGCTCATTGGCCCTCTGAACTATTTCTTTATAAGGACATTTTAGTAGCTAAAATATGGAGACAATTTTTCTAATTGACATTCTCTTCAATAAACTCATTAATCTAAATTATAAGAACAATTATTTTTATGAATCTCTATAAAATATTTTAAATTTCATTTCTAACACTATCTTCTGAGCATCTTTTTAAGATTTCATGCAAAGATGTTAGCTTACTGTTGAGATGGCCTGGAGGCTGCTAGAAACAGCAGTCGGGTAGGAGGATGGGCAGGCAATGGCTTTGAGGCTAGGGCTCTGCTTCAGCTGCATCCAGCACCAACAGTCAGATGTGCAGCTTTAGAGACTTCACTGTCACATGCCATAATGGGCGATTGCTTGGCTGGCTGCATGAAAGATGTTAATAATGTTAATAATGTGTTTTATGAAATGTAAAACATATTTCTAAATATGAATATAAATTAAGTTAGGGCACACACAGAAGGACTTCGTTTCTCAATACTGGGGGAGTATTTCTCTACTAATCTTAGCATTCTGGGCCTCCCACAGCTTATGCGTTTGTCAGTCTCTTTTAGATGAATCATCAAATGGCACTGACACACAGGACCGACCCTTCCTCCACGTACATTTTATACACGTATTTCTCCGACAAGGCTCTCTCTTTCATCTCTAAGAATCCTTCCAACCAATAGCCTTCCTCCCCCTCAGGCCTGACTAAGAGCTCTTTCTCAGCCCCCATTGCCCACCTGCCATTAAGGTGATGGTACCAAGGGAGGCAGGGACAGGGAGGGGGCAGTTACATCAGCAGCCCTTCTCATGCAACTGGCCCTTCCAAGGATCTATGTCTTAGTGTGTTGTCTTAGCATTGTCTTTTCTTTTTAAATATGATAATAATTTTGAAAACAGTGGTGGGGGTAAAATTATAAAAGTTCTCTTCCATAAGTAATAAATGCAGGGCTGGGGAAATAGCTCAGCTTCGTAAGCAGCTGCCTAGGAAACACAAGGTCCTGAGTTTGACCCACAATACAAAAAAAGTAATAAGTACAACATAATAATTTTTTATTTTTAAAGAATATAATATATTGATAGAAAGAACAACAGCATTAGAAATGATACATGATTTCATTAAGCAAAGTAACAGTAATTCAACAATGACTGCAGTATTATGTGATTCTATTATCAAATTAGTTGTTCAGATTACCAGATACAAGCATGTAAGATTTGTTTTAAGAAAAAATAAAACAATATCAAAGAAGTCATAAGAAATTCAAAAGAGGAAAAAAACCAGAGTAAAAATAAAATTTTCAAACAATGACTCGTTTCAAAAGATCAGCAGAAATCAACAATGTAATTATCCAAACTATTCTGCGTATATACCTAAATATGTCTTTTTCCCTTCTTCATTTGTCCTTTTCCTCATCTCAGTTTTTCCTTCCTATTGAAAAATTTCTTTCCCTTTCACAGTATCTGTTGTACCTTTTAGATATTAATTTCTATTTTAGATATTAATTACAATTAATTACTAATGAGATAATACGATGTTTGCACAAGTAGACCCGATTTATTTCACTTACAAGTACAATCTCTAGCTGCATTCACTTATCTAGCAATACCTCAAATTTGTCTTTTTTATAGCTGAATAATATTCCATTGTGTAAAAGTACCATATCTTCGTTATCCAATCCTCAGCTGATGGGCATTTGGGTTGTTTCAAAGATTTAGCCATGACAAATTGGTGCTGCCATAAATATATATGCCTTTTTTTTTGGTATGATGATTTCAGTTCTTTTGAAAAAAATAACTAGGAGGGGAATAGCTGTCTTGAATGGGACTTCCAATCCTAGCGTTTTGAGAATCTCCATACTGATTTCCACAGTGTTTGTACCAGCCTGCTCTCCTACCAATAGGGGAAGAGTGTTTCTTTTCCACCAGAAAAGGGTTTCTTTTCCCCCCCAGCCTCTCCAGCATTTGCTATTGTTTGACTTCTTGATGATAGCTCTTTCTGGAATAAGATAGTATTTCAATATTGTTTTAATTTGCATCTCTTGAATGACTAATGATGTTGAACATTTTTCCACGTATTTATTTGCCATTTGTATCACTTTATTTGTGAAATATATATTCATCTCAGATGCCCATGTTTGGATTGGGTCTTTGAATTTTGGAGACCTGAGTGTTTTTTTCTTTATTTCTTTATATGTTATAGATAGAAGTCCTTTGTCTGAAGGACAGTCTCATATACTTGTATGCTACTTCATGAACTTTCTTTTTACACTGTTGTTGATTTCTTTTGACATGAAGAAACTTTTCAAAAAGATGAGATCCCAATTGTTGATTCTTTGATTTCCTGCGCAGTTTGATTTTTGTTCATCAACTCTGTGCTTCTATGTCCTTAAGATTTCTACCTACTGTCCCTTCCAGAAGATTTAGTGTTTCAGTTTTAATATTTAAATCTTACATCCATTTTGACTGTAGTTTTGTGCATGGTGATAGGCATGGGTCTATTTTAAGTCTTTGGCATGTGGAAAACCAGTATTTCCAGCACCATTTATTAAAGAAGCTATCTTTCTTCCAATAAACATGTTGGGCCCCTTTCTCAAAGATAAGGCGTGTGCTTGTGGTTGTGTCTGAACCTTCTAATCTGTTCCACCGATCCTCAGGTCTGTCTCTAAGCCAGTGCCATGCTGATTTTAACACAGTACCTTTGTAATATAATTTCAAGTCAGGAATTTGATGCCTCCTGCCTTTCCTTTATTACTCAGGATTGTATTTGTGATTATAGGTCTCTTCTGGTTCCAGATGAATTTTAGGAATGTTTTTTCCTAGATCTGTGAGGTGTACTGATGGTATCTTAATTGGGATTGCATTGAATCTGTATAACAATTTTGGGAGTATGGCTATTTTCACAATGTTGGTCCTTACTAGCCAAGAGCAAGCAATATCTTTCCATGTCTTGAAATCTTCTTTGATCTTTTTTTTTCACTGTGTAAATATTTTACTTCCTTTGTTAGATCAATTCCTAGCTATTTCATTTTTTTGAGGGTGTTATTGTGAAAGGTGTGGTTTCCATAATTTCTCTCTTGGTATGTTTATTGTTTGTGTATTGAAATGCTATTGACTTTTGAGTGTTGATTTTGTATCCTGCTGAACTACTGAATTTGGTTATCAAATCTATAAGCCTCTTAGTGGAGCTATTGGAGTCTTCTATGTATAGTATCATGTCATCTGCAATTAGTGATAATTTCATTTCTTCCTTTCCAGTCATTATTCCATTTCTTTCTTTCTCTTGTTTAATTGTTCTGCCTAATACTTCCAGAACTATATTGAACAGGAGTGGTGATTGTGAGCATTCTTGTCTTCTTCCTGATTTTAAAGTGAAGGCTTTCAATTTTGTCCATTAAGTATAATGCTGGCTGTTGGTTTGCCATAGATGGTTTTTATCAGGTTGAGGCAAAGATCATCTATTCTGATTTGTGGTAGTGTTTTTGTCATCAATGAATGTTGGATTTTCTCAAAAGCTTTTTCTGCATCTGTTGAGAGGACCATGTGATTTCTGTCTTTGGCTCTGTTGTTGTGGTGTATTACATTTATGGTTTTGTGCATATTAAACCATCCCTGCGTTCCTGGCATGAGTCCCACTTGGCCATGATGTATAATCTTCATGGTGATTTGCTGCATTCTGTTTGCTAGTTTTTTATTGAGGATTTTTACATCTATGTTTATTAGGAAGATTGGCCTGTCATTCTCTTTCTTGGTTGGATCCTTCTGTGGTTTTGATATTAGAATAATACTTTCCTTTCTGAATAAGTTTCAGAGAATTGCTTCCTTTTCAATTTCATTGAAGAGGTTGAGAAGAGTTGGCATTAGGTTCTCCCTAAGTTTCTTGTAGAATTCAGCTGTGAATCCATCAGGACCTGGGCTTTTCTTTGTTGGTAGGTTTTTTTTTTTTTTTTCAATTTAGGGCAGCATCTACAGGGTATACAGAGTCTCTCTATGTAGATCAGACTTGTGATTCTACTGTTTTCAGCCTCCCCAGTGTTGGGATTAAAGGCGTGTGCCACCATGCCCAGTCTCGATCACCATCTCAGCACTCCCCGGGGGCAGGGCTGGACAGCACAGCCAGGAATCAAACTCTGGCCACTGTGCTCTGCCTAAGCAGGTGGTTTAGTCCACTGAGCTATCTGGCCCTTATTGGTAGGTTTTTAATTACATTTTTAATTTTATTGATTGACATTAGGTTATTCAAAATTTTTATATCTTCTTGATTCAGCTTTGATAGTTCGTATGTATATAGGAATTTGTCCATTTCTTTTGTATTTTCCATTCTGTGAGAGTAAAGATTTTGGAAGTAAGTATTGATAATCCTCTGAATCTCTATAGGGCCTGTAGTGATTTCACTCTTCTAATTCCTCATTGAATTTGAATTTTCTTTCCTTTTTTAAATGAGGTTGGTTAGGATTTTATCAATTTTATTTATTCTTTCAAGGAATCAACTCTTCAACTCATTAATTCTTTGTACTGTTTTCTTTGACTCCAATGTATTCATTTCTGTTCTGATCTTTATAACTTCCTGTTTTCTTGGAGCTTTGTTCTTGCTTGCTCTTGTTTTACTAGGAGTTCGATGTGTAGCTTTAAGATTGTTTATTTGGGCTCATTCTCTCTCTCTCTCTCTCTCTCTCTCTCTCTCTCTCTCCTTTTTTTTTGTGGGGGATGGGTCTACAGGGTGTTCAGGGTCTCACTACTAGATCAGACTCATAGTGATCTACCTGTTTACAGCCTCCCAAGAGCTGGGATCATAGGCGCATACCACCATACCCAGTCTCAATTGCCATCTCAGAGTGCCCCAGGGACAGGACTGGCATGGCAGGCCCGGGGATCAAACTCCTGCCCATTCATCTGCTTGCAGGTGTTTTAACCTGCTGAGCTATTTGGCCAGCCCTCATTCTCTTTTTCTGATATGGAATTTATCGATATTATTTTCCCTTTTGAGACAGCTTTCCTTTCATCCCACAAGTTCTGGTAAGTTGTATCTGCCATAAACAAACATTTGTGCAGTGAGCATGATGTCATTAGAAATCTGTAAGTAATTTAATACTTATTTACACACATATACATATTCATAATTTTAACTTTGTGCTTTCTCCCAACTTTGGGTAGCATATACTATTTCTAAAAGGAATATATTCCAGAAAAATGTAATACAACTTTTTAAAACTTCCAGGAGAGATTCTGGAGAAGCATTGAATAAGTCACCTCTTGAGTAAGACTGTCATTCCCCACAAATACCTTACTGAACCTTGACAATAATACTTCAGAAACAGATCACAATTAGTGCTGATATTACGTATGACAAAATAGAGAGGTGAAGAGTTTAGGAGCTTGAGAGACAGCCTAAGATGACAAAGTGAGAAACTAACAAAAGAAGAGTTCACTTCAGAGCCTCCTGTCCTAATTTCTGTGCTCTCTGTAAGAGCAGCACGGTGGGAGCTGGAGAAGTCCTGGGACTCGACGGAGCTGAGAGCTGGGAGGTGCGAGACGGGACCAGGGAGCCTGGAATTTTATTTTCTTCACAAATACAGAAGGCAAATCCAGGACTTAAATCCTGCCTGTCGTCCTTCTTGGATGGTTTTTCTGCTACTTATTATAGAATCCTAGGAGATTTTAATAAGATAATATCTTCAACATCATATTATGAAGAAAACATATGATGAAAGGGAAAGGAATTATAGTGCAGCAGCTTAACCCCAGGTTAATAGCCCAAACTGCAAGTATTATTCTGTTTACAAGATCTTCTTTCCACCAGAGGAAGAGTACTGTTGTTTATCATTTAAACATGTGCTATGTATATAGTTAGTAAAACTGATAGTATTAACAAAAACTTTAATAAACTCCATGATCAGAATAAAATGATATCTTGATCCAAGTCCTTAATTAGAAAAGTACATTTACCAACTGTTCTCATGGGAAATGGAGCCAGAATTCATCATTTAAAGTAATACCTAATTAATTCTTCTTTGTAACAGATGCCAGCCTTATTTTCAAATCTCTTCTAGACAATGCATCGCTATTTGAATCTCTTAATTACCTATCTTGGTTATTTATTATTTAACACCATACTATATGGGTAAATAAGGAGATATAGAAATCATCTTAGCTGTGATTTAATTCTGTGTTGATGCTGTAATGGCAAAGTGGAATGTTCAACACACGGACTCATTCATGATTCAATCAGAACCAATTGAAAAAAAAGTGGACTGTATCCTGGGCTGGGAGCTGAAGGCTGGTCTGACGCTGCCGGGTATTACTGCAAGGCCACACATCATTCTTTCCCCCTCGTCACACTTCACAAATACTGCATTTTTGTTATACAGCCACTGAAATATGTGTAATTTAGGGCCCTTTCCAGGGTGAAGATTCATTACGTTTCCTAAAACTCTGTCCATTAAATGCTTAATACATTACATTCTTTGCCAACAAATAATTCACAGTTCATTTTAACTTACTCTGCATATAGGTATGGGTATCTATAAGTACACACATAGACACACACTCACTTAGAGATACATCTCTGCCTGGTCTTAATGTTTAAATTCTTTTCTAGAGTGTTCTCATTAAAAAGAGAAGCAAGAGAGTGTCAGCTTGTAAATTCACTAATGCCTACAGATATATATTATTTATTACAGGCAAGAATGAAAATCCTCTTCAGTGAAAAATTTCAACATAAACCTGTGGGAAGCATCTTATATGTTAAATGATTTTATTGATCAGTTAAGAAAAACTGTCATGATAGAAATTTAGGATATGTGGTTTGAGTTCCTATCAATATTTCTTTAAGAAAATAATACATGTTTGTATTCCAATAAGTACTTGACAAAAGTATAATGTAAAAAACAGAAAAAAATGTGGAAAAATATGTTAAAAATGGTGTGAGTACTTAATGTAAAAATTAAAGCTAAGAACATTTAAGTAGAAACTTTCGTATCGCTATTGTAGGGGATCTGAACATTGTAAATGTTCAAAAGGACTTTCACCTTTACAGTCATAGGTGGCTTTTACTCTCATGTCTGTGGCTGAAACCTGGGGATCGTGTCATCTCGTCTTCCTCACTTGCTTCTCCATTTGTTTATTGGATTAGCTCAATCCTATTGCCTAAATGTTTCTGACACTCAATTACTGTCCTCTGTTGCAATGGTCTCTACCTTGTCTGAGAGACAACGTTTCTCATGCAGCCACCATAGAGCGTTCCACGAGGGTTCTGAACGCTCCCTCTCTGTGGGTCTTCTTCCATCTGTTCTCTACACTCTGGCTAAAGTGATGCTCTAAGATCACATGTAAGACACAATTCCTTAAAACTTAGTTGTGTGCTATTGCTTCTTCATGAGCCCTGAGTTCCCTAACACGCCCACTGGTTCTGCTTTCTGCTTAGCTACCCAAATCTAAGAGCAAATTAGAGTTGTTTATCATCTCCTTGTGTCTTAACCTACAATCATATTGTTTTCCTTCAATAGCTTGTTTTTACCTACGTTAGGACTGTCTCATGTTATTCCAATGTTATTCACTAATCATTTCCTGAATGTCAGTCACTATTCTAAGCAACGAAATACATTGGTGAAAAAGATCAACAGCTTCTCTGCCATAAGGAAACTTTTATTTTAATGGAAGAGAGGTCAGAAACAAGAAAAAGAGGTACATTGCCCAGGAGAAAGAGTGAACAAAGGCCTAGCCCTAAGCGTAAGATACGCCTGGGCTTTTAGGCCACTGGGATGTTCTTCTATGCTGTCCTTTACTGAACCTGCCATTTGCATACATTCTAAGTCTGCTTAATTCTCTCTCTCTCTCTCTCTCTCTCTCTCTCTCTCTCTCTCTCTCTCT
>NW_004524660.1:4749451-4764226 GCF_000260255.1 Octodon degus
TCTCTCTCTCTCTCTCTCTCTCTCTCTCTCTCTCTCTCTCTCTGTTTGGTACTAGGAATTGAACTCATGACCTTGTGCTTGCCAGGCGTGTGCTCTGCCCTGAGCTATATCCCCTGCCCTTAATCACCGCTTGTGTAAGGTTTTACTTGACTTCTGCATTCAGATTGGAACAGAGACTTCTCCATTTTATGTGCCCCAAGGTTCTCTCCTCTTGCTCTTTTGTAATACAAAGTGGATTTTGATTATTTCAAACTTTCAGACTAAAGCGCCTTCTCAGGCAAAGCGCAGTGTAATCTCACTGCGCTCCTGTAATCTCAGCACTTGGGAGGCTGAAAACAGGAGAATCACTGTGAGTCTCATCTATATAGTGAGACCCTTTAGACCCTGTACCAAATACATAAAAATAGAATAAAAATAAAAATAAGAAGATCATTTCAAATTTGATTTCCATAATGTAAAGTCCATAAAAACACCATTTATCTCAAGTGATGTCAGAAAAAAAAAAAAACCTCATATGAGTCCTACTTAGTGAACATAAATTTATATCTATATTTGAAAAATATAAATAAGTAAAATAATATTGGTTAGTTCCAAAGGTTAACATACATATTTAGTTGCTTATACATGTAACAAAGAAGACACAAAACTTAAACAAAGAAAATCTACAACTGAAGATTTTCTCTTCTGAAATGTTAGGGTTGACTTCCCTAAGGGAATGTCAGGCTGGTTGAGGCTTGTGTCTTAGTCCATTTTCTAATGCTAGAATGAAATATTACAGACTAGATTGTTTTATTTTATTTTAATTTTTTATTTCTTTATGTATTTGGTACAGGATCTTATGAAGTAGTTCGGACTTTCGGTGATCCTCCTGTTTTCACCCTTCCATTGCTGGGATTACAGGTGTGCACCACCATACCCAGTTTCAGCGGTTCTATCTGGTAATCTGAGCAACACATTTTATGATAATAATATGCAATATTACAACCATTGTTAATTTTCTATTTCTGTTTTGAAATTCTGTACCATTTGTACTGATGTGTGTTGCTTTCTTTCGGCCTTTGTGTGTGTGTGTGTGTGTGTGTGTGTTTGTTTGTTTTTCCTTTTTAAAATAGAAAAAGAATACATATGATATTTTGGGCATAATGCTAAAGGCAGTGGTGACAGTTATGTTTGTCAATTTGATTGTCTTGATAACTGGAACATTGTAAAAACACACATTTGTTTGTGTCTTGGTGGGTCTTGAAGACATAATTTGTGTGTTTATTTTTGGTCCTCAGTTCCCTTTCTTTCTTTCTTTCTTTCTTTCTTTCTTTCTTTCTTTCTTTCTTTCTTTCTTTCTTTCTTTTTTCTTTCTTTTTCTTTTTTTTCAGAACTCAGGCCTTGCACTTGCCAGGGAAGCGCTTATTCCCCTGAGCCATCTCCCCGGCCCTCGTCAGCTCCTTTCTTGCAGGCACTAGTCATGTCATCTGCGTCCCACTTGGGCCAGCACGACATGCGGTCCTGGGGACTGTACCTTGGTCCTTGACCTTGCCAGCAGGGTGCTTAGACTGCTGAGCTATCTCCCCAGCCTAGATTAATTTTGAAGAGCACAAGTTCACTTATCTTAGGGTTCTGGAGGTGGGAAGTCGAGGAGGGTGGGGCTTTCCTCTAGTGGAACCTTCGGCCACACCACATGTGGTGGCATCAGTACGAGATGATGCCCTGGCAACCTTTCTTTATAAAGACACTAATGGCGCCATAGAATGCCCAAGGTGAGACCGTATGTAACCTTAATCGCTTGCCCGTGTCCCAGCTTCCAGACATCATGAACACTGGAATTAGAGCGAAGACTTTCTAGCACGTGACCCTTCATGTACAAAGCACGAACGTAGCGGTAGTAGGCTGAATGTTAAAAATTAGTTAGAAAAAAAGACTTAACTAGCTGAGGAAGCTGTCCAGGGTGGCACCACGGGAGTGCTGAGGATCAGAGGAGAGGTAGGAGTTTTCTGAGGGTGCAGACTTTGGGTGAGGCTTGAATGGCAAGCAGGAGGTGGCCGTGTGAATACCAGGGTTATAGAGAAAGGCGAGCCCAGAAGTTGTAATGCGAGAATGAGTGTGGCTGTCGCCAGAAAATAGGACGAGTGGACGTGGCGATCACAGGGAAGAGCGGTGAGAGAGGACGTCTGACACGCAGACAGAGGTCAGATCTCAGGCCACCCTGCGGCCTGTCGAAAGGAATCTGAACATCGTTTTGGGTCTATTGAAAACCGTGGGTAGTACAGGAAAGGAGGGTGGCATGATGTGGATTGTACTTGAAGATCACTCTGGCAGTTTTATAAGCCAAACGTTTTAGGAATCAGGACAATGAGACTAGTTCAAATTTCATAACTGACATTAAGGGATTGCCTCTATGTGACCAAAGACAGGAGAGCGACTTGTGTCAATCTGAGTAAGAAATGCCCGACTAAACTGGACCTGTTGATTGTGGGCATGGCTCGGGGGTCTACTGAAGACAGAAGACCCACCCTTGACTTGAGTGATACCAACCACTAGGCTGTAGCCTGAAGGGAATGAAGGGAACCCGAAGAAGGCTGCCCTTCACCTCCAGCGCCGTCTCCCGGCTTCCAGCAAAGACCTTTTGATCTGATAGGGACTCCTGGGACTCTACAGGAGCTCCAGGCCCTCAGCCGCCTGCCCGCGCTCCAGCTTACAGCCAGCCCTTCAGCACTTCTCACGTGACTCTGCAGGCAGCCACTGTAAGCCGATCTTGTAAATTCTTACGCATTTTTATATTCTGCATTAAATCGGCTTCTCTGACAAGTACTGTCTGATACAGAGGATCCAGAAGCGATGCTGTCCGCTCTATCACAGAGATCATCTCCTCTTAAAGAAGTAAAAGGCAGTAAAAATACTTGGTAATAAAGCAAACTTTCATTTGAATCCCCGCCTACTTGCAGAATTTTGAACTAGTAAATTTTAAAATGAGGATAAGAATCTACAAATCACAGTGTTATCTAGAATGTCTGTGAGGGGATGCTTTTGTCAATGGTCGTACTGATATGGGAAAAAGAGATATGCAGGCTTATTTTTTGTCCCTTTATAAGACGAATACTCGGAGGAACAATACTTTAAGTCACCAGTGAGAGTGATTTATTAGCAAGGCTGCGTTGTCATGTTCAGGTGCTGTGCCAGGTGCTGAGGCCATGGCAAGAACAGTTCTCAGGCCATGTTCTCTGTTCTCTGTGTTGGCATATTACGGCGCATTAGGAGAGAGAGACGATACGCAGTGAGTGACGTGGGCTTGGAGCAATCTGCAAAGGACAAAATCTTTTAAGGCTCATAATAACAAGCCTTAAAATACTGACCTATTTTAAAGTTTTAGGTATCGTCTCCCTACTGTGAGACACTGAAAGAGCAAATAAGATCCTACAATAGAGAGAATGAAAGGGAAAGAAACTGTTCAAAAGAAAAGAACATTTGTATCTGACAGGATCAGCGAATAGGCCTTGCTTTATCTTGCTCTTAATCATCCAGCAGAAAAGTGTAGAAAGTAAAGCCATATTAATATGCTGAACTTTAAAAGGCTCCAGTTAACAACTTCTGACATTGCCAGTTCTATGGGAAACCCACAACTATTATGGAGTACTGGACTATATTGGGTTATTTTGCTGAATTCATGCACCTACAATATTTGAATGGCAATGTAATACCCATCTCAGACGAAAAGTAGACAAAAAAGGGGAGATATAAATGAAGGACCATTTTGTAGTGAAAAATATATATCTGTATTTACAAAACAGGATAGACATACAGCTACTTTCTCTTCGTTCAATGAGAACAAAGATTTGTACTAATAGTGTTTAGGTAAGATATCATATCTGCATCTTGTACTCTGAATAACTACTATGAAGACAACAATATATGTATTAATTATTATTACATAGCAATGTATTAATTATTGTAACTGTCTTACTAACCTGTGTTGAAACTGTCTCTTTGCTATTTCTTTCTCAATAAAATTAATTAAATAAAAAAAGAAAAGAACAACTGGGATGATGGAAAAGAGAAAAGAAGGATGAGACAAAAAGAGATATGTGTATACACATGGTAGCTAAGATAATTGTGCTGCTGATTTCTGTTAGTTCATTGAAAGGAAAGGTTCATGCCTAAATAGGGTCACTTTTGCATACCCATGCCTGGTAATCTGAATAACTACTTTGAAGATATCACTATGCAACATAACAAACTTTTTAATTTCCTATCACCTTGTTTTGAAACTATGTATCATTGTTATTATTTTTTTCTCTTTAAAATAAAAAAAATGAAGTTTAAAGAAAGACTCCTAGAATTTCAGATAGAGACCAGAAGGGGAGCTGAATTATGCAATTATTTACTTGTTTTTGTCTTGTAAAAAGTGGAGTTTGTAGCATACATCTTGACAGGGATTGCAGAGAGAAGCTAAAATACAGACTCTTCCCTGAGTTGAGAAATTCTACGTCACAGATGCAGAGCAAGGAGGTTGGGGAGCGCACGGTCTGTGGTGATGACAGAGATTGTGAGGCCACAGTTTAGGAGGCAGCATGCAATGCATGTGTTCTAGAACACAGAGGGGAATTCCGTTTATAAATTCTCAAGCTTTGCAGCATCCAAGGTATTGCAGGCCAAGCTGGAGGAGCGGGAGGAATTGGGCTCAGCGACCTGTGCTGGAAGATGGGTGAAAAATTAGGGCAGCTTTTTCAGTCCAGATGGATAAAGCGGTTTAAGAGTAATGTAATTATTATTATTAGTATTATTTTTTTGAACACTTTATTGCTCACCTTTCACACAAAGCACACCTCCAAGCATTTTCTTTCACAGCTGACAATGTTTGTGTATAAGAGATTCATGTAATTAAATTACATTTTCTTCTTACAATATTTATAAACTCAAAGATCTTTTTGGAGTCTGACCACAACGGCCTTAATGATGGTATAAACACCAAAAAACAGATCATGAATCTAAATCTAGCTCCATTTATGATCAAAAGACCTACAAACTTTTTTTTTTTTATTTTATTTTTTAGGGAAGGGTCTACAGGGCGTTCAGGGTCTCACTACTAGATCAGACTTGTAGTGATCTGCCTGTTTACAGCCTCCCAAAAGCTGGGATGACAGGCATGTGCCACCACACCCAGTCTCAATTGCTGTCTCAGTGTGCTCCAGGGGCGGGGCTGGCATGGCAGGCCTAGGGATTGAACCCCTGGCCCCTGCTCCTGCTTGCATGTGCTTTAATCCACTGAGCTATTTGGCTGGCCCTAACATTTTTTTTTCTTTTTGTGTGTAGCCATTCAAAAAAAACCAGGAATAATGATATAAATCCAAATATGATAGGAAAATCCAGGATGTAAACAAGCTATAGTATACATCAACTGATTTTTTGGACCATTTCAAAAGTAATCAAAGTAAATAATGCCTTTGATTAAGTACCTCTGATTATGTTCCTTTTTCTTGAAGAAAGGTAGTATTAAGAGATAACATTTAGGAAAGTTGTATTTTTATTCTGCAAACTCATTGTAAATATAGTACTCTACAAAAGCCAAACAAAACAACAATAAACATGTTCATCCCCAAGAAAAAACCCTTTGCATTCAACTCTTCCGTGGAAGGGTTTCTCACTCACTATGATCATTTCCAACCCTGTACTCTGTGCTTAGAGATGGTGGGGTTGACAGTGTTCCTTCCTGTATGTGCTGATGTGGCTGAGGATCCTGGCAGCCCCTTGGTGGTCCTTGCATGCCCTTGTCCCAGCCCTGCATCCTCTGAGCAGGGATTCTACATGCCACTTGCCAGACCAGCTCTGTGGTGGTCCTGGCCTCAAAGTCAGTGTACCTCAGCTGTTCCACCTCTTATTATGATCTACTTGTTCTGAAGGCTGTCCTGGCTTCTTTGTGCCCTGAAAGGTTAGAGTCTCTTAAATTGGGTCATTGGAAACATTTTCTTTCCTGGTACAGACAAGCCAAATCTTCAGTTTCCTTTAGCTATTCTTTTGATCACCTGGAATATTTTATCCTTTTCCTATGAGAGGAAGTTTAGCTTTTTAAAAAATGTGTGGCAGGATGGGGCAAGCCATTTGGAGATGCTCTGCCTTCTCAGACAGTGAGAATGTGAGAAAAACTTTCCTTGACTGACCTCTCAGTCATTGGCAAAGTATAAATCACTGCAGACCAATGGCTTAATTGACTCAGTACAGAGGATTCTCTTTCCCTTGTGATTTCTGGGGACAGCCTATGCCCTCTGCCTTTTGACCTGGTCATTCTGCATACTCTTAAGAATGCAAGAAGGGATGTTCTTCAAAGGCGATGTTGAATTGTGCTCTCCTCTAGTACTGTCTTTTATTCACCTCTCTCCATGCTTTAGGCTTTTGTAATCTCTTAGAGTTTCAGAAGCAACTGGAAGTTTTTCTTAAGTACAGATGTGAATGTCAGATGTCTACCAAACTGCCTGATGTACAGCAGATGCTGGTTCAATGGTAACTGTATTTCTTCAAATTCCTTCATCTTTTAAGATAATTAAAACATTTTTCTTTTAATTATTTTTATAATATGCCCATTAGTCCTACATTACTTTTAAATCAGTGGAATTTAAATAGCATGCTTAATATGGAGAGACCTAGGGTTCATCAGAGAACAGATTGAGGACTGAATTTCTATAAGGATTAAAAATTGTGTAAAGAATAAATCCATCATTTGCTTTTTAGGAATAATATTTGTTTATAGTTTTATGGGAGCAATTTTTGAATGCATAAATGAAGCCTTCACACATTGTAAGGTTTTTCTGAAGTGACAATACAAATGTAGTAAACGTCTTCTAAAGATGTGTGATTTTGGAAGAGTTTCACCCGAGGAAACTAAGACAAGGAATGGTTTGTAAATCCTCTATCTAAAGAATTTATTCCTCCCACCAATTCCATTGCCTTAGGGTAGATTTTTTTCCAAAGGAAAACATTTTTTTTTAAACTATTCCAAATCACCAAGCCAGTTCTTTAACTCAAGGGCCTTTGGGGCAGCAGACAGGTTACCTTTCCTGCTACAGATTGCTCTATAGACTTTTTATAAGAAGAGTAGAATTCCCTTTTGGTTTTGAGTAGGATAGACATTACCTTGCCTTTGACAGTGTTACAGATTTTAGAAAGAATTCTTGAGCAAACCATGGAAGCAGCTAGTCTTAACTTGTGGATAATATGCAGTTAGAAGTAGGGGGAGGAGAAGTCTTGTAAGGGAAACTGCAAGCACAAAAGATCGGAAGCTATTGTGTTCTCTTCTGACTGAGCTCACCAAAGTCCCCATTCCTGCTTGCATCAAAAAGTTCTATTCAAGGGTAGGAGCATATATAAAAATAAATACTTTAGAGCTTTAAACATCATAGATTATTGAAATTCAATAAACTCATAGAAAGTTAGTATGTATAAAGCAGATTTATTTTTATTATGTAAGCATGAAAACTAAAAAAAGTTCTCTAACCTTAAAAAAGCTGAAATGATTTTCTCCTATAAAAATGTGTTCTCGGGTTTCATTGCCTTGTGCCGGTTTTTAGCTAGAGTGAATTTTTATGTTTGAGCCATAAACCTCTGAAAATCATACCACTGGCTTAGAGAGGAAGGCTGACACTGCTTTAATTGCGGCGACGGTGGGGGCCAGGAACGTGGACTTAACTCCTTCTCTCACATGCTGCTGCCTGTGCTGTTGGCCTTGGTGCATCAACTCTGAAAACTCATGTCTCAAATACACAAACTTCGCAGGTAGTAGGGTTTGACCCAGTCCCGCATGTGCACTGGCCCGACCCGCTGAGCTTATGACTCAGTGCGGGCATAGTGGCAAATGCCTGTAATGCCAGTGCTGGGGACGCCGAAATCAAGAAGAACGCTGCGAGTCTGAGCTGCTCAGTGAGACCCTGTATCAAATACATAAATGGAAAAAAAAATAGACGAGCTAGCACATGGTGTTTCTTTATTTAGGTTTTTTCCCCTTCAAAGAAATATTGTCTTTAGTGTCACTCTGAATAGTGTCATTTCTTTCATTGAGACCAAAGCAATCTACTATCTCTGTAGAACCCGATTTTCCTAGGTTGTTGTAGTGAACACGACAGACCTAGATTTACAAGCCTCCCTTGATGATTAATATCACTGGGATCTTTCTTTGTAACAGATTAAATATATGGGGTTTGATCTTATGATATGAAATGAGAAATGTTTTCAAAACTCATTACCCCATGAGAGAAAAACCCTAGACTTTTGGCTACAGCTGCTTTGGCAACATTGTCTGTATTCTGATGTAAAAGCAAATGATTAAGCAACTGTTTAAGGAGATCAATGAAATATAAGTGGCCTGCAGTAAATGACTCATGAAACAAGCAAAACTATTCACAAACATCGTAGGGATCTCAAATGTGGAAAAGGTTTTGGCATTCACTGTTGTAGCATATTTAGATTATCAACTGCAAAGACATTCTGATCTGCACTATAGAGTGTTTAGTACACTGCGAACACTTGACAAAAATAAATCAATTATAATGATATATTGAACAAAAGGAGAAAAGGAAGACAGAAGTTTTTGCAGTTAGATACCTAGGAAATTTTATCCGAGAATGGCTGAAGGAACAGCCTTAATGAAATAAGCTGGGACAGAGCCATGAAGTCAATAACTACATTAGCAATTCCATCCTTTCAGCGAAGAAGCAGTCGAGGCCGTGTCTCCACAGCTATTGAGGAGACATCTTTGCAGATGTGCCGGAGGAGTCCAAGGCCTCTGGCTGCCTCAGCTCCCCAAGGACTGCCTTTAAAGCAACTGATGGGTTAAGCTGGCAGTGAAGAAAGCCCAGCCACCAGGGTGCCCTGGGACTGGGTCTGGAAATTTGTGGAAAATTCTGAGACATTCTACATTCAATCAAAGTCCAGATATGGATTTGATGACTTTTGAGAAATTTCCTCTTCTTTTTTTTTTTTAAATCCATCTTGCTTTTGTTAAAGACAGAATAATAATGTAAACAATCACATTGTGCCAAGGCTGCAGAGGCTGAAAAACTGTATTTCATAGAACCATAATATTTTAACCCTATAAGGAATCTTAATGAAAATGTTTCATGATTTGCCTAAAACCACAGAATCATGTAGTGAAGAAACTAAGTCTAGGTTCCAAGACTTGTGACCCAGTTAGTACTGTATTTTTTTTCTTACTTCATCCTGCAAATTTATTCTGGTAGTAACCACAAACTGAGTAAATTCTGCTGATGCCCTATTGCTTATTTACTATGGAGGGTTATCCTCTTTGGTTTCCTTCATCCTTCTCTGCCCACTGCCTAACTTTCTCTTTGTCTCTCTGCCTTCCTTCCTCCTGTTGTAACTGTGTGATTTTTGGGGGATCTTTGCCACATTTGTTTGTCAACAGGTACAATATTGTTGAAAATCTACACTAATAACACTGTTTTTTTAATTTTTTTTGAGAAACTCTCTTAAGACATAATTACATTTAGAATGACAATTTCTAGATATGACACAGATAATTCATCTTCCTCTTTCTAATTTTGAACATGTCATTTTAATTGGCTTACATTTATTATGAACTAACAATACATGAAAGACTGTAGAAAACAGGAAGTGGGCTGAAAGGTCACATTCCATTGCAGGATTGAGAAAGGCTTTGCAGCCAGACTTGGCTTTGAATGTGGCCGAGGTCCTCTCTAGCCACTTAGCATTGGCAAGGGCACTGACTGTCCTGAATCTCCAATACTTCTTTGCGTCTTTCTAATTTAAAGGTTTCACTGATGTCTACCACACAAGCCCAACAGAGGACCTGCATACTGAGTATAAAGTATTTGGAGACATGCCTTAAAAAATCATCTCCAGATCCCAAATTGTTGTTTAATTCTGAGCTAGTAGTTCTCAAAGCGTGGACCTGTACCCAGAATTCCACTACCACCCAAAGACTGTTAGAAATGAAAATTTTGGATTCCCACCCAAACTTCTGAAATTAGAAACCCTGGGGGTGGGGGCCAGTGATCTCTGCTTCAACAAGACTTGGGGTGATTGTGGCTCACAGATGTTTGCTAGTCCCCACTCTGCACCAGCAGCTGGAATCAGGGGGTTCCCTTTTTAACTGACCATGGTGTGCACTTCTTTCTCCCCCAGAGTCTTGCAATTTGTATGAAAGTGGAATGTACACACAATGGAATACTATTCAGCCCCCAAGAGGGTGTAAAGCCCTGTCATTTGCTGCCACCTGGTTAGAACTGGAGGCTCTTGTGTCACACAAAATAAGCCATGTGCAGAGAGTTAAATGGCATCTGTTCTCACTGATTTGTGGAAAACAGCAAGTCAACACTGTGGAAAAATATGATGGAATTAGAAGTCATCAGAGACTTGCACGTACAAGGTGGAATAGGGGCTCAAAGCTGTTCACTGAGGGGCGTTAAAATGCAGATAGAAGAAATTAATCATAACTTTTCTAAAGCATCTTAGGATAGCTATTGATTGAAACAGTCTGTGATGTATTTTTAAATGACTAGCAAAGGATAAAAAATTATAAAAGCATTAAAAAATTGTGTCATAAGAGATGCAAACCCTTGTCACCCTGGCTTGATTTTTATATACTGCATTCATGTATATGTCATCGTGCTGCACCTTGTACAGAAGCCCTGATAGAAAAGCAATTGATCCTGAGTTCAATCCGTGGTACTGAAAAAAAAAAAAAAAAAAAAGCAGTTGACAAACCTAGTACAGTGAGTAGTTTGTCCTAGTTTTTGTGTTCCACCTAGCAATCCACTCTGCATGAAGCCCACTTTTTAACGCTTTATACTACATCAGAACTAAGCCTCAGTTTGGTTCCAGGCTATTTATTTTGTGGGTTCATGATTTGCAAAGTCTCATAAGCTACAGTGAGTTAAAGTCAATATAATCAGTAGGAGTTGAAAAACCATTGTTTAATTGTTCGGCTGACTGGTGCTGGGAAAGCTAAATTGATCAATCTTGACTAAGAGTAGTTCCAGCTGGTTCCTGTACATTCCTATTTGCTCAGAACTGCTATTACATTATTAAATGGTTGAATTCTCAACCTCTGTTGGACATTTGTTTCTTTTCTTGATGACCTGCGTGCAGCTTGATTAGGTTAGTCTGCATCTTTGCTGGGCGATTTCTCTGTCCCTCTTTTATGTATTTAGTACAGGGCCTATAGGGTCTCACTACGCAGATCGGACTTCTAGTGATCCTCCTCTTTTCAGCCTCCCAAATGCTGAGATCACAGGCGTGCGCAGCCCCCCCCCCCCACTCGCAGTCGCCGTTTCAGCGCACCCCAGGGCGGGGCTGGCACTCTGGGCACTTTTTGTTGCATAAACCTGACAACATTTTGGGCTTGCAATTCCTAGCAACACCTTATGATGGCTTACGGCACTGTCATTTATAGGAACAAACTACTGGATTCCACAGGACGATATGAGTGGAGGTTCTTTGAAAGTGTTAGGAGCATCGTACAAATCTGAAGAACCGGTACTTGGTCATTTGGGAAAGTTGCCTCGGCGGGGTAGGCTTGGAACAGTGTGGTGGCTCAAGTTTTGTTTTACGCTTCCCTGCTGCTTCCTCCCTCCCTCCCTCCCTCCTGTGCTTCCCTCCCTCTTTCTTTCTTTAAAGTATGTCAAGAGTTTTCCTTAGACCCCTGGATGCTCACAGTTGCTTTTCTATGACCACAAAAAGTAAACAACGTAATAGTATCAGAGCTAGAACTTTGGGGAAATAACCTGCTGATATGTATTTGCTCTTGAAAATAGACAAATCAACTTAATCAAGTTTACAACATCATGGAGGCTGGACTATGAGGCTCTCGACAATAGGTCCAGAGACTGGGGCAAGATCATTTATAAAGACACTGTCAGATGGTGGATTTTAAGGGCCAGAGAAGTTGAGTCGGAGCATTCATGGTTCAGATCGGCTTCCTGCAGTCAGCCACTCGGTGCTATTCCGAATGTCCTTTGATCAATTTAGTTCTATTGAAAGACACAAATACATTCATAAATTGTTCTACTGTAGGAAGAAATGAAGCTCTTATGAATTCATTTTGTGATTCTGGTTTCTAAAGTTCTCTAGTGCTTTTTCTCTGGTGTGTATTCCACAATCAAATAGGCCCCAAATGCAAATGACTGTAGCATAAATTCCACATCCCAGAGACTCAAGCATGCCTCTTACCAGGACATGGTACCAGACTGACATCGCTAGTGATGACGAAAAGTGATTTTGAAACATAGCGGGAAAGGAGTAGGCAGGCTAAAACCCACAGTCAACGGAGTTACTACCTCATTGGCAAATGCACAGTTGCAGTTCCCTTTAATTAGTTCAGAGTTAGGTGACAACAAATTTAATCAGCGAGCTAACAAGTGCAGCAGCTGACTGCTTTCACCACCCTGAGTGCATGTGTTGACTGAAAAAAGTAAATAAAATTACCTCAACTGCAACAATACAGTGGCATCCTAATTTTATTATAGTAGCAACCTTTCAGAAGTACCATACAGCGATGAAAATTATTTCCTAAGTACTTTTTCTCCTCTTTAATATGTCACTATCATTTAACCCTTTGGAGACAAGACGGCTAAATTGCAGTCCACAGCTCGGGAGACAGCACATTTTTCTGTGTTCTGTTTCTTTGCAACGATGAAATAAGATGCTTCTCAAATCTTGTTTGAATTCACATTAGCAGCTACATTCCTGGGTGCCAAAATACGGCCCTGGGCAGACAGAAACATCTACTCAAAATTCAGTGTTGTTCCAATTAGTTAAACATACTCAGAAGGTGGCAACGTGTCTGATTTTTTTTTTTTTTTGTATCTTGTCAGTGAGATAGGAAGTAGGTGACATTTTTCTCACTCTATTCATGACCTATTTGGGTACATTCTCTTATTTATTTTATATTAATTAGCTTGGCTTCTGCCATGATTTTGTTAAATTCGCAAAGAACTCTCTAAATCCGTGCTATTCACTCAAAACACTTCTTCTATCCTCAGGTTTATGGATGCCATGGTGTCAAAATACTCTGTTCTTTAAATAGTTATACTATTTAAGATGTTTTAATAAAAATGGTTAATAGTAACCTGCTCTTGTAACGAATTATATATATAATGAAGAAGATATCTTCATTTTCCTGCCTTTAGGCTCCACCAAAAATACTGGGCAACAGATCTTATTAGAAAGCTTTTCGTTACCCACTTATAAAGATGCCTGATCCAGTGTATCACGAAGAATTTTAATTAAAAGAAAGAAAGAGCCATAAAAGTCGTGCTTGAAGTAGCTCTAACCTGAGGCCTTCCGATGTCCCTGGAGGAGTTTCATATTAGGGTCCAGGATGTCCTTTCGTTCATTTCAGCTGGAGAATCACTCACAATTTTAGTTACTATCTGGCAATTTAGTTACTTACTTCATTTAGCTCACGACTCTGGAGGTAGCAGCTGCCATGATGCACAATTTTCAGGGGGTGGGTACTGCAGAGACAGAAGTGAATGCGGCAACTGGATTTGAACCCAGGACTGCACCTTCCACTGGTGACCCTCAGAATGATTAACTGTGTTGGCATCCTGTTTGACGTGCAGCAAATGGTCCAGCTTCTCCATGCTGGCCTTTGGCTCCTGAAGGTTCCAGGAACAACTCTGCCTTCTCTTTGGCTTGACTTCCCCACTGGCCAATGGGCTTCATAATTTTCCTCAGAAGACTGATCGATACAATCTTGTGGAACCCTCTGTTCCACAAACCAATTTCATCACAGGGCCAGAGACTGATTCAGGGGAAGCCATCATTTTCTTCCCCAGTGACACAACTCCTTTCCTTTGAGTATATTTCAAATGCAAGGCGGCCGTGTGCTTAGGAGCCAGGCCAGCATGAGTTCAGTTGCTGACCTCCCTTTCGCGTTGGCAGGATTCTCAATGTGCTTAACGTTCCAACCCAAGATTTCATATCTTTAAGGCAAATGTTCAGATACCTACCGCCTAAATTTACTGTGGGACTTACGTGACATCATAGAGCTGTTTTTTTTCTTTGAATTTTATTTTAAAGCAAAAAAAAATTAATTCAATGTATACATGAAAAGAACCAAACAACCTTAAACTGCCAGCCAAAGGGATAAAGCAAATATAAAACTATGCACAATTAGAGGAGCCAAGAAAATTTTATCTGGTGGAGATTTGCCCCTCGTGCCAACAGTTACACATGATTTGTTTTAATCAGTACTGGGAAGGCTGTGAACATATTTGAATGAGGGGAAACCGCTAACATTGGTCTTACTGATAACCCAAATAACGGATGAATCTCCTGGCCTTGAAATGGGGTTAGCATGGATAGTTTCCTCATGCTTCATCACCCTGGCCTGCTTTCCTTCAGCTGTGGGTGACATGCTCATCACAAATACCCTGCAGCCGCTTTCCCGAGAGGCCTCCCAGCTGCGTGACCTTCTGAGTCCTTCGCGTCCTACTGCAGCCGTGACCCCAGGCTCTGTGATCAGCATTTACTAAAGTCTGTGGGCAACGGATTGATTTCACTGTAGCACACAGACCAAAAACTTGAAACTGTCATTTTAACCACTTTCTTTTAAAATCCCTGAGCTGGTCTCAGCGTCGGGTTTACGTAAGGCATCCGCTTCCCAGTCTGCTGAGTCTCTGGAGATGTGTTGGACTTTCCTGAGCCCCTTGGAAACTTCAAGTTTGTACTTAATTAGCCATAGAAGTTTAATTCTTCTATCCTCTATCTAGGAAGGGTCTCTCTCTCTCTCTCTCTCTCTCTCTCTCTCTCTCT
>NW_004524660.1:4764761-4781094 GCF_000260255.1 Octodon degus
CTCTGTCTTTCTGTCTCTCTCTCTCTGTCTCTGTCTCTCTGTCTGTCTCTGTCTCTCTGTCTCTCTCTGTCTCTCTCTGTGTCTCTCTCTCTGTGTCTCTGTCTCTGTCTCTCTCTGTCTGTCTCTGTCTCTCTCTCTCTCTCTCTCTCTCTCTCTCTCTCTCTCTCTCTCCTTCTTTCCTTCTCCCAGCCAGAACCCCTGTCAGTTCTCTGCAGCAATGGAGACAGAACCAACGTTGCTGTCTTCGGGAGCCGAAGCCGCTTTTCTCAGTTTTGCTGCAAATCATCTCCACTGTGTTCCTTCACTGCACGCTCATTAATAACGCTATTATTAAGCTTTTATTTATTCAGTGCCGACGCTAAATGAGGAACAAACGAGGAAGCACAGGGAGCCGAATGTTCGTTGGTGTCCCTGCCCCTGATCTTCTATCTTCGCTATTTGTTTCATTTCTACACTTTAGTAACTCTTCTGGCTTTGAGAAACATCAAGAGAGTAAAACCTGAGAAAAAGATATTCTTTCTCCACAACTAGAGAACACCACAAAATTGTTTCAAAGTCCCTGCCTTCACAATAGAATTAAAGTACTATTCTAACGTTCTTATTCTAATTTTTTTTAAAATTTAATTTTATTTATGTATTTGTTTGATATAGGGTCTCACTACGCAGTTCTGACTCGCAGTCGTTCTGTCTCAGCCTCCCCAGTGCTGGGTTTACAGGCGAGCGCCACCACGTCGGGTTTTAGGGGATTGAACTTGAATCTTTGAGCTTGCCAAGGAGGCGTTTAGACCTCTGAGCTATCTCCCCAGACCCCTCTAATGTTGTTATTCTGAGGAGTTAGTGAGGTAAGAAAGAACTACCACAGGTATCAGGAAATAATTCCAAATGGCCAAGTCTGGAGGTTCAGCACAGCGGACCTCGGCGGGCTGGGGTGGGTAGCTCGGCGCTGAACTCTCCCTCCGCATGCCCAAGGATCTGCACTCGGGCCTGATCACACTCCTCCCTGACAGGAGATTACAAAGAAATAAAAAACCGTAATTGTGTCTAGATTTTCAGTATTTCTCTGTTGGCCCGGTGGTTCCCGAACTCCCTTCCCGCCTCAGTAACGTTGCAACGTCTCAGTGTCTCCTTGTCCCCCGCAGTATTCACAAAGAGGACATTATGAGGAAGTTTGCAGGTGATTGTTTTTTGCAAGATAACACAAAGTAACTGGAAAAAAGCAACAATAGTGTGATATACAAGTAAAAACTCTGTCAGGTATCCTATTCATATATTAATCTGGGGCTTAAAGTTTGCAAATTTTATAGTTAACAAACTTTTAGCATTCTCATATAGCATATATTAAATGTCAAAATCCTATTTTAAGTGGGCACAATGGTTGAAATGCAATTATATTAAAGCATCCAGAAAAGGCTGTTAAAATGAGATCTCAACCGTGATACTAAAAGGCTTAATTTAGAAAGCTAACATATGTACCAGGTGCATGCCTATCTACAATAATTCAGAAAGTATCACAGGAGTCTCAGAATAGCGGCCTAAATGGACATTTAGCATGAACATATTTTATTTGCCTCCTAGAAGTTCTTGTTTCAAAACATTAAGTAGTTTCAGGTGGACATCAATTTTGTTTTCCAGACATTGTGGAACAGTCTATTTTGTCATCTGCAGAAATCCAGAGGAAAAACAATTATAAGAAATCATTTTGGCTAGCTTCAAAGGTTTTAAGCACTTTATATTTTTTCCCTTGAAACACCTGATATTTAATAAGCAAAAAAAAGAAGTACAGAGAGAATAAACATTTGTATAAATAAATAATCAACACCAGTGGGTATTATTGACTGCAGTTAAAGTCTCTTACAAAAATAGATTAATGGAAAAAGTAAGGCTCTCTCCCGTAAGTTGGCTAAATAGAATGTGCAGTCTTAGGGCTCTCTGTGGCCCTGTGGGATACTGCCACCTCGCTGATGAGGTGGAGGTAAGTAAATGTAGTCACTGGTGACATCTCCGGATAAGGCACACATCACTCCACCCCGGCCGAGTCCAGACATAGGGCAACATCAGGCAGAATATCCAAGGGCGTGGAAAGTTTTCCCAAAGCATTGGCACTGGTGTTGTCCTGAAATTTAACCAAAGAATGGAGCTTTTTCTTGCCTGCAGAAAAGTTCTATTTTTCATCCTCCATAGAGCCATGATAGGTCCTGTTTGTGCTTCCTTAGAAGGAATTGAAGCATTTTCTTCCTATTAAAGCCGTCATCTGAGTGACGTCAGGAAGGACTGCATCTGTTATCACCGAGGAACAAAGACCTATAGGTGCATGTATAAAACAGAAGAATGGGTTATATCAGGGTTTCTAACAGATATAATTACAAGTTCAGATAATTCTAGGGTAGGAGAGTTAGTTGTCTTTTAAAAATGTAATTAAACAACATCATTCACAATTTGGGTTAGAGCCAAACTAGGCAGTATTTAATTTCTCTGGAAACATCCTGATTTGCTCTTCTCCTGTGAATCCGGCGTGAACACATCGGTGTTTCTGCCAGCCCTAATTTCTTGGAGACGCAAATACTGAGAAGAGGAATTCAGTCTTGAGGACAGTGAAGGAAAAGTCTGATGGTTTCATCTTTAAAACTAATGAGTAAGAAACAAAAATCGGGAAGAAACAGGCTCAATTTTATCTTCTCTTATACTTAACATGCTGTTAATCAGGGAACATATTATCCCCCATCTTCTGCACAGTGTAATAAGCGTAATCATCAGTGAAATCACAAGTCGGAGGAAACCTGTTTCCTTGGGTGATCGCGAAGCAGTCACAGGCTGGCCACAGATTTGGAGACTTTAATGAAACATATGCTTCCTCTCTCTCTCTCTCTCTCTCTCTCTCTCTCTCTCTCTCTCTCTCTCTCTGCCCATGCGGTTGAACAGCCTCTTGTAGAGTGAATTGTTTAAGCTCACGAGTTAAGGGAACCTGACAGGCTTTGCTTTCAGTTTCAGTTTTATTAATTTGTCACCTTGAGTGGCTCAGTTTCCCTATTTATGAAATGGAAACCATAACTCCGTGCAACATAGAGAAGCTATGAAGGGAGATCATGTGAAACACATTGCCGTACCTGTCGCCCCCTAAATGTTCAGGAAACGCTGGCTGGGCCGCCGCCGTGTGACTCAGTGGAGAGCCTTTGCCTAACACAGGCGGGGCTCAGTTCTCAGAACTGTGAACACTTCACAAAGAAATAAAATAAATGATAATTTTCAATTAACACAGGAACATGACTGTGTGAAAATACCACTGCCTGATGGGGGAAGGGTGTAAAAGGAATTTATTAATGAATTAATTCAACAATAACAACAAAAAACTTGATTATTTTTGTCTGATGTGTTGCTCTTGGGAATACGGTAACAAACACCAGACTCCATCTCTGCTGTCATGGTGCTTTGCATAGAGCCATTAAATAGATAATCACACAATATGTCCATGACTACAGTGGAAGACCACGTAGCTTATGCCACCAAAGACAAGAGGAAACCTAAGCTGGACCCGGGTCAGGCAGGAGAGGTCTCCTTGAGAAAGGCAACCTGGAAGTCAGAATTGGAAGGGTCAGTGGGACTGGCGGCCCGGCCTCAGGTACAGACAACGCAGTGCGCAAAAGGTGCCCCAAGACCGAACCTTGCACCGGAGAGAGAGGGAGCGGGCCAAGGAGAACAGGTAGAACGAGATAATGGAAGAGAGAGGGAAAGGCCGCTGCAGAGGGAGGTAGCTACTTAGAAACGGGCAGGTTTTGCTTAACACTGTTGGCCTTCCGCGCTCAAGAGATCCCCAGGGGAAGTTACAGGGACTGAGCTTGTGGTGAGCTCGCCTTGTCTGCGGGTCCGTCTGGCTATCGCTGGAGGATGGGTTGGGAGGAGAGTAGAGCGAGGATAGGAGTCCTCTGAAGTCAAGCAGCGCAGGCCGGCTTCTGCCGTGGGGAGGCTCGGCAGGCACAGTGGGCAGGAGCTGGGCTTGCACGGTGCAGGGGAGAATCAGCTTCGAGAGGTGATGCAGCAAACGCGAGACGGAGCGGGGCTCGAGCAGGTGCTCGCCTAGCTCGTGGCGGGAAGGTGAATACGTAGAGGCGTCAGCTCCTGGTGAGGTGGTCCAGTTACTACCAGTGTCTTCAAAAGCTTTGCGGATAGTAAAGATTTGCTTTCTGCATAGATAGGCTGATGCCGTCTGTGTCAGTATTGTAGATTTACCTTTAGAAAAACATTTATTTATTTTTTTATTTTTTTGTGGGACGGGGAATTGAACTCAGGACCTTGCGCTTGCCAGGCAAGCACTTATTCTACGGAGCTATCTCCCCGGCCCACCTTTTTATTTTCATTAGTGTGTGTGTGTGTGTGTGTGTGTGTGTGTGTGTGTGTGTGTGTCTTGTGCAGGGTCTTACAGATTCGTAGTGATCCTCCTGTTTTCAGCCTCCCTAGCAGAAACATTTATTTATTTATTTATTTATTTATTCTGTATTTTAGGGAAGGGTCTACAGGGTGTTCAGGGTCTCATTACTAGATCGGACTCATAGTGATCTGCCAGTTTACAGCCTCCGAAGAGCTGGGATTACAGGCAGGTGCCACCACGCCCAGTCTTAGAAAAACATTTAAACATAAATGTTCAAATAATAGACATAATATAGAGCAAGAATTTCTTCCTTTAGATATTTTCACTGCGATGCTGGTGTTTTGCTTGCCTGCTGCTGCTGCTGCTGCTGCTGCTGTTGCTGCTGCGGTCGTTGGAGTAAACTGGGGACCTGGTGCACGCCAAGCAGGCGCTGTATACATGCGCTTCACTCTCAGCACAGTTCTGGCATTTCTGAAGGGTTTTGTACCTGCAAATAATTTTCTATTATTTAGGACTTGTTCCAGTCCTTCTATGATTTTTTCCTTTCAGAGCATGTCATCCTTCATCATTAACACATATTTTCTTAGCAGCAGAATTTAATAGAAATAGGAATAAGGTGGATAACCAGAGATAGTGAGATTGTCACCTGCCACTGAAACTTAGGGGGAAGGAGGAGAGGTGACTTCTTTTTCCCAGGCCTTACTGGGTCTCTGCAGTTGAGGGTCAGGAATGACAGAGATGCAGGGGCCTTTGGGGACGTGCAGCACCACTGAGATGTCACACCTAGACACGATGTGAAGACAGGTGCTGCTTTTTATGCTGCTTTAGATTACCTTAGTTTTCTGGTGTAACAGCAGCGTTTTGAAGCATTTTAACATCATTACCAAATGTAGTCAGAGAAAAGGGAATTCTATCACCTCTCACCACCTTTTGTATTGTTTTCATTTCTATTTTTTATAATTTCTGAAACAAAAACAATTAAAGCCCAAATAAAGGCAGCTTCTTAATTAATGTAGATTCTAAATTCTGTTCTACATTTCTTATTGGTTCTATGAGGATATCTTTCATCTAGCCCAACTCATGCACATGTTAAATCACTAGACAGCTGAAACTTGGGTCCTGCCCTACTCAGCTTGGGGGACAAAATGTGAAGGAGCGGGATGCCTCTGTGCAAAGCCACACAGTTGTGTATAGCGTAGACTGTAGACATGTTCATGGTTGAAGTGCAGTAAGGCCAGCATCAGCTGAGATGCCTTGGGAGGCCACACGCGTGCACACACACATGCCCACACACATACACACACACACCCTGTAACAGAAACCTTGTGGTCTCTGAGAGATTCAGATTGATAAGGAGGAGAGCAGAGAGCCCAACTAAGTTCAGTGGTGATCAGGAATGGTGCGTGGGGCAGAGGGCAGTGAGGAATGCTTGCATGAGCAGGGCAGACCCCCGAAGGAGGACCTCAGGACTAGGTGGGCCTGTGCTGATGCGCTCCGCTCACTTTCACTCACTTCTCAACCCTGCTCTGCACACACGCTGGGGCACGGCAGTTGTGCATGGGATCAAGCAGGAGGTGGAAACAGCTTGGCCAACTGAGCGAAGCTCACGCTGAGCTCACTGCGCAGAAGAGACTAAACGCAAAAGCATGCTTCTCTGGCTTAGTGGGGGTGAACAGGAGTTCTGGTGTTTGCAAAGCTGATGATAAATTAAGCATGTTTTCTGTCACAGAAATTGACAAGATTAAGTGTCCCGTGGTCATCACATTTCTGATTATGGAAGGATCATTAACAAGCAAACATCTGGCCGTTATTCCTGATGAATCTGTTCCTTGATGTCTTCTGACAAGGAGAGTGGGCGGGTCAGCGGATTCAAGCACACACGAGCCCCGTCGTGCTGACCCTGATCATGGACTCTGGTAGTTATTGTTAATGAAGTATTCTGCATAATTGATTATTTGAATAGTGAAAGATATATTCATCAGAATGTGCCATATTGCTTGTGCACTGACGCAGAAGCAGAAGAACCACTGAAGACGGTTGGGATCTCCTGCAGGGGATTAGGACAATGGATGGGGAAGATGCGCGGGCTGGTACAGTGCATCCGCTGCTGGTCTGGCACAAAGCCGTGCACAGTGGGGTGAGGAACAGAGGGTCTCCTTAGTGCTCAGAAAGCCCTACACTGAGTGAGGTGATGTCCCGGCTGAAGTCACCCTCTGCCTGCCTGCCTGCCTGCCTGCATGAAGCTGTCATCAACCCTCCCTTCGATTGCTCGCCAAGCACACTGTCAAGAGGGATGGCGCAGGGAAATCTCCTGCCTGGCATGTGCTATTTCTGGACTTTGCTGCAAGGAGGCAGACCACTAAATCACGTATTTCTGGAGCATCTTCTGCCATTTCATCAGGCCATGTGTTTAACTTCAGAGTTCTGAGAGGATGAAGAGTAGCCAAGCAGGGTTCTCCTTGAGCTCAGAGAGAACTTCTTCAGATCCCTCCTCTTCAATGCTAAAGATGTGGACATTTATCGTGTACCTGGTGCAAGCATCCCTCTGCCTGGTTGCTGTTGATCCCTGTGCTTCCTCCTACACATGCCTGAGACTTACAGCCACGGTCCTGAGAGTTGGAAGGGGCCTTAGACTTCACCTAGGCCATGCCTTCTGTTACAGAATCGGGGAATGGAACATTGGCGCACTGACTCGCTAGGAGCTGGGAAGGCATCTGCTGCAGACCTGGGGTCGGGCCTGGTGCTCTTCTCACTGTCTTCTGTTCAAGAAAGTGATGCCTTTAGTCTGAAGGGACATAATAATATAGAGAATAAGACAAGATCCAGAGGCACTTTGTAGGTGTTTTCCAAACCTTTTGGGACCTGCTTGCCATCTTCTCTCACTTTTCTTCTCTACTTCTCCCACTTACTTGGACTCTCCTGCCAGAGTGTGGCTCTTATCTTTCTGCTCCAAGGCATTCACATAGGTTCCAGAGAAGAATAATTTCAGCAACATCTGCCTCCCTGCCACCGACCTCTTCCTTCCTCAGTTCCTTTTCATTGTGTTGCTTAACTCAAACTTTCTATCCCTGGCTGTGACACCCTGCGGCTGGAGCTCTTCAGTGTCACGCCACTCCTTACCTCAGAGAAACAAGAACTTTAGCACAATATTCAATTTCATCCATTATCTGTCCCCAACTCTTAGGTAATGGAAAGTGAATCAGCCCAGGGAGCGCGGGGGCTCTGCTTGCCTCAGCCGGCCTTTCGCTGGGTTCCACCGGCTGCACCTCAATTTCCGCGATCCAGTTTCCTGACTGTGAGAGCTTAGGACTGGATGAACGCTCGTGCCTCCTCGGGTCATTCTAATCTGACATTCAGCGCTTACTATTCTTGGTTCCAGTCCTTGTGGTCAGGTCAACTCCACTTCTGGCTGCTTCCTAACAAAACACATCCCACTTATTATTTAATTTCATTGTGGAATGGCTATTTCATCCTGTTGAAATTCTATCTATTGTTTAGGATGCAGCCAAAAAGCTACTTGGAGCCATTTCTTATTGCATTTCTAAAGCAGTACCAATTCCCAGCTGTGTTCTCTCCTACCATTTCTTAATGAGAAATGTTCTCATTTCTATACCTCTTCTACAGCACCTTTCAGGGTGCCTGTCTGTGCTCCTGTCTTCTTTCTCCTCCCTTCTAAAAGGTAGATCTGTGATTTGTTCATCTTTGCTTCCCTTATGATGCCTAGCTCAGTGCTTTCACACAGAATAGATGTCTAAATATTTGTTAAATTGAAAATCTTCAATTTGTGCCAAGGGAAAAAAATGTGTCCTTTTTCCCTGGAAACTGATAGAGGTTGCACCTAAAATCAGCAGGAAATTAAGTAATGAGATTAAGCTATAATTCACCCCAATATTTATGCTAATTGGCTCATTTAGTTGTTGTCGAAGCATTTAGAAGTGAGCAGATTTGTTCATTATTGGGTAATCTGCTGCACGTGTCTTAATTGGTGACATCCATCTTATCTATAACTTTCTGCTTTCATTTTTGTATGAGACTCACACCTAAGAACCTTCCATAATGGAGCTAAAAATATCTAGGAATATCTGGCAGAAGGATAGGGAGGGCCTGAGAATTCTATTTGCAAAAGAAAATGAAGAAGAGAATGAATGTAGAGGTTGTTGGGCGAACTTGATTGGCAAGAAAGACCCAGTGGTGAAGGGATGTGTTTCTGGTGGTATTTGCTGCCAGCTACCCAATGCGGGGCTAGAGCCTCCATAAACATTGTCTTGGCGCAAATGTATTCTCTTTTATTAAGGTAGGAGCTGTTAACATGAAGCTGCATATTTACTGAATGAGTGGCAGAGGCAGAATCCAAACCAAGCTCGTCAGGGTTTGGCAAATCACAGATGAGATCTGGCTCATAGCCTGTTTTTTAATCCAGCTCTCAAATCAAGAAGGCTTTTTTTTTTTTTTTTTTTTCACTTGGAAAAGATTGGAGAAAATAAAACTTGTGGAAAAGAAAACAGACTCTATTATATGATGCTAGCACGGTGACTGTTGACCCTCGGTACCTGCCAACAGCTGCAGAGCCGCGCAACATGAAAGATGAAGGTCAGTGTGAACCCAGGCGCTTCTGTACACGGTAGATTTTCAGTATCGGTTCATTAATTGTAGAAAAGTTAATGCACCAATACAAGGTGCTGACAGTAGGGAAAGCACCTTCCAGGGGAGAGGGAAAAGGGATATATAGAAAATATTTCCTCTCCAATTTTTCTCTAACCCTAAAGATATCCTTTTTAGTTGTTGGAGGAGATATTGCATAATAGCAGTTGAGGATAACAGCCATGAAATGCTATTTATTTTCTTAAGAAAAGCTCATTAGTTCTTCTCTTCCCAGAAGAATTGTGTAGCCTGGGGAAAACCATTTATTTCTTGTAATTTATTATTTAACTGCAAATTTGTCAGCTGAAAGGAATGTATCAAACATTTCTCTTATTGAAAAAAATAAGAGTTCAGGAGTTAATGGAAAAAGACTGTTCATCAGAAAAAAGTTGCTGGAAAACTTGAACAAGTATATCAGCTGAAGGAAATGTTTGTTAAATTTGTCAAGAGACAGATTCTATGGCTACACTGAAAGAGATATAAGACACGTCTTATAGCTTCACGATAAGATCAAAATATGCACATGAGTGAGGATGCACTTTTCATTTAAAAATTAATTATGAAGCACCCACTCAGTGCCTCAAACTGTTTAAGTCCCTGAAGAAAAAGCACCACTTTTGTGGAGCTCACACTTCAGGGGCAACAACCAGAGAGCTACATTTGTTAAAAAAATAAATGAAATAATTTTAGTAATAAGTGTCATGAGGGAGATAAAGTTGGGCAGTAAGATAGCAGGGCAAGCTAATCCAGCCTTGGTAGTCCAGAAGACTGAATTGTGCAACAGCTTCTACATTGGAATTATTGCCTGGGTGTGTGTAGGGGGAGTCACTTTCCACTTTCTTTCCTCAGTGTTGTACCCATAGATGGAGCCTATGGGCACCATAGGATGCAGGATGGAGCCTGCTGTGCCCATAGATGTGTCCCCTTAGATTCCCCTCCTCATCTGACAGTGTTTGGGGTAAGAATTTTGCTGGAGTGAAATGAAGAATTGAGAAAAATTATTTTGCATAGCAAGTTGTTTCTGAAGGCTTTCTTTCACTTCCACCGCTTGATGATAGCAGGCTATTTATTTATTATTTATTTATTGTCTTTTTGACACAGAGCCTCACTGTGCAGTTCAGGCTGGCCTTGAGCTCACATTATAGCCCACGCTGGTCTCAAACTCACAACAATCCTCCTGCCTCAGCCCACCGAGTGCTGGGCTCACAGGAGTGCGCAACCACACGGCTCAACAGTAGGCCTTTCAGGTTGGCTGAACACAAGCAAGTGTCTGAGAAGGACTCTCCTTCAGGTGCCCTGCAGGTCAGCTTTTGTGTGGGCTGTGACCGGCATCGCAGGCTGGCCAGCCTTTGAACCTTGCCGTTTCCAAAGGCAAGAGGGTAGGAAGCTCCTGTGCCAGCTCGGATTTAAGCCTCGCCATACGCCACAGCTTATCCTCAGCATCGGTACAGCTTAGTTTCATGAAATAGAATGTTCTTCCTATTTGGCTAATATATTTCTCGTCAAGCGAGGTGGTAAGTAAAACCCTGAGTTCTGAGAAATAAAGAAAGTGATTAAAGAAGATGAAACAGGAAAATATCAAAACAACTGCTGACAGGAAAAGAGCGGCTTGGGATGGGGAGCACTTATCTTCCTCTTCTCTGCGAGCGCTTCCCTGACACGGCATTAACCTTCGCACACCGTGCTCTCTGTGTCATAAGGCAGGACAATACAGATAATGTGCTCCAAGAAAATGCTGGCGCTTTAATATGCCTTTTTAAGACCACAAACTTTGAATTAGCTGGCAGGGTTTGCTACTTACTAGTTATATGCATGCAAGCTATGTAAGTGCTTTGTGTCTATTTTCCATAGAAAAGTGGAGATATATTCTCCCTTGGAAGAGGTTTCTTTTTTTTCCATAATTTTATTGAGAAACAAATAGCAGTGAGACAGTTTCAAACCAAATTGGTAGGACAGCTTCAATAATTAACACATTGCATACTGTCTTCCTAGTGGTTAATTGATGTACAAGATGCAGACATGATATCCTATTTACAAACACCATTAGAACAAATCATTCTATTCGTTAAGAGAATGTAACTATATATCTAGCCTAACCACTTTGAATACACAGACACAAAATGGACATTCATCTGTATCCCTTTTTTTTGTTAAGTTCCATCATTTAAATATTATAGGTGTGTAAACTCAGCAAAATATTCTAAAAGAGTCCAGTAGCCCACAATAGTATTGGGTCTTCCGCTTGATTGGCAATGTCAGAAATTGTTGACCTGAGTCCCCTACAGCTCAATATAACCACATGGCTTTACTTCTTATACTTTGTTTTTATACTTTTCTGCTGGATGGTTAAGACCAAGGTAAAGCAGGACCTATGCAACAAGAGTTGTAGATTTTGGGTCTGATAAGGTCAGTGAAATCCCCTCAGGAGTTATCCTGAGATCCTGTACCTCAGATTGTAGAACCTTTGTCAGTGTCAACCATGTGGATGAGTCATGGCCATTGCTTGGCCAATGTGCTCTCTGTGAAAGCCTGAGAGAATGTTTTCTCTCCATGTGACTCTCGTTAGGCACACTCTACATCATCGATCACTTTCCTCTTTGGCCCCATAATCTCCTTGATCAGAAAATTTGGGACACTACCGAGTTACATGATGTAACAGTACAAGTTCTCATATGTCCTGAGTCTTAATTGACTTCCTAGCCTTCCTAGCTTGGAAGGCTAGGGCCAAAATGTTGACTTTCCTTGTGGCCATCCTTTTTCTCTAATTTTGGTCTGCAAACTTAGCTTGTGAACCATCCAGAAGACAAGCTTATTGTTATTACTGTACAACCTAGGCTGTTAAGCTTAACCTCACTATCTGTCTGCATATCAAACATCTTAGGCATAACATGGAACAGGTCTTTTTCATCAAGTATTGATATTTTGAACTTTAAGTCCCTACAGAATATGATGAAAAAAACATTTAAAAATTAAAATACATTTTAAAAATAGGCATAAAGAATTATATACTTTTATGTTCACACATAAGTCCGAAAATCTAACCATATACAACCTTGAAGCAGGACAGTCCCACAACATTCCTTTTCCTGTCTCTTGCCTTCATTCACCACCCCCTTCTTTTTGAACATTTATGGACAGCATAGCAGCAACTGGCATGTCATGACAAGCAGCCCGTAGTCAGAAGATCAGAATGACAGGCACTCCAAGCATGAAACTACTATTACAGATTACCAAATTGTACATTATGAGAACCACCCGGGTACTACCTGCTCCGTTGAGGCTGTCGGGTTAGCAGTGCGGGGGGGCTGCACCTTCAGCAGCGGCACTGCGAGGCGGTGCGCACGCTGACTCTGCGCTGGGAAGGCGCGCTGTGGGCGCGGTGAACCCCATGAGCCCTCTCCGCTCCGCGCGCCTCCGCTCTTCCACGCTCACGCCCGTTCCTGGTTTCATTCTGCAAACGTGAACGCTAAGTGTTGTGGAGATGGAAAGTCAGAGGAAGCCTGAGCGCTTGCTCCCAGAACTCTACGCAGAGGACAGGAGCAGCCGGGAGACGTGCACACGGTGCAGAACAGCGTGCAGTGTGCTCTTGCGCGCCACACGGACTCGCTGCGGACATCCGACGTGCGAGAGCAGAGGCTCGCTGGCCAGCCTCTACAGCGTCTCGCCCTGGGGCGAGGCTCCCTGCGTGAGGCCAGAGATCAGGCCCTTCCTGAGTCACTGCTTGAAGCAGCAGTCCCGGCCCGATTCTGGAGGAGCCTTGCGACAGATGCTCAGAGCAAGCACGACCGTCCTTCTCCACCCCCAGGACTATTGCGCAGCACTCCACGCCGATTTTGCTCAGACCTGGCATCAAACTAGGAGTCCCCGATGGGCTCTGAGCCGTTTTTTAATTCTAAATTTAGACATTTATCAGGTGTGTACTCTGCCATTGCTGGGACGAAGTATGTAGTACTCACAGGTTACGGGAGGGAAGGTGTATCTTAGCTCACGGCTCGCAGGGGTGTCTTTCCGTCTGTAGTCGCCTGGAGCCGCGGCAGGGCAGCGCTGCAGAGGCGCCACAGGAGACAGTTTGTGCTGTGCAGGGAGGAGGCGGCGTTCTTTTTTCTACTTTTGTTTCATCCAGGCTGCAAGCTTATTGGTGCTGGTGCTGCCCAAGCCCAGTGTGGGGCTTCCCTGTTCAGGAAATCTGTCACTTACACCCTGAATGATACTGGACCAGTCAGTGAACTAGCCCAGTAACACACACACACACACACACACACACACACACACACACACACACACAGGGTCCAGTCATGCCTCAAAGCCCCACCTATAAATGCATGAGGTTCCAGGGGCATATCTAGACATAAGCCATAACATTATGCTGCAGGTTCAAGTTCTATTTCACGAGTGATTTACTATAACATGTGTTTTCATTTGGCTCTGTTAGATAAGTGAATTATATAAATATGAAAGAGTTATTTTAAGAGTGATTTATTTAATAATAAGAAGAGACAACAGCTGCAGTTTCTTATGTTTTAATAAAATGACAGTTTTAAAGGAAAGGTTGGATTTTATATACCGTTTTTGAGGGATCACAAGCAAGGACACCCTTGGATGACACTGTATTTGGGAAGAAAGTTCTCCTATTTATTTATTTTTAATCAATCTTATTAATAGAATCAGATATGTACAGTGTCTGGCACAGTGTGCCTGGGGGCAGGGTGGGGGCAGGGTGGGGGCAGCATGTGGTGCCGGGGTTTGAACCCTGGGCCCTGTACTTGCTTAAGCAGGTGCTTATTCTACTGAGCTATCTCGCCGGGCCAAGAATTTTCATATTTAGAACTTTAATTCTTAGAAGATTTTATGCGACATTGAATTGTGATTGATTTGACTCATTATCTCAATAGCATTCATGTTTATATCGTTTTCATTAAAAGTCATTTTAATTTTAAAGAAACCCACCTTTCAATTTTCTGTAGCAAGGACACCATGTATGGGGCTGCATGCCTGTGCTCCCCGCAGTGGGGTGGCTGAGGAGGAAGGATTGCTGTGAGTTCAAGGTCAGCCTAAACTACCTAAAGAGGCTCTGTCTCAAAAAAGTATCTGTTGGGTTTATGTAGGGTAACTAATTACAGTGAGACTACTGCTAAAAGTTTAATTGCATTAATCATAATCATCATCATTTAAAAGTAAAAGAATTTCGATCAATTAGATTTTCCACTCTTGATAGAAACTCAGGATTAGGCCGCACCCCAAGCCTGGGAACATTGTGCACGAGTGTCGCTTCGGTTCGCATTATGCTAACCAGTGCTACTTGCCCGGCTGTGGTGTCTTCTCAGGATCTGGAGTCACTTGGCAATTCTGACACAGCCTGTTTGTGGGAGGTGACACTTCACAAACGATACAGCAGGACTCAGACCCTGGCCCTGCTCGTCAGGATGACCTTGGGGGAGTTACGTAATGTTTCCATGACTTGCTTTTCTCATCTGTAAGATGGGAGTCAAGGGAATGATTATTCCCATGTCATGCAAGGTATGAATTATACAAATAAATCTGTAAAAATCGTGCCAGCCACCTACGTGGTAATTACACAACAACTCAGTATGATGGCTAGCTTCACCCCAGTTCTTTAGAAAATCGAAGGATGTAGAAAAAATCATTTGCTTCTACAGACAGGGTTTAAGTACTAGCAGAGAGACTTAAAAGCTTATTTAGGCAGAAAGATCAAAAAAATTGGAATTTTTCAAGTTGCTTCCAGGGAAGTTCTGCTTCCCATGTATGAAACAATCTGTGGATTCCTCACAGATGTTAATATACATTTCAAGCTGCAGCTGGAAGAGAAATGCTCTGGAATAGTATCAACAGACGCTAAAAAGTGTCAGGATGCTGTTTTAGAAATACAGTGATGCAAACGAGGGAGCCAGGGCTGTATGGTACAGCTCAAGCGGATCTAAGCACACAGGCCTGGCGTATTATTGTATGCATGCCTTTCTGAGCCAGGCCTGTATGCTTCGATCCGCTTGAGCTGTGCTATATGGCTGGGGAGGCTGAGACAGGAGGATCATTGTGAGTCCAAGCTGGGTAGCAAGACCCTGTACCAAATACATGGATAAGTGAAACATTAAAAAATATATATATATCAAGGCTCCTAACAGAAAAAGTTTTCTACAGAAGAAATGCCAAAAGACTACTGTTATTTATCTTTTATAAGTACTCAAAATGCAGCTAATGTTCAAAGCAAGTTAATATAGTAGGAAATATCAGTAAAATTATTTTGGTTATCAAATGCTGGTACAGTAGTCCCTCGCTGTTTTGTGGTTCAACTTTCTTGGACTCACTCTTTCATGATTTTTCAAAAAATATTAATCTAAATTATTGATTGTGGATTTTTCACTATGTCACTGGATTTTGTGGTAGTATAAATTATTATATTTGTATTTATATGCACAGTATTTATGGTTTTAATGGCTTTTGAATAAAATACTTTAAAATATATAAAATACATTAAAATGTTAATGCTAACATATTAAAAGAATTTTAAATTTAAGTAAAATACACTGTTTACAGTATGCATTTGCTTAGCAGATGAATATATACTGTACTATACAGAATGCTTATGTTGCTAAAATTACATAGATTTTTTTTTCCAGGATGGCTGACATGATTGTACTAATAATTTCCATCAGATTTTTTTAAAATAGCAGCTAATGTTTAGAATTTTCACCTTGCCTCTGTATGCTGATATCTGTGATCTAAGCAACTACATCGAGGACAGCAAAAAACCGTATTACAAAAACCATGCTTGAATACCTCTCATCTTGGTCTTCTAAATGTGTACCATTTCTAATGTCTTATCAATTATTATTATACTCTCATTGAAATAAATTTTTAAAAGAGTAAAAAAAGGCAATAAAAAGAAAGATTAAGGTTTCTTGAAAGCAAGCATTATATTCAATTATTTCCCAAGAGGCTGGGGAGATGGCTCAGTAGAATAAGCACTTCCCTGGCAAGCGCAAGGGCCTGAGTTCAATCCCCGGTTACACACACACACACACACATTGAAATAAATTTTTAAAAGAGTAAAAAAAGGCAATAAAAAGAAAGATTAAGGTTTCTTGAAAGCAAGCGTTATATTCAATTATTTCCCAAGAGGCTGGGGAGATGGCTTAGTAGAATAAGCACTTCCCTGGCAAGCTCAAGGGCCTGAGTTCAATCCCTGGTTACACACACACACACACACACACACACACACACACACACAAACAAATTCCCCAATTTTACACAACTATATATGTTAATCTGAGCCACAGATTTCATGATAAAAATAGATAATAGAACAACCAT
>NW_004524660.1:4781264-4788423 GCF_000260255.1 Octodon degus
GAGGGAGGGACCGCTGTATTGAACTGTATTATGTGACAGCCATTTTTCCAAGAGCTTTATAAATTTCATATTGTTTAATTTTCCCAACAGACATGCAAAGTGGTTTCTGTTGGTAGCATCATTAAGCAGATGAAAGCCCAGGGAGAGAAAGCTAAACAACTTACTGAGAAGGCTCCAACAAGAGGCTGCAGAGACGGACAGGTGCTGACGCCTGCGTCCTGCGGACAGGTGCTGACGCCTGCGTCCTGCGCTCCTCGTGCGGCCTTTCCTCCTGCAGGCTTCTTCTCTGCGTACTGCAGCAGGCTTTGTTGCAGCACTGCCTACTTGGGTCTTATGTTCCAAACATTCCTGAGGTTATTAAGAATTATAATAAATCAGCCAGTGGACCCCGAGTCCCTGATAAGGAAAGTTCATCCCCAAATGGTATGATCCATGCGAAGTTACATGGCAGGTGAGAACAGAATGCTGTTATTTTTTAAAAACATATATGTATTTAGTACAGGGTTTACAGGGTCTCACTATGTAGATCAGGCTCATAGTGATTCTCCTTTTTCAGCCTCCCAAGTGCGCGCCACCACTCCATCTCAATCTCCGTCTCAGTATGGCCTGAGGGCGGGGCTGGCACAGCATGCCAGGGAAGAACCCCAGCTGCTGCGCTTCGCTAAGTAGTGCTTTAGTCCACTGGGCTATCTGACTGGCCTGAGAACAGAATGATTATTGAATGAGCAATTTAGTCAAGAAGAAACTGAGGGTTCCCAATCCGTAAGTAATCCCAGAAGGACTGGGGTAGTTAGCTGCAGACTCATATACTTGAATATCATGCCTATTTAACTAAATAAATCAATAGGTAAAGTGCTTAGAGTTTAACTGCCTCCTTTTAAGAGTTTCAGGCTAAAACTGTATTAATTGTGTCATTACAGAAGCATTTCAAAGTCACACATCTGAAAGAATTTAGACACCTCTAAGAGTTATTCTCTCCTATAAAGAATAACGCAATTAAAATACAACAGATCTTAATCATTGAAGAAGAAATACATTATAGCTGCTAGACAAATGGAAATAGACTGATTCTTTATAGTATATTCTCAAGAAATGAAGGCTTCCCTGAAGAATTGTACACAGTATAACATACTTTTGGTATAGTTCAAAAGCAGCTATATATCTACATGTAATAAAGAGAAAAGAAAACCAACAAGGGAATGATAAAAGCAAAATTCAGTGTGAAAGTTCCTTTGGCACAAAAAGGGAATAGTAGGTAAGACATAAGAAACATCACAGGAACACAAACGTCACTTCTAATATTGTATTATAGAGGTTTGATGGGTGTGCAGAAGTGGTACAATGAATAAAACACACAGCTAATAAAATAAATGCCAATAAAGTCAATGTTAATCAACTAAGGAGTATAATTAACTCCTTTCTGTATCCCAATATAATACAAGAAAACACGAACTGTTGTGAAATACATTTGTAGATATACCTTAAATAATATTTAATAGATTCTTGACTATGCCAAGGATCCATTAAGTAAGTGAGTCTCTTATCAAATTAGTTGTCTAAGAACTAATCTGTATGTAAGGAAAGTGGTTTAATAAAGCTTTGATGGTAGAAAATGGAAGATTTCATTCACTTAGTTGCTTTTGTATTTATCCCCTAAAAATCTTTTATTGAGCACAATTGCTCTGAAATAAATATGTGGGTAGTTGATGAAGTGGGTGGAAGATGAAACAACTAGTTCTTTCACACACTCATCAGTACACTTTTATGATTTTCTCTTTTCTAGTAGGAAGACACTTGAGTACTGGTCTGTTATGGTGAGTAAGGATGTTCTTTGCTCATTCTCTGGTAGTGAAGACAGGTTCTCTTCTTTCTTTCTTTCTTTCTTTCTTTCTTTCTTTCTTTCTTTCTTTCTTTCTTTCTTTCTTTCTTTCTTTCCTTCCTTCCTTCCTTCCTTCCTTCCTTCCTTCCTTCCTTCCTTCCTTCCCTTTGCCTTTTCTGATACAGGGTCTCGCTATGCATCTCAGACTTCTAGTGATCTTAGTGATCCTCTTGTCTCAGCCTCCCTGGAGCTGGGACTGCAGGTGTATACCACCACACCCAGTTAGATACTCTTCAATGCAAATGTTTTCTTTATGCTTTTGGCTTTGTATTTACTATTTTGTATTCTATTACGGTATTCTGATCATTTTGGGGTGAATACATTTGGGTTGTAAAATGATGCATTTGAGTTTCCATTATATCTTATGGGAAAACCTGCTTTGATATTCAAGTGCTTTGGATTACAAGCATGTCTTTGAATGAATAATATTTGAAAACCAAGGTTTTGGTGAATGCATTCTTCAAGAGGCTGCAAGTGGAGCTACATGTGACTCAGAAACTTAAGTCTTGTACATATGGTTGGGATCCCAGAATCCTCTGTGAAGTTGAAACGATGCAATACGCTAACACACAATTGGTGAGATTCTTAGATATTAAAGATTTAGATGACTGTAACATCCAGCTGTCGATTGCATTCAAGGTCCCTAATAGTCTGTGTTTGCAATACTGGAGTATGGAGACCAGGAAAGGTAGAAAGAAGTGAAAGTAACACATGCCAAAAAGTATAAGCAAGTCCTGAGGTGTGCAAAGGGGGAAGCATGTGACGATGTTGCCTACATATGACCAAACTTGTGACTGAATGACACAGGGATGAGGAAGCTGATGGCTAACCCCTGGGGACCATAAACTGAGGTTGAAAGAACTGATCACAATGTGGATGTTAAAATCAGTAGGAATGCAAGGAAATGTCAGATAGGAAAGAAAACCTGTATACAGTTTAGCAAGCAAAATAGTTTTTGTAGGATTATAGAAAATTATAGTAATAAGAGATACTATAGTGGTAACAGAGGGGTGTGGGTCACATTTTTTTTTGTCTTTAACATGATGACTTACTACATTTAATTGCCCCTTGACGTAGTGTTTTAGTCACCTTAGTCATTGCCAGGATCAAATATGCAACACCCACTGCTTAAAGGCACGTAAAGTTACATTGGCTCACGATTTATTGTTGGCTGGCTCTGAGGCAAAAATGTCATTCAGAAAGGTGAGGTGGGTGAAGTTCATAGGTGACACGAAGCAGATCGGGTTCTAGAGAGGAGGGAGCCAAGGATCAGGCGCAGTGTGTGCCTCCACAACCCCACAGACACATCCGGAAGTGAGCTTCACTGAATCTATAGCTGGCTCCGAAGCCGGTCAACCTGAAATCTACCCTTGCACCCAAAGACATCTCTTCAAACTGTATTTAATCTATAAATAAATACAAAGCAATAATACTGCCTAACATGACAGAATGACCTAATATATAACCAAAACACTGGTGTTTCTGTTCCAGCGTTTCTCAGGAGTCCCAGTCTCTTCTAAGACGCAAGGTAAATTCTTAGCTGAATTTTCTCTGAAAACTCAAACAACAAATAATAGAATTACAGTGGTAGAGAGTAAACATCCCCACCCACAATGGAAGGCTGTAGTGCCTGGAAAAGAGTAAGTGAAGCAAGCCCAACAGCCAAACAAGATAAACATTAAGTCCTGTGATTCCACATCCAGCATTCAAGGTACCTTGTGAGTTGAAGACTGGAAATATGTTTGAATACCTTTATAATCGTGACGGTGAGCATTGAGGTTTAGAAGGGCCAGGAAAACACAATTTTGGGCTGACAGAATTTAGGAGAAAAGCTTTAGCTGTTAGTGTCTCCAAGGGCCACATTTCTCCTCTTACACGACGCCAACCTGCCCCGTACTGATCTGCGGGACTCTCCTGGCGCTTACGTACATGCGCTCTCAGTGATTTCTACTCTTATCTCAGTGAAGCTGCCTAGACACAGAAATTAGAGATCTGTATTTCAGGTCATGGAACTGCGCTAAAGCCATCTTCAGTGGCCCTTAGGAGGGATGCAAGGCACATTCTTCCTATCGACGTTCCCAGGCCTCCTAGATGGCGTCACTGCACCTACTAGCCAGAAGCATGCACCCATGTCTATGGCCGCGCAGTTAATCACAGCTAAGTCTTGGAAATGACTGCTATCTCCACCCGCAGATGAATAGGTAGAGCAAATCCACTCATACACTAACACTATGGTATTTCTGCACTGTGGAGAGCTACTCTGCCATAAAGAAGGGTAAACCTGAGTCATTTGTAGGAAAATGGATGCGCCTTGTGACCATAATGTCAGATGAATTAAGCCTGATACACCCACTTAAACAGTGAATGTTGTCTGTCTTCTGAGAAGCCCCTACTATAAAAAAGATCAAAATAAAAGAAAATAAGAAGAGAGATCTTTTGAAGTTGTATGGGGAGGGAAGAGCTGGAGTGGGAGGGAGGGAGGGAGAGAGTGGAGGGAAGGCAAAACGAAGATGTGTCACGGACATGCAGCGACTCCCTGTGAGCCATGAGATCACTGTCTGATGCAAGCAGTGCTAAGAACGAAGCCCGGAAGCAAAGCTGGGCCTCGTGGGTTACAGCAGACAGAGCCGCCGCTGATCTCCTCTCCCGGGACTCCTCACCCGACGTCCCAGGTCGCAGCGTGCATTCACTGCAAGCAGCCTCTGCATCGCGCTTGGACCACGCAGTGTTCCCTCCTGCCTGTGCACCAGCCTGTCCCAGAAATCTTTCCTAACATATCAGTTCTATAAGAAACACTACGAGGGATCTGCTCCGGAGAAAGCTGGAAGAGACTTAGGACGAATCTAGGGAGGGTGCTTCCCCTTTCAATAATAGAGGTCTAGTTAGTGCAAGGTAAGCTTCCTCTTGCAAACCCGGTCTGAAGGCCTCTACAGACCCAGGTGATTGGGTACACTCCCAGCAGCAAGTCCACGTTTCCTTCTCTGATTTTCTGTTTTAGTCAGCTTTCTTGTCCTGAGTCCAAATGATTGACACCTGTAACTTAAAGGGGGAACATTTCATTTGCTAGTGTTTTCAGGGGATACAGCCCTAGTGAAATGGCAGCACAGGGCCAAGATGCTTAGCTCCTGCCAGCAGAGGTCTACTGCTGGAGAGGAAAGTCTGAGGAGCTGACGTAGGCCCCCAAATCACGTACTCATGACACCCCAGAAGCCCCCAGAAGTGTGCTTTACTAATGTGCTGGGTAGCTCCCAAGCCAAACAAGCAGCTTTCTATAGGTTCTTCAGATAAACAAGATTCTCAGTCTCTCCATCACTGTCTCTGTCTGTCTCTCTGTCTCTGTCTGTCTGTCTCTGTCTGTCTGTCTCTCTCTCTGTCTCTCTCTGTCTCTCTCTCTGTCTCTCTGTCTCTCTCTGTCTGTCTCTGTCTCTGTCTGTCTGTCTGTCTGTCTGTCTCTCTCTCTCTCTCTCTCCCCCCCCCTCCATTCTGTCCCTTTCATGTTGGGAATCTTACCCAGAGGATCATGTTATGCGTTTATTTTTCAATATCCTTTCAATACTTTGGGTATTTTTCTAAAGTCAAAGTTATTGTCCATTGCTTTTAATTGAAATAATCTTCACGGATAAAGTAGATGAGAAAATTGAAGACAAAATAGCATTTTCAGGTCAACAGTTCACCAAATATAATGCGATGTTTTGGAATTCATGAATTTCTGGCTACCAGGAAATGGTCCGTTCATAACTTCTTAAAGTAAACAAAGAAAAAAATGGTCTATTTTCACAGACAGACTTTTACTATTGAAGGGTAAATGCATTTGTATGTCCTTTCATGGTCATATTTAGTTTTAAATATATGCATTAATTAAAAATATGAAAATATGGGTAATAATGTGACCCCTGTTTTAGATGCATAAGTGATGCTGGTCTGTGCTTTGATAATCCATTAATCTGTGTCACCCTTGCCACAGGGACACGTTTGTATGTACAGACGTGCTGACAGTAAACCCATCCTCTTCCCAGTGCAAGCTCTGTGTCCTACCAGGGATCAATCATGCTCCGGAGGGGGGGCAGTGCATTACTAAATAATGCTAAAAATGAGATTGCTGTAGTGAATAATGAAACAACATTTATGTTGGAAATACTTAAAGAATGCAGCTTTTTTTGTTTTTGTTTTTAGAGTTTCCATCCTTTAGCTGGTAGTTGATATATGTCTAGATTCTAAAATAAAGGTTCCTGAAAACAGATGTGATTGTAATTCAGCCATGGAGCTGTTTGCATTTTTGTTCCACAGTGAGAAATGAAGCTGACATGTTGGTGTGAGTGAGAATCCCATCACTCCTTTCTCCCGGCACTTCGTGCGCGTCGTCCTCGTAGGCTTTGGCTCAAGTGTTGCTGACTGCCCTCAGGGCACTGCGCTTGCCGACACGCAGACTCTTCTTAGGAAGGTGGTTCATGGCCAGCCCGGGGGGGGGCGATGCTTCAGTCTATCAGAACAACATGCAAAAGAATGGTTAAGACTGCATGGGAGGGACTTGGTAGGCTGAACGGTTTGGAGCACAGGTTCAGGAGAAGTTGGTAAGAATTACTATGGATTTATCAAGTTTATTTTTTCTAGAAAGCTCCAGGCCCCACGTTCAGTATCTAGTCTGCAAAACCAAAACAAAGAAACAAAAATGAATGAAAAGGACTTTTGTAGTTCAGAGGAGATGGAGGCTTAAAGTGGGTGGTTCAGCTATGAGTAAAATATGGCAGACTGGAAAGGAATAAATTCAGTGGGTATCTGAATTACATACCCATAGACCTCGATATTTATATCTACAGAATGTCATGTAGTACTTAGTCCATCAAAAACTCTTAAATATATTTGTGGAATGAAAGAGTCAGGGAAGTATATCATGAACAAGATGGCCATGTTAGCTTGCAGCAAGTCTTACCTACTTATTGGGAACTTCTTCAAACTCCCTGTTTTCATAAGTGCATCCATATTTTCTCATGAAAGCTACTCCTCTTAGTGACTTCTTTTTCCAGATCTGAAATTAATTCTCTTTGCTTATCCAAAGCTGTGAATCACTTACCTCTCACTCACCTCTCACTCCCATCATGTAAAACATTTTACCCAGAAGCGAAGCCCCCAACCTCAATGTGAGTGGCCCTTAAAGTTCCACCAAGTCAGTGGACAAGGTTGAGTCTATTTTCAATGTCTCCTGAGTCCATCTACTTTTCCCAGTACAGTTGGTTGTTGCCTTTTGTTGCCCAGGGTCTTCAGGGTCTTCCTTCTCCTCCC
>NW_004524660.1:4788599-4798977 GCF_000260255.1 Octodon degus
TCCTCCTTCTCCTCCTTCCTCCTCCTCCTCCTTCTCCTCCTCCTCACAAGTAAGATCCTCTTCCATATGTTCCTGGATCCAAGCTGCAATCCCTTCCATCCAGTCTAATACAGCGATGAGATAAAGATTTCTGAAAGGCAGTTTCATCTTTGCCCTCACTCTCCTCTGCTTCAGTGCTCACTGGTATTCCCCTATCGCCACAGCCTGACCCTCATCAGGGATCTTCCTTGATTTTCTTTCAAAACTTTTCCTTTTACCACCCCAGTCCCTTGCTAGGCTCCTGCCCTTCCAATGGCATTGTTACGGGCTCTCCACATGCACTGCACCGTGTGTCTATGAGTAGTGCTGCTCTTTTGTCTGGAAATCTCTTCGTTTCTTACTCATCCAAAATCTACCCTTTATTCAAAGCTTAATTCCAAACTCCGTCTTCTGGTGGAACTGTCAGATTTTCTCTCCACCTGGCATCTAGAACTGTCTTCTGAGCTTCACGAATGTTATTACGTGCACATTCCTTATGATACATGCCACTGTCCTTTTAATGGTTATTTCTTGTCGTGTCTTACTTTCCTTTCTACCCAGAAAGCAGGACATGGAGTGTGTGTGCTTCATGTATGGCCCAGAGAGATCTACTCTGTTGCCTTACAGAGAGAATAGATCCAAAACAAGTTCATGGAATTAATGGATTATGACTAAGCACCTCAGATCCATGCCTCACCAAATCTAGGCAACTATTTTGTTATTTTTGTAATTCCATACTCAGAAGGGATGTACTTTTGCCCTAAAGAAGATCGAGAAAAAGGTAGAATGTTTTATTTGTCACGAAGTCTTGGGAATGGTCACAAATTGACATTTTATCACTAGAAGTCGGGGCTGCGAAATATCCTCAAACACTCGAAATGGACCTTTAACTCCAGTGAAAAGCAATGATGGGGTTTGAATTTCAGCTATGGTAGTCATGCTGCTATTAGTTTTTTCTTGTTTTCTGGTCAAAAACTATAGTATGATTTTGGTGATATAAGGTTAACAATTTTTTTTTTTTTTATGGCAGAAACGGGGATTGAACTCAGGCCCTTGCGCTTGCCAGGAAGGTGCTTATTCCCCTGAGCCATCTCTCCAGCCCCAGGTTAAAAATTGACAGGGCACACTTAAACTCAATGGCAGCTATTATTTTTGCTTGGCTCTTGAAAAATTCAGATGACATATCATCTAATATTATTATTGTGAGGAGTACATGACCTAGTACATAGAAGCTTGTTTGAAAAGTGCTGATGCATTGTGTTAAACACATCCTTGTTTAGTATTTACTATGTAAACACGCAATAGTTACATATTTAATTAATCTTCCGTATTTATAGTATCATCAATGACACGAATTCACTATGAGTTTACAGATGACAGAATTAAATTAATCAAGAAAAGAAATGTGTGTGATCAGATAGTGCCTCATCCAACTGTTCTCTAGCTAACAATTATTTCCAGAGCATTTGGATTGTACCAGTTATTAGAAATTATCTAGAGATGATTTAAAGTGGCATATGGGAAAGGGGCCAGGGAGACAGCTCAGCGGCATACGTGCCTACCTGGTAAGTGCAAGGTCTTGAATTTGACCCCCGGTGCCACAAACAAACAAACAAACAAAAAAGTATCTGGGAGGAAGTATGTAGGTGATACACAAATATCTCACCTTTTATATAAAAGAACCGCACAAATGTGGATTTTGGTGGCTTGAAAAGAGTGCATGACCTGGAGTCGGCTTCCCTTGGATACACAGGGGCTGCTGTAGAGTCATTGCTGTTGGCATTGCTCCGCTAGCACTGCTGGCAGATAGTGCAGAGCAAGATTATATTGAACTTACAGTTAACCAAAAGCCTCGGGTCGTCTTTACCCAAAGAGCTAAATCAGTTCCTTTGTGATCTTACACCTATGAACAAAATAAGCTCAGTCCTTGCTGCACCCGGGTTCTTTTAATAGGGAATTCCAAGGTGAGCCAGACTTAATGTCCACAGCCTTTATCCACAGCACTGAGAAAAAAATATGAAAGATGAGAGAGGCAGCAATTTGATTTTTGATTTTGCATTGAAAGGGATCCCAGCACCGTGTTGCTCCACACAGTGTGGGAACTGCTTCTCTCTTGGCTTTCGTTTTCCCCTTAGGCTGCTACTTCTTATTCTTTTGTTTGCTTACTTCTCACTACTCAGGGCTCTCGCGTGACTTCAGGAGTGATTCACCTTTGATTTGGAATGGGCTTTCTCCTTGCTTTCATCCCGGTAGTTACCTTCAATGTCTCAGAAAGCACCTCCACACTTGTGCATGACCTACTTTAATTTGCACAACAGCCCCGTGAGGTGTGGATTATTGTTCTTCCAATTTTACTAACAAGAAAACAGACCGCGTTTGTGACTCACACTGACAGGAAAGGGCAGCTCAAAGATTTACTTCTGGGTTTTCCGTCTCTAAAGTAAGGTTGACAGATAGATTTTTTTTTAAACATAATGACAACTTTATGCAACTATCAACTTCAGGAACTGGTTGGTAGGAAGAATAATCAGGAGAAAACAGGAAAACATATGTTTTACAGAAAGTTTTCTGTATGTCAGCATAATGGTAGGTTCTATTAATTACTGCATTTAATACTAAATGTAAAGAGTAGAAACTGAGAAAAACCAGATGTAAAAATTTCACCAAGCATCAAACTATGCACAAGGTACATACCAAAATTTCTATTTTTTTTAAAGCAAACTGAATCCCTCCATTGTTGAAATTAATGGTTGAGAGAGAGCTCAGCCATCTCACACATAGAAAGGTCAGTGAGTTATGACGTTAAGGGTAAGGCGTTTGGGAGAGAATTTCCTTGCACAGACTCTTCTTCTTTGTTAGGCTCTGGGGAAATTACAACACAATCTTTCTCTGTGATTGCATGCTCTCTTTTTTACTGATTCAAATAATGGTGATCTTTGGAGAAAAGAATCATCATAGGTCAAGTTTACTCACCAATTACTTTCAGGTACTCAAAATATTAACAAGTTAGAATTTAAATAAGCAGTTTAATGGCTTTGTTTAAAGTGTAAGCAAGGAAAATGTTCAACTATTCACTGATTTATGTATCTGACACAGGGTCTCACTACGCAGCTCAGACTCGCAGTGATCCTCCTGTCTCAGCCTCCCCAGTGCTGGGATTACAGGCGTGCACCATCACGCTCTGTTTTCGGGTGGCACAGCAGTCCTGGGGTTCTGAGGCCAGCATGGCATGTGGTACTGGGGATTGGAACCAGGTCCTTGCTCTTGCCAAGCAGGCACTTAGACTGCTGAGCTATCTCCCTGGCCCAGAAAACTTCTAAATGAGTTATTTTTGCTTAAGCTATTAAAGTTTTTACAAATTCCCTCTGTGGGGTAAGCAGTTTTCACACTTTCATCCAACTTGTTTATGTAATTCAAATATTTAATAGTTTTCTTTGTGTAAATACATTTGCCCCAGTTTATCACCAACATGCTGGCATTTTGTACTTGAGATGACTTTCTAAACAATAATAGGTTTACTTACTCATTTATACAATTTCTAGATGTCAGTTTTTACTCTACTTTCAAAAAGCTAAAGAAAAGGGAAGGTATGTATGTTATTTGTGAGTAGGTGACACTATATGAACATTCTACCAGCAAGTTTTAGGAATGTCTTTGAAACTATGCAACAGGTATGTGTTTATTATTCAAAGCTTTCATGAAAAATAGAGTTTTCAACTTCTGAGGTTACACTGGTGAACATAATTTAAAATAAAACCTGGGAAAAGTAAGAGAGATTAAATAAATATTCATGAAAATGCCCTCTTCAGGAGATAGGGTCATTTGAACAGTCTATTCCATTAAAAATCACTTTATTTCACTTAAATTGGTTACCTTGCAGGGAAGGAAGACATAGGAATACTAAGGAATTCATTCTGAAATCTAGACTCAAGAAGGTGTTTCAAAGGTCTCCAGTAACCACAGAAGAAATATTAAAAAAAATCTAGAACTGATCAGTTATTTTGACCCACATCCCCCAAGAAATACCAAGTATACACTTAAGGGCTATAGTAAAGTTTTCAAACAATGTTGGTGTTTACATTAATGTCTAAATACTGATCGACTCCAAATTAATTTGGACTTTTATAGCATGTGGAGTGACTGAAAATGAGAGCTTGTCCAAATGTAGCCTAGGAACAGTTACTTATAATGATCATTATTCACAATCAGAAAAAGAACAGGCTGTGGAATTATTAGCACTATTTGATTTTCACTAGCAATTGAATCAAGTGGCATTTAAGCAGTAGATAATAAATGTGAAACTTTAATTTTTTTAAAATCAAACATTGATATCCAGGTTCATATACCCCAGTGTTACGTTTGAAAATTTGATCTGAACCATTTGTAGCTATTACACTGAGAGCTTCTCAGGCCTTTGTTTACCCTTCCACACAGTTTTGCACCCTCTGCTTCTCTTTCTTGATGTCTCTACCTGGCGGTTTCAGTCTCCACACAGTATCCAAGACCCTGGAAGGCTGTTGAAAGAATTATGGAAATAGTGGAAAGTTAAATGCGGTTGTTGCAGACCTGAAATAGCAGCATCACTGGAGACTGTTAGAAATGCAAATCCACCCTCTCTTGTACCTATTAGCTCAGAATTCCTAGTTAGTTTAAATGCATAGTAGGCAGACTACAAGATACACTGTTCTCTAGAGATTTTCAATGCACTCTTCTTTTAAGTCACAAATATTTTATGAGATATTTTAGAACCACACTCCTTTGTATTCCTGACTAAGCCTGCTCTTGGTCATCTTGAGTTAGGAACACAGTATGGTGTTATAATTTATGTTCTCCAAAGGCTCCTGTGCTCATAGGTGAGGATCATGGGAGATGAATGGATCATTCAGGTGTGACACTGAGTGGATTATTTCTCTGATGAGCTTATAGTTAAATGTTATGTAGGTGTTGAAACATGGTTAAAAGCAGTAGGTGACTGGGAATATGACCTGCGAGGCTTTTTTCGGTCTGTCTTCCCTTGAAGCTCTTCCTGCTGCCCTTCCATGAGCTCCTTCTCCTCTGCCATGCTGCCCTGCCTTGGAGCCAGCCCATGATGGACTGAAACCTTTGCAAATTGTGAGCCACCGAAACATGTCCTCCTTTAGGTTGTTTGTGCTGCACATGGTGTCCCAGCAAGGAAGAAAGGGAGGCACTCAGAATGCTGGGCACCAAATCTGATGGAAGATTCTGGGAAAATCTCAAAAGACCACAAGGCTGACAAAAATGCAATCAGTAAAGACCAGGGTCAGGGAGGTTTTGGTTGCGAATAACGACTCCATTGGCAGTCAGAATCCAGGCCATGTGTGTTACGTCCTGGCAGAAAATTTGTCAGCAATTTGTTCCTGTCCAGAGATTTTGCAAGAAACTGAGATTATGGATGGTGGGCTAGTAAATTAAACAGGCTGAAGAAATATCAAGGCAGCCAAGTGCGTAGGCTGCGGTTTAAGTATGTCAGGGCTTTTAGCCATCTCTACATCAAGAATCAAGAGCAAACAGCACAATGATTTTAAAAGTTTTGAGTTTGGCCAGAAAGGAAGTTCTGGTACAGTTGAAAGCTATAAAGTTGAAGCAGGAAAAGCTTGTTTGCAGAAGAGATTAGCATCAAAAAGAAGCCAAGTTCTTTACAGTAGAAAATAGGAAGGAAGCCTTGAGGGCATGTGAGGAACCTGTAAGGCCTGATGCTAGGCTGTTTCAAAATCAAAGGTGAAAGACTTCGCTTTCAAAAGAGAGCCCCAGGGCACCATGCACCAGAATAGCCAAACCCTAGGAAATGGATTTTGTAGGCTATGGTACACTATGCTCAGCTGTCCAGGCCCTCTAAGGTCTCTACAACCAACAAAAAGATGCAAGTAAACTCAGCAACTGGGAGAGCTTGGTGCCCTGCACCTGGTGCTGGTTTTATGTGTGTGTAGCATGCAAGAGTCGCTGTAGCTGTTAGTAGGCCTTCTACCTAGACTTCAGAAGACGGTCAGGGAGGCCGGGCAGTGTGAACACGAAGCCAAAAGTGCAGTGGGAATCCCAGAAAGTTGGAGAAGCCAGTAATGTGGAAAGTCTGAGGAAGGTCACAAGGAGTGAGCAAAGTCATCCCCAGAGAGGGGCCTCGAGAGCTACAGCCACCAACAGTGTCACACAGTGTGTAGCCATTCAAGCCCTTTGGACTTCACTTCTGCCCAATGCTTGTCGTATGTGTGGACACGGAGCTATGGTATTGAAGTTTGTCCTATGTGATTCGGTCTTGCCTTGGTTCTATTCTATGCTGTTCCCCTATTTTTTCCTTTTAACTTCCTTTGCATTTATATGGGGGCTCACAGCTAAGACTTTGCCTTGAATCTCAGAGGAAGTTCTAGACATGGAGTTTCAGCAATGCTGAAACGATTCAGATGTGAGCAGTTACAAGAGGTGGACTACATATACTTTGCATAAAGGGGTGCACCTGAGTATTTAGGGGGCTAAGGGTGGAACGTTACATTTTATATGTACATGCCCCCTAATGCCTCATGTGTTCATAGGCAGGGCTTTTGGGATGTGATTAGGTCACTGGGCAATGTAGTTATGGTCTTTATTTTATTTATTTAATTTTTAATTTTTATTTTTTTGGCAGAACTCAGGCCCTTGCGCTTATCAGGCAAGCATTTATTCTACTGAGCCATCTCCCTGGCCTCCCCTGCCCAATGTAGTTATCAATAGATTAATCAATCCATTGATGTGTTTATAGCTAAAGGTGATTAGCAAGTTGAAGCATGGAGGTATAGCCTGCAAGATGTATCTCTTCTCTTCACCCTTGGTCCCTCTGTCCTTCCCACCTCCACACCATGAGCTCTTTCTTTTCTGCTGAGCCTGCCTGGTCTAAGTGCCAACCCACTATGGACTGAAACTTTAACAAACTATGAGCCAGAGTAGACTTTCCTCCTTTAATTGTGCAAGTCAGGTATTGCATCCCAGTGAGGGAGAAAGTGACTAAGACAAAGTGCTTTGGGCTCGAAATGTCCTTTTCTTATTGGACCGAGGAGACCCTGCTGCTCATTCAGGGTTATCCCTGTTGCAGGGATGGCCAAAGGCATCCAATTTTGCTGCTTTTCCCAAGAGCCAAGCAAGCAGACCAGATGGAATTAATCAACTTTTAATGTCCTGACCAAGAATCTCACCCGGGTTCATGTGAGCATTCCTGTCAGAGAAAAGGGAAAAAGTTGGGCTGAGACCGTGATTTAGGGGTCGTTGTTGGAACACAAGCTGAGTGCTCTATGGAAACCAAGAGCTAGAACCTGGGTTTCTTCAGTCCTCTTGTCTATGTGAGCCCTTAGAGTTTTATTCTTAAAATTTATGACAGTGAAGAAGGATACAAACTAATGTATAATACTTCTGCTGGAAAAGTATAAATTTTAGTCTATACCAAGAGTATTTTATAGACTCTGAAGAATGTATTTAAAATGAAGTTTGTCTTTTCAAAATTTTTAGCCATTTGTTTTTAAACTAAAAAATTAATGAGAAATAAAGTGCTATATCAGTGCTAGATTATGAACAGATGTTTTGGTTTCATTGATTTTAAGATTGATTTTCAATATCTATTATTGATACAGATTTAATGAGTTTCTCCCCTTTAAAAGTTGTGTAATTAAAAAAAAGAAACCATCACATTTTTCTTTTTTGTCCTATATTTATTTATTTTAATTTTGAAATTATTTTTGCTGCCATGATTTTACATATAAAATTTAATGAAAAAATATCTCACAATATGTTTTCCTACCTGATATTTTAAGTTTTGATTTCTATCAAAACTGTGACTTGCATTAATTTCTCCTATAGAGAAGTGAGTATTAACAATTGATCTACACCAGGTAAAGAGATACTTGGCGCTCAACTTCTCCTGGATGTCATGGCCAAAACGAGACCTGGATCATGCGTAGGGTTCTTGTTCCTTTGATTTCCTGAAGCCAGACACTGCACTGACTTAGGTTTTCAATATATAACTATGATTGCCCCTGGAAATAATTTTTCATTGGATGCATTTCATGTCTTTTCTTTTTCAAAAATAATATCTAATATCTGAAGAGTTAAGTAGGATTTAAGAAATCTGACCTAGAGGAATTTCTTAATTTCACCATGAAATAATTTGCAGCCAAACCAACACTTGGTGTAAAGTTGGGAGCAAAGAGTATATTCTCTAACCCACATGGCATTTTCAGAGGACCCTGCAGGCTCTTTTAGAATGAATCGAGCAGAGTTTACAAGATTCCAGAGATTTTTGGACTAATGGGGTGTTTGCTTTGTACTGCTTATTTCCCAGTTCACTTATTTTAGAGACAAAAACTCTGATGCACTTCCTCATCATTAAAAAAAAATTAGTCCAGTTGGAGACAGATCAAATTGAAGAGAGTTAATATATTTTCAAAATATATTTTTGAAAGTATATATATTTTTGAAATTTTTTCTTGTAAAAGCAAAAATGGTATGTATCATGCCTATGTCAGATGTATAGATTAAACAGCTACTGAAAACACAGCTACCTAGGAGGCCCAGGCAGGTAAAACCAGGAAGTGAGAACCTGGAAGTGAGAGGCGGAAGTGGTGGAGGGAAACTGGGAAGGGCGGTGCAGCAGACAGGGAATGGCCCACCCTTGGCTCCAGCTGAGCAGGGCTGTTAGGCCATTTGACAGAAGCTTGAAATCTGAATTCTTACCTAGCAGTCTCAGGGCATTGTCATATTTTACAAGCTACGAAGAAAGTGTCTAATAACCAGAATCAGTTCACAGGCTACCTGCAGAGAAACAAACTCCATAATACCTTCTGGAAGTACTATTGGTTGCTTTTTAAGGAAGTTATTCCATTTCAGTGCTATAAAGCTAGTATTTACTCTTATGCTTCTTTTTTCCTTTGTCCATTGCTGAGAGAAACAATGACTATGATCCATTTTCTGCATAAAAATGCACTGCATTTAAAAACTCGGGCAACCCCATAGAGAACCTATTAATCTCTCAGCGAAATGGTAGCAAAATATTCTGATAATATTGCTCACGTACAATTTTCTCAGGACTTCAGCTAAGAGGATTTAATGAGAGCTTGTTCAAAAGAGAAGAGAGCCATATCTTCTCTCAGTGGGGTTTCTTTCAAACTCTAAAGGAACTCCTGCTTCAGCTGAAAGCTTTTGATAGCTTTAAATTTGATTAATCAACCCTAATACGGACTACTTAGTCAAAACACATTGTCATAGAGTGAGACAACCTGGAAGACCGTTCCTCATCACGACAATTTCTTTAGATAAGTAATGAGCTAAAGCCACCAGGCTTTCTGTATTCCCAAGTATGCCTACACTGCTGTAAAGACAGCATTTGGTTGAGACAGTCTTTTTTTTTTTTTTTTTTTTTTTTTTGGCGGAACTGGGGATTGAACTCAGACTCTTGTGCTTGCCAGGGAAGTGCTTATTCCACTGAGCCATCTCTCCGGCCCCAAAGACAGCATTTGGAAACTGAAGGTTGATCTTGATGAGATGGCAGAATACTCATCTTGATATACTCTTGCATTAAATGCTTTATCAATGCATAATATTTACTTTATTAAATGATATATTTTTTCAGCATCTTCAATCCTATTCACACTTTTCTGCTATGACAATATATAAGGACTTACATAGACAGCCAAATAAAAATGATTGCTACTTCAAGGTATCAGGCAATGTTTAATGAAATTTTGTATTATTTCCAATGCTTTTTTTTTTATTGTTTTGCTATTTCGTGTTTGAAAAATAAAAAAATGAGATGCATTCTGCTAAAGAAGAGTGTATTAAACTTATATCTGAAACCAAAATTTCTCAGTTGTTATTAGTATTTTTATCTATCTGAGAAAGAATAATAATTTATTTTTTAATGTATTTTAGTACAAGGTCTACAGGGTCTCACTACACAGACTGGACTCATAGTGATCTGCTGTTTTCAGCCTCCCATGTGCTGGAATCACAGGCGCCACCACCACTGCCCAGTCCCAATTGCAGTCTCAGCATGCCCCGGGAGCGGGGACAGCATGGCAAGCCCAGGATTGAACCCGGATCGCTGAGTCTGCCTAAGCAGGTGCTTTAATCCGCTAAGCTATCTGGCTGGTCAATAATTTCTTTTTTGAAGAGATATTGTCACGTCACTGGGGAATCATGGACATGTTCTTCACGCGTATGTGCATTTTTATTTTATTTTATTTTTTTAAATTTTATTTATTTATTTATTTATTTATTTATTTATTTATGTGTGTGTGTGTGTGTGTGTGTGTGTGTGCGCGTGTGTGTGTGTGTGGCCAGCTCAGCCCACCAGGTGGCGGGACTGGCTGGCATGTGGTGCTGG
>NW_004524660.1:4799077-4801107 GCF_000260255.1 Octodon degus
CGGTCCCTGTGCTTTGCTAAGCTTGTTCTAAGTAGGTGCTTTAGACCACTGAGCCATCTCACCAGCCCGTATGTGCATTTTTAAAAAGCTGCATTCATCAGCTAAGAGCTGAGTGAATAACGGGACCCCAGCTGCTTGGTGACAAGACCCCTGTCGGGAGGTCCTTGGACCCATATGGGGCGTGCAAAGCCCAGCGGTGGAGGCTGCCCTTAGGAACACTGAGCACCCTTTCAAATTCTAGTGAAATGAGAGACAGCTGAAATGCAGTGAGCCTGAGGGTGGAGAAGGTCTGCAGTCAATGATTCCATATCTTGTGTCCTTGCAGGAGATTTCTTTTTTAAAAAAAATAGTCCATCTTCAAATGCACTCACACATATGAATTAATCATTGATTGCCAAGTAAGTAACACGTTAAATTTCAAAATCCCTCTAAGTCCTAATTATAGTTTCCAGATTGGAAGGGGCCTACAAACTGACAAATAAACATGGAAAGGACTTCTTAATAAATCAACAAATGAAACCTTTTTAGAGATACAATTTTAACTATTTAACATAAGGAAGCACTATGCAGCTTGTACTAGCTCTAACAACAATTTTATAGATTCCTTTCTTTTGCTAACTGAAAGCTTTATGTTCTTCCTAATGTACCTAGGATACAAATGATGTGATTTCCTAAATTTCATAACAAACTATCTTACATAGTCAGTGCTTACTTGTCCCAATACTGCCTCTATGGTTGTAGGAATAAATAGAATATTCATTTACAGTGTTCCTTATAATACACGAAAGGCATCTCTCATGCAGGCAAGCATGTAATATAACAATTCATTCTTTAACAGAGAGGATTCTTTTAAAAAATAGCCTATGCAGAATGTGCTGCTTTTTCAGTAATAATTCTTTTATAGTTGATAGTAGAACTTAGGAGCCATGACGATGACTTTTGGAGTTGGCTTTGGCGAGTTGCACTTCCAAAAATATTTATCCCTTCCTTGGAAACAAGTGGTTCATACCAGCTATGATTTATAAATACTAACAATAAGGGGAAGTTAACATACACAAAATACTTTTTCTCTCCTGAAGAAATAGACATTATGAGAGCATTGCATTCTTCTGCTTAGGACTCATTTGTTGGATCTTCGCACTTTAGTTAAATTCTTCATTCATGAAAGATGATGTTTTCACTGTCCAGAATGCAGTTCAAATTTCAAATTCTCTTCTCTGAAACATGACTCAGTGCTAGAAACTAAATTGGCTGTCTAGGTGGGAAAATAGATGTCACAAAGTCTGTTTCCCCAAACTTTTGTCTTCACTAACAAGAGCGTCCTTCAGAGTTTCATTCAAAGTATATTTGCCTTTATTTTACATACGGTTGTTTAAAGAAAGACACCACCTTGTTTCCTACAATGGATGCAAGGAAATAAAAATTAGAAATGTGTGAATGACCATATCTACATCATCAAGAACATAGCTAACGGCTTAATGACAACGAAAGAAAAAAATCACAAAATATAGAGATGATGCAAAAAATAGTTTTAGGCTATTGAGGGCTTTTTTTGTCATAAGACAGATTATCTTTTGTACCTGAGTACAGTCAATGACATGCAAATTTGTAAAAATACAGTTAAGGTATTTGTAAAAATAGTAATTAAGATTTATAGGTAGTTTAAGTCATCAAGCGATAACTGAATCTATTAATATTACTTTGCTCAAGAATTTAAGAGAAGTGTTTCATACTTTAGAATTATTGAATTAGTGGTCTTTAAGGAGAATCTGCCTGCTGAATGTATTTTATTGTGTTAATTTACTAAAAATACTTGAATTTCCTGCTAATATTTAAAAGTAAGCACTTGTCATCCAAAATTAGAGTATTTCCTAAACTAACTAAAACATATGGTAATACTGAATCCATATTCTTTTTTTTACCCATAATGAGTTATATGAGATTTCCCAAGCATTGCTAATAGTAATAAAGAAATTGCCATATTTTAGAAAAGTAACAGTTTTCATATATATGTATATATGTACATATAT
>NW_004524660.1:4801207-4811986 GCF_000260255.1 Octodon degus
AAAGTATGACCCCCAAATTTTGCTCCTAATTTAACCAAGAGAAATAAATGTGTGTCAACATAAAGAGTTTTACAGGAGTGGTTATAGCAATTTTAATCATAATAATCTCAGACAAGAAGCAATACTAATGTCCATCAACAGAGTGGCTGAAGAAAAAGGCAGAGTCATACAGTGGACTAGTACTCAACAATTAAAACAAGGTACCGCTAATATACACAAGAACCCTAAAACATTAAACTGAGTAAAAGAAGCCACACTCAAAAAAGTGCGTTCTACGTGAACTCAGCAGCAGAATGGAGTTCAAGGGGAACAAGAATTAAATTTATGAAGCTAGAAATCAGGATAGCAGTTGTCAGGGTTGTGGAGAGAGGAACTGATGAGAAACGGAAATGTGTGCAGAGATGGGGATAATGTTTTGTGATATGGGTGACAATTACATATATTTGATGATATTAATCTATTTCTCCACTTAAGAGTTAAGAATTTTGCTGGGCGCATCTGATGTTTCAATAGATACAATCCCCATAAAACAAAAGGAAACAAACAAAAAATACTTGAGCCTGAGTGATTCACATCTCCTTTACCCTTGAGGCTCTTGCATCACTTTGAGACTAGTGGGGGAATTTGTATGCTTAAAGGAATGCACTTTTGTGAACTGGAACGCTCAGCTGTGCGCATATCACTAATTCCTTGAAAATTCTAGAAACCTGCAATATCTGGACTATGTTTTGCAGTGTCACTCTCTGAACTTGGCTTATGTGGCATTTTGCTGGCTGTCTTTACAGATGATTAACTGTTAGCGCTCATAACATTTCAAACTTTGATCCCAGGGCCTGCCGTGCCAGCCCTGCCCCAGGGTGGTCTGAGATGGCAATTGAGACCCAGCGTGGCAGTGCACACCCATAATCCCCGTTCTTGGGAGGCTGTAAACAGAAGGATCACTATGAGTCCAATCTAGTAGTGAGACCCTGAACACCCTGTAGACACTTCAAAAAAAATATATATATATATATGATAACATTTCAAATAAATGAAAGCACCTTTTTACACAGTGGGCCACAAGCTTGTGTTGAAATAATGAAACTCATTACCTTGAAGGCTTACCCGTATTCAAAATAATAATAAAAGTTGCTGCATATTGCCAACTACAATTATATATTTCAGGTCTTAGATTTTATGTAACATCTCATAGATCCATAACAATTTTGTGATGGAGACTATGAATGATTTCAACAAGGAGGTCAACCAGTTTTCTTTCATAATACATTTTTTGTTGTTTCAATCAAAGTTTAAATTTTGAGCTGAATGGATTAAATTTTTGACCATATATTAGGTTTCCATATGAGTCAAATTCAACCTCTTTCTACAAGAATTAAAAAAATACTGATAAAACCACAGCATAAATGTTAATATTTTTCAAAATTTACATGTACACAGAAACATAACCCCTTATCTGATAAATTCTTTAATATTGAGAAATATGTGGCTTCTGTGAGACATCATAGAAATATACTCAAGGTCAACTATTATACTCGAAAACAAACATTAAATGTGGTTCATAAGCAACACATGTTATTAATTAATAATTCATGCACAGTTGATTTTTAAGATGCCATCACATTTATGCATGCATGTGTGACTCATTCTTTTCTCAGTGATTTATAAGGCAGAAGTTTTATCCCGCAGACATTTCCAGATATCTAATCAACCCCAAAGCTATTGCATTTTCATCACAGGGCCGAATGCTTCAAATTTAATTATAATTCATTGACCTGCAGTAGTGATTTCATGTTTAATTTGCATAGTCATCATCAGCAAGTTGAAGCTGACCACTAATTAGAAGAATTATAAGTATAAAGGTTTATAAATAGATCATAAATGTATGCAGTTAGTTTTCTAAGTTTTTTTTTTTTTTTTTTTTTTTTTTTTTTTTAATGCCCTAAGTTTGGAGCCATTACCATGAAGTCACATTGCTGTCTGGCTGATTCCTGTTATGGTTTGTGTCCAGTTCATCCCCCAAAGCCTCATGCAGTCACTGCAGTGGACTTCTAGAGGTTGTGATTAATTCGTGATCCAATGCTGGGATCATGGGTGTGAGTGCTACACCTGCCCTGGGGCAGATAGCTTGAATACAACATAAGGAAGGGAAGGAGGCTTGCTAGCGGCCACAGCCACTGCTTCTCCCTTTGCTCTTTTCTGTTTTCCACTGCCATGAATTGCTGCCCTCTGCCCTGTGCCGCTCTGCCTTGGAGCCAGCTGAGTATGGACTGAAACCTCCACTAACTGTGAGCTAAATAAACCTTTCTTTCCTGGATTTGGGGTGTTTGGTATTTTGTCCCAGCAATGAGGGGAGAAGTAACTAAAACAATTCCTGTCCTCACTTTCCAGTTATGTGTGTACAGCTGACAAGCACCTTGTTCTGCCCAGAGTGCTGCAATGTGTTCAAGTCTGCTGCTCATTCTGTAAAGCACTCCTTGCTCAGTGCTGCCCATGTGAAGAAGATTCCCTTACCCCGAAGACCATCTTCCAAAATACTCCTGTTATTTAGGGAGTTTAGTGTATTAGAAAGCAGTACAAGCTCCTGTGAAGAGTGCAGATGGAGATTCAATGTGGGATCCGCAATACTGCACTGCACAACTTTACCTAGGTCATTGAAAGGACTTCCCCTTATTTTTCTGACATAGGATGGATACATTAAGAGTTACATGTTCTATCTGTTTCATTTGCTAATTGCAGACACAGAGTTCCACATGTCTTCCAAACATAATGAACACCTAGGAAACATTTGTAAACTTACCAATAACTGTATCTGAGACACTGATGGTGTATAAATCTCAGTAAGTAATTATAATCTTGTGCAACCAGAATTGAGAAGCAATGATATCACTGAATAAAATTATAGAAAAGCCTTATGAATTGGTGCATTCTGTAAAACATAACAGAAACATTTTTATCAAATCAGTTCTAAAGTACTCATCTTCAGAGTCTTTACTGAACATACACCCTTTCTATTCTGTTTCTCCCTGACAATCTGTTACTTCTGCACCCTGTGTCCATAATGACCCAATTCTGGTATGTGACTTGCCACATTGTCGCACTATATTGCACACACATATGCACACCCATACACACACATTGGAGAATCTGTCTGTAATCACATATGCATCATACATAGGAAATTTTAGTATGTCATCAGTGTTATTAGTGTACAGTTGGACTGCCATCTAAATATGAGACCGGGGTCAGGGAGATAGCACAGTGGCACAGTGCCTACCTGGCAAATGTGAGGCCATGCATTTGGTTTTCAGTATAAAATAAAATAAAATAAAATAAAATAAAGAGACTAGTGTGGCATGCCCCTACTCACATCTCATTACTTTTTTTTGGTCATATTATTGTCATAGTCATCTTTGTTCCTTTTGCCTTTTTTTCACCTGTCTATGCCCATTACCTCCTGAAACAGAGACAAAAGCTTCCTTTTTCTTATCTTGTTATGCATAATCAGTTGTACAATACCTTTCCCTTAAATGTATAAGGTAAATTTAAAGCATCAAATTACCATTAATAATTACTCGGTCATTCTCTAGTTGCTTTATGTGTACAAGTTGTTGCCTTGCATGGTAAGTAGCATGAAGGAATCATCAGATCTTGGACATGTTTCATTTTAAGTGGAGTACACAGGGCATGAATATATTCCCTATGAAGAAAATTTCAACATATGTGTGTTGTGTCTGTCTTCACACTGTGCTATACTTTGGAATTAAAGCAAGAGGCTGCCATATGTATTTTCAGCTTGAGTTCTCAATTTTATGTGGCAATTAATGTTACCATCAGTGTTACCATAACAGTCAAGGTGTTTCATCAAGATGGTTCTCTTCTTTTATCTTTCTCTGTAAAGTAGTTTTTCTTCACTGGATTTTAACTGCAGGATAAATATCAGGTCTTCCCAAATGTCTTTTAAAATGTGATGGTGACCATGGTCATCTGGACACTCATGTTCACTTCTATCTTTAAAAAGTTACCAGGCAGTACATATAATGATTATCTTTTGGGATCAGTAATTCCAATATGAATCTGTGACTAAGAGGTAAGAGATTATGGATGAGGGATTTCTTACATATAGATTAGGTCTTTCCATTGTAGCAACAGAAGATCTAAAGAAAGAAAGAAAGAGAGAACTCTAAAGTAGGCAATAAAAAGTGCATTGAAGGTTGATATTGTTATAATAAAAACTTTAAAAAGTAGAAAATGTCAGTCTTTATGGAACTCATAATATGCCTGCATTTTGATACACTGAAAAATTTCTGGGATTATGAACAGTCTGTAACTTGATGAGTGAATCATTTTCTAAGGTCCTTAATTTTCCATTATTCACAAGGAAGGGCTTTTCAGAAATAATAGTCTAGGGAGTATCTAATCAAGAAGTACAAATTCAAAGAAGCTAGGTAATGGGCTCTGTGAAAATATAGATGGGAAAGGATGAGACACGTGGGCGATATTTTTGACATTGCCTGGGAAGATGTCCACATCCCTGAAACTATGTGTAACTTCAGGCATGAGATGGGGACAAACCACCTCATACATCTGACAGCTTTACTGCAGCCAGTTGCAGATATGCATCAAATTTTTCTTACCTTTGGGATTTTACAAGGAAAATGCCTAATTGAGAGCATTGAAATGTGAGAGAACTCCCCTTATTAATGATTGACAGCTGTAGGTCTCTGACTTCTTGAAGAACAAAAGATGTCCACTAATAAGAGACTCATCCACAAGTTTGAATAGGATGAGGGAGAAATCCTTTTAGGATTCTGGACAGACTTGAACATTTTAGGCACGTAGCAGAGGTTCTACATCTTATTCTGTCTCCTAAGCATAATTTCTGTCTTAGAATTATGTAAACTATTAAGTAAAATTAATCATATGCTCTCACTATGAAGATAATACCATTATTAAACATGATTAAACTGTATTCTTTTTCTGCTAAAGTTTTGAATTTACACTGAGCTATTTACAGCTGTTTGGTTTTCCCAGAAAACAAAATGAAGCATTTCTGCAATGGCTGGATAGGATTTCACTTACATGTTGAAAAGTGGGGGTGACTACCTCACCTGCTTGACCCTTGAGACCCCTAAACATTTTTATATCTTTTAATGTCAAGCATATTGAATAAATAGTGTCTATCAATTGTCTCCATTTCCTACAATCTTATGATTTCTTTCACCACCCTAGTGAGATTGTTTGCTGAAATGGCTCCAGCCAACTTCTTCATTTGTCAAATTCAACAGTCCTTTCTTGTTCCTCATTTTTCTTGATGTTTTGGTACATTTAACACATTTGACCACTTTCTCTATCATAAAACTCTTTACATCATATCTATGACAATTCAGTGTTTTGAAGTATGTTATTTTCTGTTTCTTACTCTGCTTTCTTTTGTACTTTCTTTAAGAGATCCCTAAAGATGTGATCGCTTCCTCCACCTTTTGTCTAAATTTTGACCTCTCCCTTAAGGATTTTTGCCCACTGTTAGTAAGCAGACAACTTACAGCAAGGCAAGAAGGAAGGAAGGAAGGGAGGAAGAAAGGAATGAGGGAAGGATGAAGGAGAAAGGAAGGAATTAATTCACTTCCCCATTGAATTTATCACTAAATTTTCTCCTATATGTACCATTATAGTTAAAATAAGAATATAACCTCCTCTCAAGTTTGATATTTTCACATTCAATAGCCTCTCTAATTATGATTTTTTTCTTTACAATATTTCTAAAATTAATACTCTCTTTATTGGTCTCACTCCCTCTAGTCTTATCCTGAATTTCTTCCCTTAGGGTCACTCCAATAGCATTCTGCAGGAAAGCTGCAGACCTCATGTGCTTTCATTTCCTAGGATAATGACTATGTGATAAATGTTTCTGGACTGTAAGTTCTATTGCACCCCTGATTGTTCAGAGCCGTCTATGGCTTTGCTGTGCTCAGTGTCTGCTCATGATCCTCATGTATTAGTGCATCCTTGGTCCTCCGATGACTGCCTGGGAAAGAAAAAAAATTCAATAAACATCATTGAATAAGCCATACAACAAAGGCTAAACTGCAAATATAGCCTGAATTCACTGTTTTCAGCATTTTCATTCCAGTCTGGCTCATTAAAACTATCCTATTTTGCTCTTTTCTGAGAGTCTTGCAGGTGCCTTCAAAAAGTCTCAATCTCATTTTCTAAATATATTGTAGATCCATTCAATTACTTTCCTTTCAGGTCTTGTTAGATTTTTTTATTTTCTAAATCTTGTTTTCATTTAAAATTTAAAATTCTGGCTTCAGCACCTGACTGGTAAGTGCAAGGACCCAAGTTGGATCCCCGATACCCTCCCCCTAAAAAATAAAATTCTAGATTCATTAATATCATCCGAAAACTACTTCATTTTACATTCATTGTGGGCCTTCACTGTGCAATACACTTGCTAAGTGCTTTACACGTGTTGCCCAATTGCATTTCACATCCACCCTCGGAGGCCGGCAGTGTTTCTCTTCTTTTCTAGATGAGGACATCACAGCTTCCAACAATGAAGCCACATAGCTGCGCAGTTGTAGAGCTGGAATCATCGGAGCCCCTGCCTGCCCCCTCCAGCGGCTCTGCTCTTAGTTCCCAGGGCTGCCTTATGCAAGGCACTCTCCTCTAAACTCTGTACATCCTCTGCTCTGCTCATCGACAGCTTCCATGTTTCCTGGCATTAGGGTAGAATTTTCCATTGATAGGAACCTGTCTTTCAGGTGCAGAGAGCACGTACTACCCTTCGTCCCTTACCATAGACGTGAGAAGCGAGATCTGAATATCGGCATGGACAGTAATTACTGAGAAGTCAGTGTCACATCAGATGGCTTGGATATCAAAACGCCACACTCTTGGCCTGGTGAACAAACGCTAAGTAGATATGACCTGTTCAGGGCTTCATACCAGGACAAGCATCACCATATCCACTTGCTAAGCCATGCTTTCACAACTGCAGTAGGCATAAAATAAGAATGCCTCTTTATTTATGTAAATAATTAAAAATAAATAGGAGGCATTCCCTGTTTCTACTCACTGAAGTCATTTTAATGATATATGAAATATACAGACAGGCTTTGCTAAGATCTCTAAGGAGGAAAGGGCAGCACAACTAAATAAAGAAGTATGATCGTGCTGGGGCGAACCGCGAAGGAGATGGCATTTACACAAGACGCAATTTACTCTGACAGTAATTTTCTGAATTTCCCTGGTTATTATTGAAGATATATGTGTGTTTGAATAAGAATGCTCCCTCTTTCTCCTCTCTAGCCAGCTGCTCGGCTTGATCCTGCAGGGAAGTCACCATCCTGTGTTAATGGCTTCACAGTTTGTTCCCAGAGAAAAAAAATGATTATGATGTCACAGATTTGTCATTTTGACTTCACCACAGGGTCAGGCTGAGGGAGAAAATGGGTTGTAAGGGATAAAATCTTTCAGGCAGAAACTTTTTTTCTCCTTGTAACAAGAACTAGATAGTGTTAGGACAGGCACTTCAAATCAAACAGATGAAAATGTTCATGACTCTAAATGTTCACAGGTACTGCTTTAGAAATAATTTGTGGGAAGTTCTTTTCTTTTTAATAATGCCAGGATAACTCTTTCTCTCCACATCTAGGCCAGTTTTTCTCTTCAGTTGTCTGTCTATACCTGAACCGCCCCAATTTCCAAAAGGAGAGTTTTCTTTTTTGGAATTGTATTTCTCAATCTATTAAGCTGTTTGAGGAATCATATTATTACAGCATATTTGCCTAATTGTCAAAGTGCTATAGTGTCCCACAACTGTTATTTATTTTTGTTTTATTTTTGTGGTACTGGGGATTGAAATCAGGACCTTACGCTTGCCAGGCAAGGGCTTATTCTATTGAGCCATCTCCCTAGCCCTAAACCAGAACTTTTAAATAAATGCACTTGAACTTCAGGTTAAAGATATCTGACTGGAGGAAATTTTGTTCCTTTTCCCTTCTCAAATCTGTCAAAAATAAAAAGGGACTTTTTACAAGAAGGACAATTTCTAAGCAAAACGAAAGAGATAGTTATATTTCCAAACTATGAACACTATTTGCACATCTGCCAAATGAAGTGGGATCTGGGACAGAGCAGGACAAGATGTCAAGAAGCAGCAAATGCCTCCTTCAACAGTAATGGTTGTAGATTTCTTCCAAAAGTAAATGTATGGTTCAGAAGACACCGTGATTCTTCGATTAGAATTGACATGATCCAGGGGATATGGGGGTCCAGAAAAGTGCTCACATCGCTGGGGAATAGCATCCCAGCATGGCAGGGCAGGTGGCGAGCAAGCAGAAACCAGAAGGACCTGGGGGCTGTGACTCCCGACGACAGCTGTGTCTCGTGCGCAAGGCTGAGCATCTGAGACGAAGGTGGGCAAGGCGGCGGCAGCACAGGGGAGACTGTGCAGAAGAAGTATTTTTTGTGAATCATGGTGAGTACTTGAACGCCAAGGGCAGGCCGGCACTCAGGAGAAAGGAAAGAACTGACGATGTCTGAGGGTGTTTGTGATCACAGATTTTAGTCTAGGTTGGCTCCAGAATGCTTTCCGACATTACAGGTCATTCTCCTCAGTCCTCCTGGGCATCACTTTTTAGCAGGTGCTAGTCTCTGGTAAACTAATCAACACTTTGGAAAAACAAACAACTGGAAAAAATAGAGAAGTCAAAATTAACTGGTATTGGGCTGGCGAGATAGCTCAGCAGTTTTAAGTGCCTGCTTAGGCAAACTTAGGCAAGCACAGAGACCATGGTTCAATCCCCGGCACCACATGCTGTGCCAGCCCTGCCCCCAGGATGGGCTGAGCCTGCCCCTCCTGCACAAAAATTAATTGGTATTTAAGGAAATATATATTAAAAGAATACTTAACCTTCTCAAATCAGAAAGAATATGGAGAAATTATTTTCTGTTTCCAAGGAAGTCAGAAAAGAAATGTAACAGCCTAAATAAATGAATATACGCAGTAGAAGAAAGTAAATGGTAACATGCTAGCACTGAAAAAATAAATGAAGAGAACAACTAGAACATATTGGAAATAAGTCTATATTATAATTCAACCTAGAATAATTAAAAATGACAAAAGACAGCCAGTCCCAGATATGGTGGGTGCACTGTGGTAAATACACAAATTAAATGCGAGTAGCAAGTACATAAAATAATAATATGATAGAGAGTGAAAAGAGAATTTAATTTATGCACATTAAATGTTCTTGAAGAAGACAAAATTGAAAAAAGCATTAAAATAGATAACCATAACATGTATTTATAAAAAGGCTTATATATGCATATTACAAATACATTTTGTATCCTAGGAAAAAAGGATATAAAATTTTTGAATTTTATATCATTGCTCATGGTAGAATTAAACAAGTCCATAAACAACCTGGAATAAATTATAAAAATCACTCTTAATTATAACAGAAAGCAAGGACAAATGCATTAAAAATGAGCCTGACAAGTAGATAAACAATGGTCCCTTCCTTGGAAAATGACTTCTGAATTATGAATAACAAGGGACTTAGCATGAAAGGGCACAGCATGAACACTACCAAGTGGGCAGTGGAGAAAACCAACAACAGTTCTGAAACTGTGGGAAAGTTTCTGCACCTTGTCTGGAAGCCTTCTAAAACAAAATATTGTCTTTCTTTTGCTTATAATCTTATTGCTCCCCCTCCCCCTTAGACTTCTGTGCCACATCTGCATTTCTAGACTCCAGATTTGCCAATAGTTCTTTTTTTTGTGAGCAGGATTTCACCAAATTCAATACTGGATTTCCATACTTTCTCTCAGTTCTTTTGCTTTTAGTTTAGCTTACTAGCACACGTACTTAATATACAATGTCCACATCCTTTGTGCAAAGTTGGCCCGTGTACCCAACACATTGTAATTTTTAAATCTGCTTTCTCATCCCTTTCTCCACCTGCATCCATGTTGAGATTTCCTTCCTTTTTTATAACTTTATAAGTGTAGTACATAATGTTTCCATTCCTGAGTCGAGCTGGTACATGTACATCACACATCGCAATTCCATTCTTCCATCCTTTCCTTCCATCCTTTCCTTTCCCTCTCCTCCTCCCATCTCCTTGTCCCTTCCGCCTGAGTGAGATATATCTCACTATTTCTTCTTGTTTATCTTTAACTTGCTCTCTATTCTTATGCTAGGTTTCTGATATAAGAGAAGGTATGCAATTTTTAACTTAATCTGATTTATTTTGCTTAACATTATGTTCTCAAGGTGCATCCATTTTATTTAGGAATGATTCAGATTTATATTCAGATTTATCTTTCCTTAGAGTACAGTAGAGCTCCAGTGTGTGTAAGTACCATGTTTTCTTTATCCTTCCATTGTTGATTGACATACAGGCCATCTTTAAGATTTTGATATAAATTGTGCTGCTACAAACATGGGTATGTACATGTGACCACACTGTTATGTCTTTGATTTTTTTTTTCAAAGGAATTGCTGATTCATATAAAACTTCTAGTTTAGCTTTTTGAGAAATCTCCACACTGACTTCCTTAGTGGCTGTACTCACTGACATTCCCATCAACAGTGTAGAAGGGTTCCTTTGTCCCTACAGCCTCTCCATCATTGCTTAATATTTGATTTCTTTATGACCATCATTTTCTTGGGGTCTCAGTGTTGTTTTACTTTCCATTGCTCTGATGGTCAGTGATGTTGAGCATTTCTTCATGTACTTAATTTTGTTTGTAATACTTCTGTGAAGTGTT
>NW_004524660.1:4813066-4819142 GCF_000260255.1 Octodon degus
TTCAAAACAATTGAACTAAGAAAAAGTTTTCATGATAGCAAAGAAGTACTAAGAGTAAAACATAAGATAAATACTGGAATGGCAAGAAAATGACCAGCACTTCTTACAGTTTGAGGATAGGATATCGCACAAAGTTCTAGTGTGTTGTGGACATGCATAATAACCGTGCATCATGTCTGTTTTTGTATGAGGACCATGCTTTTTAATCACAGTAGCTTTGTAATATAATTTAAGACCTGGAATGGTGATGCCTCCCACTTGGCCATTCTACCAAGATTGAGTTTGCTATTCTGGTTCTCTTCTAGTTCCATGTGAATTAGAGGTTGTTTTGTTTCAGTTGTATGAAGAATGCTCTTGATTAGGATTGCATTAAATATGTTTGTGTAATGATATTGGCCATTTTTAGTATATTTATTAGTTCTGTCTATTCAGAAACAGAGGGTACCTTTCCATTTCCTGATGTCCTTTTCAATTGCATCTTTCAAAGTAATGGAACTTTTATTTTAGGGGTCTTTACCTTAGTTTATTTTTTTCATGGTGCTGGTGTGAATGGTATTTCTTCTCTAATGTATTCCTCAGTGGGTTCATTAGTAGTGTACGGAGCTGCTGTTGATTTTGTATGCTGCTGTATTATTAAACTTTTGTTGTTAACTCTCAATGTCTTTTGGTAGATTTTTTGAATCGATGTAAGGACCATGTCATTCACAAAAAAAGACAATTTGAATTCTTCCTTTCCTATACATAACCCTTTTATTTCCTTTTCTTGTATAATTGCTTTTGCTAGTATTTCAAGTGCTAAGTTGAACAAGAGTGGTGAGAACATCTTTGTCTTGTTTCTAATTTTAAAGGGAAATGCTTCAGGTTTTTTTTCTTTCTTTTCTTTTCTTTTTTTTTTTTTTTTTCTTTTCTTGGTGGCACCGGGGATTGAACTCAGGCCCTTGCACTTGCCAGGGAAGTGCTTATTCCACTGAGCCCTCTCCCCAGCCACAGTTTTTCATAATTTAGTATGATGTTGGTGCTAAGTTTCTTATAAATTGCCTTCAGTAAATTTGGAATGGGTCCTTCTATATGCCTATTTTCTTCAGTATTTTTGTCTCAAAAGGATATGTGTTTTTTCAAAGGCTTTTTCTGTATTTTTTTTTTTTTTTTTCGGAACCGGGGATTGAACTCAGGTCCTTGCGCTTGCCAAGGAAGCACTTATTCCACTGAGCCATCTTCCCGGCCCCGTTTTTCCGTATATGTTGAGATGGCTGTTTATTTTGTTTATGTGATGCATTGAATTTATTGATTTGTGCACATTGCATCATTCTTGTTTTCCTAGGATGAAGTCTTTTGTCATGATGTAGAATCTTTTATGATCTCTTTCATTCTGTTTTCCAGCATTTTGTTGAGGATTTTTGCATCTATAGTCATTAAAAAGATTGATCTATAGTTTTATGTTTTGGTTGGATTCTTTTCTGGTTTTGGAATCAGGGTATTAGTAGATTACAGGAATGACTTAGGGAGTACTCTTGCATTAAAACACTTGAGTAATATTGTCATTAGAGTATCTGTGAAATTTTTCTTGAATACAGTAGTAAAAGCTATTTGTATTTGAGCTTTTCTTAGTTTTTAGGTTGCTTATTATTGCTTCAATTTCTTTCTTTCTTTCTTTCTTTCTTTCTTTCTTTCTTTCTTCTTTTCTTTTCTTTTCTTTTTTTTCTTTTTTTTTTTGCAGAACAGAGGATTGAACTCAGGCCCTTGTGCTTACCATCTAAGCGCTTATTCTACTGAGCTATCTCCCCAGCCCTATTACTTCAATTTCATTGCCTATTATTGGATTGTTCACAATTTCTAAACTTTCTTGGTTCAAATTTTGTGATTTTGGTAGATAATTTTTTGTATCTAGGCATCTATCCATTTCTTCTGAGTTTTTCAATTTATTGGTGTATAATTTTGCAAATAAGTTCATGATATATTTTTAATTTTGGCAGTGTTCATTATGCTTTGAACTTTTTCATTCCTATTTGCATTAATTTGAGTCTTTTGTTTCCTTTTTTGGTTAGAGTGTCTAAAGGTTTTTTTTTTTTTTCCTTTGAAGAACCAACTCTTCCATTCATTAATTCTTTGTATATTTTAAACTCAATTTCATTGATTTGTGCTTTGATTTTTATAATTTACTTCTTTGTACTGCTTTGGCTTTAAATCATTCTTATTTCCCCATGACGCTGAAGGACATTATTAGGTTATTTATTTTGGCTTACTGTGTTTTTGTGATGTGAGAATTCACAGCTATAATCTTCCCTTGTAGGATTGCTCTCCTCCTATAATTTCTAGTATGTTGTGCTTGCATTGTTTTCTATTTCTAGAAAGTATCTTATTTCTTCCTTAATATATTCTATAACCCATTGTTTAAAGTATATTATATTATTTTATTTTTTTGAAGAACCGGGGATTGAACTCAGGCCCTTGCACTTGCCGGGGAAGTGCTTATTCCACTGAGCCATCTCCCCGGCCCCTAAAGTATATTATTTAGTTTCCATGCATTTGTATAATTTCTGAGGGGTTTTTGGTCATTGATTCCTAGCTTCACTGTGTTGTGGCTTGATAATATGTGCATGTTTTAATTTTAATTTTTTTACATTTCTTTAAGATTGATTTATTGGCCAGAATATGGTCTATTTTAGAGAAAGTTCCATATGCTACGAACTAGAATATATATTCTTTATTCTTTGGTTGCTGGGTGGAACACTTTGTGGAACTCTATTAAGTCCATTTATTCAAATGTTTTATTCAACTCTGATAATTTTCTTTTGATATTTTGGTCTAGCTGACCAGGGTATTTGTGATAGTGTGATACCACAATCCTTCACTACAGGTTGTCATTATTTTCATCTGATCTTTTATGTCTGGTACTTTTTTTCTATAAAACTGGGTGCACTGTTGCCTGGTTTATATATGTTAATGGTTGTTACCTATTGTGTTGTTCCCTTAACCTCTACGCAGTGACTTTTGCATCTTTTGATCAGCTTTGGTTTCTAGTCCAGTTTGTTTGAACATAACACTTGGTTGTTTGGGGGTTCCTCTTGCATTGAATATTGTTTTGCGTCCTTTGATTTTTAGTACATGAGTTTTGGGGGATTAAATGTGTTTCTTGTATACAGTATCATATTAAATTTTGTTTCTTGATCCATGCTACCAATGTGTCTTTTCTTTTTTTTTTTTTGCAGAACCTGGGATTGAACTCAGGCCAATGTGTCATTTGATGGGGGAACTGAGAACATTCACATTGAGCATTATTCCGAAGAAGTATTGAATTATTCGTTCTGCCTTTTTTCCTGTCATTGATTTCTTAAGTTTCCCTTCTACTTCAGTGTTCACCTATCTGGCGCTGTGATCCTTTTAGATATTTTGCCATTATTAGCTTCACTGTCTCATAGGTATCCTTGAAAGACTGTTTGAATACTGGTGTGGTTGTCATGAGTTTCCTTAGGTGCTCTTTATCATAAGAGCATCTTAGCTGTCCACCTGTTTTGAAACAGAGCTTTGCAGTTTGGGTTGAAGATTTTTTTTGTTATTTTGTTTTGATTTTTAGCTGCAAACATAATCCAAGATTTCCTGGCCTTTGTGGTTTGTGTAGAGAAGTCTGCTGTAATTCCAATGGGGTTTTATGTACAAATGTTTTATTGTTTTTCTTAAACACTATTACAATTCTATTCTTGAGAGGATTTTGAATCTGCTCTGTTGTGGAGAGGTTCTTTTCTAGTCATATCATGGTTTTTCATGGTTTTATGCGGTTTACTTATCTATGTTTAGATACTGTTAGTTAGTCTTTGGCTATTGGTTCAGTAAACACTTTTTTATATAATCTGTGCTGTTGTCTGATTTTTCACTAATTCTAATTAACCTGAGCATAGTCTTTGATTCTCTTATATGCTCTTGGATCAATAGCTTTTGTGTTCTGTTATTTTTAAGGTATCTCTCATTAATTCTCACCAATAAAAGGCCTGTCTTTTAGTTCTGATATGGTCTTCTCACATTGCCTTCTTTTGCCTGTATTTCCAGTAAATTTTCTTTTCTTTTTTTTCTTTTCCCAAAACCGGGGATTGAACTCAAGCCCTTGCGCTTGCCAGGGAAGCACTTATTCCACTGAGCCATCTCCCCGGCCCCAGTCAGTATAATTTTTAAAGTTTTAAATTTCCAAATTTTTATTTTGAGCTCTATTTATGGGTCCTAATTTCTGTCTCTGCTGGCCAGGAATGTTTTGCAACATTTTGTTTAGCTCTTTTATCTTCTATTAGCATTTTCTTTTGTGTCACTGATGATTTTGTTTAATTGGCCATTAAATAAATCTTATGTTTCCTTTGAGTCTTCCAACTGTCCTACTGCATTGTTCCATTTTCTGTCTGTACTATTTTGAATAATCCAGGGGTGAGGCTTTTGTGTCCACCCCTTGGATGTCCCATAGATTAGCTTGGGGGGAGCTGGGAGGTTTCGGAGGCATTTTATTGTCTTGACTTTTTATGTTTTTATATTTTCTTGTTTTGTGTCAAAGTCTGTGAGTTTATTGTAGTAGAAAATATTGTTCTAGTGTGAGGTCTTCTTGACTTAACATCTGTTTTTTAAGTGTTGTTCTTTGGGTGTGACTCCTTCCTGGTCATGCTTCTATCCCAGGTTATAACCAGCTCCATTTATCTGGGGTTGGAGGTGGATGCATTTGTGGCCCATACACAGTTCTCCTGGGCTGGGCCACAGTATAGTAGAGGACCCAAAGGCAATTTAGTTACTTATCCCAAGGCATATTACCTAGGCCATAATAATAATACCAGCATTGATTATAAATTATAGCATAATGACAAACTGAATATTGACACACACTAAAGGCCAGTAAAATATTCCTCTTATCCATAGGAAAAAACTATATAATTCTAGTATGAATACTATGGCAAACCAAATTTTGACCTACTAACAAAAGAAACAACTTTATTTCTACTAAGAATAGCACAGTATACAATAGAAATAGTGTAAAGTGAACTATTTATTTACAGATTCATAAGCTTAGTAGTTATTTGTGTAGCGGGTGGCATGGGGAAATGGAGAAGTGAAAAAAAAAGATTGAAAAATTGATTAATGGGATATGAAGATGGAAGAAAAATAAAAGATATGGAGTCCTATTGAGAAGAAAAAGGAAATTAATATTGGTAGAGAACAGTCACTAGAAAGATCAAACAAGAAAAAGCAGAGAAAAGGTAAACAGCAAGAACAGGGGATAAAAGAAAAATAAGAAAAGAAAGAAAAATATGGCAAGGAAAAAAGATAAAATGCAAAATAAATAAATAAATAAACTAAAGGAAAAGAAAGTGGGAGAAAATCCCCACACCCTGAAAAACATCTGAATGGAGGAAAGATAATACAAAATAAAAAATGAAAAAAAATCAAGTCCAATAAAAACAATTCTGGTACTGAGTGAGTAGTTTCTTCCCGCCATCTGTGGTCTTGAGATCTAGGCGGTCTTAAGTTTCCGTGCCAGCGTTAGGCATCCTCCGTCTTTGAAACGCTCTGTTTGCCCTGCAGGCTGCGCTGTTTGCTCCCCTGCTCCGTGGTGGTTACTGTGGTTAGAGCTCACGTGGCTGCATCCACCTGCCCTCGCTGGTAGACGGGGCGGGCAATCAGCTGTCTGTTGTGGGCCAGATGTAGGCCACCAGGAGGGAGCTGGAGGGCCTGCTGGACTCAGTGTGGACATTTTCAGGGTCTGGTTGCTCCTTTCACCTCCTGGGTGCTCCCCTCATCCAGGACAGGGTCAGTAGGTTAGCTTTTGCCCGTGCAGGACACTGCTCCTCCGTCGGGGGCCTGCTGTCCCACGTGGGCACAGTGGGTATGTCTGGGTCTGCTCCCACGTGGAGGCTGTGGCCACTGCTCTGGCCTGTGTCTGCTCTTCTAGTTCCTTTTATGTTTTTAAAAATGAGTCAAGGTCAGACTATATAAAATCTAATTAAATGCTGCGTGTATATAAATAAAATGCACATTTTTATTAGTCACATGTTCTTATTTTGTTTTCTGGCATCAGCTTCAGGCAGCTTGTGTTTCTAGTCAGTAT
>NW_004524660.1:4819802-4824802 GCF_000260255.1 Octodon degus
TTTTTCCCTCCTGTCAGAGGTGAATATTCTATTGGCATCTAAATACTATAGGTGTTTGAATTCAACTAAACAACCTAACACTGTCTAGCAGTCTATAATATTAGTGGGTTATCCTCAGAAGTTATTGACTTCAGAACAGTTATTCAAATGATAGCTTTAATTGAAAGAGACATGCTCACGTCAAAGACTGTGGCTACAAAGGCTGAATTGACATGATGAGCTCCCCAGCCTTGTGCTTTCTGCTGAGTCCAGTTTTCTTCTCCAGATGCTTGCTGAATCCATTTGTTTTCATTTCTGGCAGCTTCCCCCCAAATTGATTAAGTATATTTATCATTGTTTACTTTAAAGCAGAAAAAATGTTCACTTACACAACAAAACAAAAATAGTGGGCTGGTGAGGTAGCTCAGAGGTCTAAGCACCTGAGCAAGGACACTGGTTCAATTCCCGGTACCACATGCCCTTCCAGCTCCACACTGCGCCGGCCACCAAAACCAGGCGTGGTGGTGCACGCCTGTAATCCCAGCACTGGGAAGGCTGAGACAGGAGGATCACTATGAGTTCAAGCTGTGTGATGAGACCCTGCACCAAACAAATAAATAAAAGATTAAGAATTTTACAAAATCCAAAAACAGCAATAACAACACTTTATTTTTCTTCGCAAATGTTTCTGTTAAAATCTGTTAATTACAAAATGTTTCAAATCGATTTGCCTATGTTACCATTCTAATTCCCTGTGGCCCAGTTAATTCTCATTTTCCAATAATACGATTTTTCCCCTCCCCTCATCCTAAGCTATTCTCATCTGTGTCATCCATGCCCATCATATGAATTCATGTGGTACTGTTCTTAGGTGTCAAATAATTTGTCCAACAAATAGCACTCGGTATTTCAGCAGCTCCTGTTAGACACTCCCTGACCAGTAAGACAGGCTTTCTTAACTTTCTCACATGTTATCCTTCTCCTCTTTTCTTCTCACTCGACTCATCAGACTTCTGTGCTAGCACCTCCCTTCCGTCTGGTTTCCCAATGTCTCAGCCTTTCCAGATGTGAAAGAGGAGGTGGCGGTGGGGGTGGGGGGAGGAGAATTATCCCTTGACTTTTGGACCAGTGTCATAAAAATGAAATAGCTCTAATAAAAATGCTTTAAGACTACATGAAAATGAATTCTTTTTGCTCAAATAAAACCAGTTCAAGAAAATTTGGCCCTTTAAAGTTGACCTCATTAATTTCATGATCTTTAGATGGCACCTGGCACCCCGACTGCGTAGATTAGTTTGTACCTTTGAAAACCCACAGCATAATATATCTCTGAGGATTAAAAAAAATTACAACATAGAAATCTGAACTTTGTAATTAAAATATAGGCGTTTGTTCCGATAGCTTTGTGTGTGTATTATAAATAATCATTTGAAAGTCATTTGAAAAATGAAATAGATAGCATGGAGAAGTGTAATTAAGCATTTCTTTTTTTAAAAATGGATGTTCCTTAAGAATGAGGGTGAGAAGGTGTCCTAAAGGATTGCTGGCTGGACACAGTGCCTCGCTCTTCCTGTAAGCTTGACACGATCACAGAGTCACAGCCTTCTCCAAGCCCAACATTACTTGATACCAATTAATCTCTCTGCTTTTCCTGTAATAAAAATTGTCATTTCTGCAGGAACACTGATCTTAGATATTTCTTACAACCCAATGATTTTTTTCCACTTCTATTAATGTGACACTTTGTAACCTTTTATGTGTGACAGTCAATTCTGTACCCATTAAAATGCCCCATCTTTATTTAAATATTAGCCTTCATAATTCTTCTCCAATTGCTTGGGCCTATAACTGCACAACAGTTATTCAAATGATAGCTTTAATTGAAAGAGACATGCTCACGTCAAAGACTGTGGCTGCAAAGGCTAAACTGACCATCTCCGGTACCAGCCTCCTCCGGTCACATCAAGTTGGGAGACAACATGTGCATTCATTTGTGCAGTGGGTTTGGATTTTTTTTTTTTTTTCTTACCGTTGGTTGGTAAAACTAGAAACCAAGAAATATACATATTCTTCATGATTTGAGGTTTTAAAAACGTGCTTTCTTTTTTTTAATTTTAGGATAGGGTGTACAGGGTGTATGGGGGCACTGCAAAGATTGGAATCGTAGTGATCCTCCTGTTCACAGCCCCCCAAGTGCTGGGATTACAGGCACATGCCACCACGTCCAGTCTCAATCGCCATCTCAGCCCACCCTGGGGACAGGGCTGGCACTCCAGGCCCAGGACTGAACTCCCGGCTGGTGCTCCTGACTAAGCAAGCAAACATGGGGCTTGCTCTGATCAATTCTGTGGCACAGTAATCCTGTTACACTGAGCTTCACACCTCTTACAGTCAGAGAAGCGCACCCTGCCTTCCTGGACTTGCTCGCCCAATGGCTTCTGCTCTCCATGGACAGTGGCAGAGATGAGCCAACGGGTCTGGTGTGCATGGAATGGCAGCGCAAGGGCGCAGTCCCTTCAGACGCTATGCACATGGGGTCAAATGCCAGCAGCTGGATGGCTAGAGCCCCGAATCTCTCTCTCAGAAATGTATCCTACGATAGAAATTTCCAGAGTCATATGTCAGACTAGGTTTGGAGGCTGTAGTGTTTCTTTCCTATCACAGAGAAATCATCAAACCCCATATATTGATAATCTAGTAATATGATCTGATAAGGAATAAACCAACCGTTTCCTACGTGTAAAAAACTATTTCATTTAATTTATATCTTAAGTCTTAGGTCGCTTGTGACCTAAGACACTTTTCTTTGATCAATACAAAGAAAGAAAGAAAGAAAGAAAGAGAAAGAAAGAAAGAAAGAACGAAAGAGACAAACAGACCAAAAGAAAACAACAGGCATAGAGTTAACATCATGCTATGAGATCTTTATGTTGGGAACTATTGAATATTTTCCCTCAAACAAATAAAAAAATTGTGCCTCCTCAGTATTCAGAACAAATGCTACATTGCCAATGAAAGAAGACATACACATCATTAAATCTGCAAAATTTTTTATAGTGAATGAGCTCCAATATTCATATTTTTATTTTGAATTAAAATGTGCAGTACACATATAAAATACAAAACAAGAAATCTAAACATGCTGGAAACATGTATCAATAAAAGAAGAATTTTTTCTAAGAAGTCGATGTTTAGCGATAGTATTGTGGTAGTACTGACTGTAATCATTTTGCTGTTGGCTAGAATTAGGCCCCTGGGTCATGTTCATTGTATTCTTGTGGTCTTGGCAAAGATGCTTCTCTGACTTTTAAAGAAAATTATTTGTTAAACACACACACACACACACACGTGTGTGTGTGTGTGTGTGTGTGTGTGTGTGTGTGTGTTCCAGAACAGCCTATGGATAACTAAATCCAAGGATATTTAAACATTTTATGTAAAACAGCATATAAAATTAGCATATAACCTTTATTCACCTTCATACTTTAAATTTTCACTGGATTAATTATACTATCCAATGCAATGTACACGCTATCTGTGTAAGTGTTATATTGCATTGTTGAGGCGCTAGTACAAATAAGATAGTCCACATCTGCCCAATAAAGTTGTACGTTTTTCTGAACATTTTCCACCTATAGTTGCTTGAATCCACAGATGTGGACCAGCAGATACGGAGGGCCAAGTGGATTAGCCTAGATTTTCACGCACTCTTGTGAAAAATCCGAATGCTTGGCGGGACTAGCCCCACAGCCCCACCTTGGAATAATGTGATGGAGTGGAGTGAGTCCCGCTGCTCTGCCTCTCCCAGCCTCTGCTCTCCCCTTACTGTCTGGAGTTCGTGATTTTTTGCCATTTCTTTACCTGCCAGGTCACGGAGAGTAGGAGCACATATGATTGTGATTTACTGCGCTTTCCTTTTTAGTGACTGTTTTTGTATATCTCTGTGTTATCCTTAATGGTGCTTTGAAAACATTTTTAAGAGGTATTTAGGTATTTTATATCATTATTTTGAAGAAAGAATACTCTGCGTGACTCATATTAAGTATCAAAGTCAGAAAGAGCTGCTCAGCCTGTGAATAGGGAAGGCAAGTCCAGTCAACAAAGGCGAGACAGGTGGCGTCATAGTCCCTGACTCAGAATTATACTGCAAATCACCATGATAAAAACCAAGATGGTACTAGAAAATAACAGACTCAAGGATCAAGGAATGGATTATAAGCTGTAGAGACAACTCCAGATTCACTTAGTCATCTTATCTTTGACAAACGTTCCAAACACTTTCACTAGAAGAAAGATAGCCTCTTCAAAAAATGGCACTGGAAAACTGGCTTTCCACAGGCCAAAGTTGAAAGCTAGAACTGTATTTTTTTAAAAAGTTTTTTATTTGTGTGTGTGTGTGTGTGTGTGTGTGTGGCCAGCTCAGCCCACCAGGGGGCGGGGCTGGCTGGCATGTGGTGCTGGGGGATTGAACTGCGGTCCCTGTGCTTTGCCAAGCTTGTTCTAAGTAGGTGCTTTAGACCACTGAGCCATCTCACCAGCCCCTAGAACTGTATATTTCACCATGCACTAAACTGAAATTGAAATGGATCGAAGATTAAGATTTTTTTTTTTTTTTTTTTTGTGGAACCGGGGATTGAACTCAGACCTTTGTGCTTACCAGGAAAGCACTTATTCTACTGAGCCATTTTCCAGGCCCCAAGATAAAGATATTAAAGCAGAAACATTAATATCTGCTGGAAGATAGAATAGATAGAATTCTTGAAGACATTTGTGTACGCAAAGACTTTCTGTCCAAACCCCCAATTGAACAGGAACCTTCACAAAGAATCAACAACTGGAATCTCATCTTATTAAAAAGCTTTTATACACAAAAGAAAGCAGCTACAGAGTGAAGAGACATCCCACAGTGTAGGAAGAATTGTTTGCAGGCTGCTCCTCAGACGAAGAAGAACTGCAATCTAGAATACACAAAGAACAAAAGCAAAAACAAAATAAAAAAACCCCAGACTTCCCAAATTTTT
>NW_004524660.1:4826440-4830078 GCF_000260255.1 Octodon degus
TGCATCAACTTCAATTTGAATAGATTTGAGTTTGCAAATATGGTAGAAATACACAGATTCACATTACAGACTTACCTAGAGCTCATTATGTTGTCAGAACATGCGTCAAAAAAGCAAAGAAGAGCTCCAATTTTTAATGTAAATAATACATAGGGAGAGAAATGATTATAGACATATGATGTGATTTTCTTTGTTGATGTTTTAAAAGTTCATACATGAAAATCTAGAAGTTTGAGAAAAGTGGAATCAGAATTTTCACCTGTTTTACTGAGGAGATTTAAAAGCTAAAATATATTTAAATATTAAAAAAGAGATGGTCTCATAATGAAATGTAATCATTTAAATTGAAAAATAAAACACTTTACAAAAGTCCTTCTGACATCAGTATTTTGGCTCTGAAACTGTCTTCAAGGAACTGGAAAGTTAGAAGTGAAAGTACAGCATACAGCACATGGCAAAATAGTGCGGAAGTTCATGAGCAACACAAGAGAAAGGGTCAGGGAAGACCAGAGTCCAGGGAGAAGGAGAAGCCTGGAGGATCCAAAAGTAGAGTGAGAGAGCTCTGAACGGCCAGAAAAAGCTTTCAAGATTTCAATCATAACAGCATGGAGTGTGATAAAAAGATTCGGTGAATGTTTAGATTAGAAAGAAATTATTATAGCAAAATGCTCACTACCATTCACCCCATTGCTTCACGCACACTTAGCTCGTCATCCTTGCGACCTCCTGAAGCAGGTCTGCAGGTCCTCTCTCATGGGTCTCTACTGCTCTGTCCTGTCTGTCTCAGTATCCCAAATGAAGGCAAAATGTTTCCCTTGTATGGTCGTGTTGACTTTGGGAGAGCCAGAGGTTGTGCAGTGGTAGCCCACTGAACAAGGCTCAGGACACACCTTCGTGCTTTTACTTGAAAGAAATTTCCACAAATATGTTTAATTGACTCACTACAGTAAAGCAGCCTGCAAAAGACACTGACTCAAGAAATCTCCAGAGATGCCTCAGAGAGTGGCAAGAAGGCCGAGGTAGGCGTGTTAGGAGAGGGGGACTTTCAGGGCTGAACAGCAATGGGTTTTTTACTGTAACGCTTCTCTTGGTTTTCTAAGTAGCCACGAATTTTGGTCCTACCTCATAGATGTTCTGCAAACATGCACCAATTGACCGAACACATACATGAATGAAGGATAGCTAATCTGAAGAGGCTTCCAAGAAGTTCTGAGAATTAGAGGTGCCCTTGAGCCATTTAGTGATTTGAAGTGACCAGGGCAGGGAGAAAATTCCAGTTCCAGGCAAGGTCACCGAAGTGAAGATACTCAAAGAGTTAGAAAAAAGGAAGCTGGCAGCAAAAGGTGGCTCCTCGTCTCTTTCTCTGACCCAGCGTGGCAGAGATCTAATGAAGAAAATGAAGAGAAAATCTAGAAATTATCCATTACTTGTTGAGCACTATTATAATCCTGTCATGGAATGTCACATAAAATAATTTTCAAAGAAAAACTTATTTACTGTTGAAACCATTTCACAATTATGGCTCTGACCTTTATAGGTAAGTGGATGCACCTAGAGGCTATACTCATAAGTGAGATAAATCAGACCCACATGTGTAAATGTCCTATGGTCTCCCTAGTACAAGAACCGAAAAGAAGAAATAAAACCTGAAAGATGTAATTCATATAGTAAAACGGAAAGAAACGGAACTTAAGTTAAACCATGAAGATGAGAGAAAATGAGAAAATATAGGAAAAAAGGAAGGGGGAAAACATGCAAGTATATATATAGCACAGCTGATGTACTAATATTTTCCATCAGTTTTTTGAAAATAGCAGTCAATGTTTAGAATTCTCACCTTACCTAACTCTGTATCTGATATTTATGATCTGAGCAACTACATCGAGAACACAAAACCCATGCTTGAATACCACTCATCTTGGTCTTCTAAATGTGTACTGTTTCCAATGTCTTATCAATTATTAAACTCTCTTTAAAATAAATTAAGAAAAAGACAAGGGCAAAAATTCAGATTTCTTAAAAACAAGTGTTAATATTCAATTATTTGTCCAATCCTGCATAACTGTATCTGTTAATCTGAGCAACAGATTTGATGATAAAAATAGATAATAGAGCAACAACTGTTAATTAGCTATTCCTGTTTTAAAAATTTGTAACATATGTATAGTAGTACGTTACCTTGTTTCTGTTTTTTTTTCTATTTGTTTTTGCTTCTGTTTTTATTCTTTAAAATAAAATAAAATAAAATAAAATTGAATTTTAAATTTAAAAAATTATGGCTTAGAGTCACAGCTGTAATGATGTAGGTCATTGTACGGCATAAGAAGATCATAGAAATGGGTACTCTTTTGTTTTATGTGACCATTAGGCAGTGTCTTTGCCCACAGATAACTGTGTGGAGATGCTGGGGTGAGGAAAGAACATTCAATAGCAGGAGTAGAGAATTTCAGAACTTCTATTGTGGGTGACTTATAAATCAATAGAGAGCAATCAGACTGGGCTTGGTGGTACGCGCCTGTAATCCCAGCAGTTGGGAGCCTGAAAACAAGAAGATCATTATGAGTCTGAGCTGCATAGTGAGACCCTGTAGACCCTGTACTTAATACATAAAAAATTAGAGAGGAATCAGTATAAATTTTTGGTATTATCGTCTTATGGAACAATTCAGAAGATTTGAGGGACCTTTCTCTAAAACAAAATGTCTTAGTAAGGCTCTTATTTCTTAATTTCATCTACACTCAATTTTTTTAAAAAAGTAATTTCTGAAGAGCAGTAAAGAAAAATTAAAGCATTTAGAAGACATTTAATTAATCACACCTGTGTCTGACAGAGATGGCAGACCCCTAACCAGAAATTTGGAAACCAATCAATAAGTGACTGGAATTTTGTTATCTGCAATCACACCTTTTTAACAGGTGGTACAGACAGTGACTACACAAACCATCTGTGGCATTAGAAATGACATGGTGATTAGCTGTCTCACTAGGAATTTCATCCATTTCCTTTTCTCTTTCACCCCACCTTTACTTAAAAACTCATTTTAAGTTTGTGCAACAGCTCTTGTGGTTTTTCCAACTTACCCCTGCGCCCTCCCCCATTTTTGGTCATCCTGGAAGTAAAAATCATTTTGTTATGACTGCAAAGTGAAACACTTCTCATCTTCCCTCTATAGCCTCCAGAGGCCTTTGAAGATGTTACAATAAAGACAAACCAAATCATCCTCACTGTGAAGGACTCAGAGTCCTTCTTGAACATCATTCTCTACGTCTCTGAGCGTGAAGCTTGTTACGGCCACTTCAGGATCACCTTGTTATTTTGGACACCATTGATGTAAGTTTTAACAAGATTCCTGGATGAGTCCTTTGTAAATTAGACTTACAAAATAACTGCACAATTCCAACTTAAAGGACCTGTTTTTTTTTTTTTTTTATTATTGTTTTTCAAATATGTCTGCTTATTCCTATTTCAGCATCTGTTTAAATACAGGCTTTTTCTTTTTTTTTTTCTTCTTGTTTGGGATGTTGGTGTTTCCCTATTATTCTCAGATCAATGTGTAATTATTCTTCAGGATGCAATTTACATGTTACTGTCTCAAAGATATAATCCCTTAAATTTCCAAACTAAAGGATATATATATA
>NW_004524660.1:4831028-4835642 GCF_000260255.1 Octodon degus
TCAGTAGACTACTTTGGACAGTATTGACATGTTAAAAATATTAGGACTTTCAATTACAATCATGAGATGAATTTCTATGTAATTATGTGTTGTTTAATTATGTCAGTACTGTTTCATATTTTTAATTGTATAAAAATTTCACTTCCTTCGTAAGTTGAAAGTATTTTCTTCTGTTTAAAGTTTTTCAGAATGGAGTTGTTTTGTCTTTAGATCATTTATGGTTACTTTGTAGAAATATAACTCAAGTTTTGGGTATGTTGGTGCCCACCTACATAGAAGAATTTTTTTCTTTACAATTTTTAACAAGTTTTCCTCTGTAGAACATTTGAAATTTTCTATATTAATGATTATATTATCAATGAACAGTTGAACAGTGATAATTGCTTCTTCCTTTCTAATTTAAATCTTTGCCCATTGCAGTAATTGCTTAATATAGTGGAAAACAGCATAACTCATATGTCTGAGAGTAGGAGTAATAATTTAGTAAATTATGGTATAACTTAGTAATGAAAAAATGGCCCTTAAAATGGAATTTCCATAGACTTTTTAATGATTCAAAAAAAGACATTTATAATGAATGAAAATGTAGAATAAAAAATTACAGTTAATTTATTAATTGAATTACACAGAGTTGAATAATCTCAAACATTTACTTATTTTGTACATGGGAAAATAATATTACAAAAGTTGAAAAAATTGAAGTTGTTTCCACTAACAGTCCAATTCTGAGAGTTTTTAAAAAAATGAATGAATTAATTTTTTTGTTGGAACTGGGGATTGAACTCAGGCTCTTGCTCTTGGCAGGGAAGCGCTTATTCTATTGAGCCATCTCCCCGGCCCTCTGAGAGTTTGAAGATTATAACATAAATGTGATGGCCAGAGGGTTGAATACAGCACCCACATGCAAATTTTAACTGCATTGGGCTGAAGGGAACCGCACCAGGTTCGGACGGTGGACTTAGTCCTCAACGTGATAGGAGGTGGCGATTAGATTATGAGGGCGCTGCTCTCATGAATGGGAAGGGTTTTCCTTACAAAACAGGCTGGATGGAGCAGGAGCCCCTTCTGCCTTGTGAAAACACGGACAAAGAGCTAGCTAGGAGAACAGAGCTCTGAACAGACCCCCAATCCACTGGCACGTTGATCTTGGACTTCCCAGCTTCTAGAACTATGAGAAATACATTTCTTATAAATTAACCAGCCTAAAGTATTTTGTTATAGCAATCAGAACAGACTAAGACATAGACTGTGGTCTAGTCACCCAAGCCATCTCAGATGATTTCTCCCCCCCTCCGTCCACTTGGCCAAGTCTCCTAAGCAATGCGTGGTGCAGTGCACTGCGCCCGCAGAGCCCCCTGTGCATGCCGAGGGCAGCCCCTTACAATGAAGCGTTACGGTTAAAACAGCAACGTGGCCAGAGTGAGGCAGAGGAGGGAAGTGAGTGTCTCGGCAGAGCTCTCTGGCAGCACTGCGTGGAGTGATGACCTGGTCAGGGTCATGCTTTTCTTTCTGCCTTTCCACAGTTCAAGGCAAAAGGCAGGAGGTCTAAAACAAAATGTATTAGAACATTTTTCTTTTTCAAAATTTCTATATTTTCTGTGATAACAGCACCATTAACCAACAATGTGTCCTTTTCTCCCAAAATTAAAAATAAATTTTCAAAGGCAAAAATGTTAACGGTGCATTTATCCACTGTGAGAGGTTATGTCTTTTGGAAGCTTCCAATAAAATCTATGACATTTTTTTATTCTAAAAGCAATAATAATATAAATGTGATTTTTTTTTAAACTGGGGATTGAACTCAGGACTTTGTGCTTGCCAGGCAGGCACTTATGCTGCTGAGCTATCTCCCCACCCTACAAATTCTGAAACAGGACCTATCCAAAGAAATTTTGGGGCCGGGAAGATAACTCAGTAGAATAAGTGCTTGCCTGGTAAGTGCAAGGTCCTGAGTTCAAGCCTCAGTACCACAAAAAAAAAAAAAAAAAAAAACAAACAAATTTTGTATCTGTAGCTGGGCTCTTAGGGCTTCATATACATAGAGAGAACCTAGAAACCACAAAGACGAAATGTGAAACTTACTAAAACTGAGACGGGTATCTATTCTTTATGATGCAGTGGTTTTAACTTTTGGCTTATGACTTGAAAGGAGGTCCACACATTGAATCTTAGAATCAAAACTTGAAGTTTCAGAAAGACACTTTATTTGAGGACAATAGTATGATGTTGATTTATGGGAATAATTTGTTCTAGAAACATGTTTATAATACAAGGTATCTGTATATCAAATCAAGTTTCTCCATAAGAAATAATGGAAATTCAGATAACTTTTCCATAATACAAAAATATGCATTTAAAAATGATTACGATACTGTAATATGGGGCTGGGGAGGTGTCTCAGTGGAATAAGTACTTGCCTGGTAAGTGCAAGGGCCTGAGTTCAATCCCCGGTTCCACCAAAAAAAAATACTGTAATATGACATGAAATAATAAATACATTACAAAATATAAAGAAAAATAAACAAATTAACCTACACTTACCTTTGAAAACCTGAGTGGCTGGTGTGAAGGAAATAAGAGGGTAGAAGCCTATTGAATAGCATGATTTTCACTGCCGCCAATGGAGTCACTGCTATCTATGGGCTCAAGTAGCATCTTTATGTTTACATGCAAATTTAACAGGGAATTTATCCAATGGCAGTTGCTTTTGCCTTCTTTTGAGAATTTCACAGAAATGGGACATTCCAGTCAGTGCAGTTATTTCATTGATCACTCACACTACTACATCCTTGTTCTTGTGGTAGTTTTCTTCAAAATTTTGCGCTGTTTCTTACATTTTACAAATCTTCCTGATTGCATTTGAAAGGAAGGATTCTCCCACCTTTTTCTCCTCTGCAGATTACTTTCTCCTCCACAGCCTACAACCTCTTGCTGTTTGGAGAGAGAGAGAGAGAGAGAGAGAGAGAGAGAGAGAGAGAGAGAGAGAGAGAGAGAACTTTGTGTTGCGATTCTGTGATGTTCAGTATCATGTAGTATGAGTTGAAATGTATTATTTGCTCATCTTGTGGAAGTAATAACAGGATAATTTGCTTTCAGCCCAAGCTTTTACTGTATAATAATTTAAAGCAAGTGTGTTATTAAATAGTGTACTTCTCAGGAAGGAAATCGATAGCTCCAGGGTGGCGACCATTGGTATAGGCATAGTACTCATGGGCAGAGCTGCCCACACCTGGAGAGAATTAGAATGGTTTAGGGAGAAGTCAGTAAACTTTGGAAGGTTCCAAGAAGCCAGAGGCAGAGCTGGCACCACAATGAGGTCCAAAGTTCGTTTCTTTCTTGTTTCCCTGAATTTGAGGGGAGGTGGTGGAACAATGGGCATCTTCCCAATGAATAATAATCTACCTTCATGCTGGGGAAGAGTCTTTGAACTCACGTTGACTAGACTGGACCAGTGAGGAGGTCAAAGGGTGCTGGGCAGAGTGCCCAGAGGACAACGCAGACTCAGGTAAATGAAGGCTAACCGCACCACAGGGCCAGCATAGGCTCCCTGTGGAGCACGACGCAGGGTGTGACTGTGGCATGGAAAGGTGCAAGGTTGTGTGGAAGGGACATGGAGTGCTCTTCTTAGGAAGTCTGGACACCACCAACTCGCAAAGTCTACATCCTGACAGGTCTTAAAATTTTCTGTTAGGGCCTTGCTACCACTTGCCCAAATTCAGCTTACATCTGGCTAACTACTTACTCAGTCCATGCTATGTGTTTGTGGAGATTTTTAAAGTGAAAGCTGAGTTCAGTGTGAGGATAAACGGAACATAAATGAGAAAACTCAAGTGCCTAGATCAAAGGCTCAGGAAAGAAAGAAATAGGATTTCCAACTGAGTTAGTAACAGTCACGGTTACCATCTTCAAGGTGTTTGTGCATTTCTTGTTGGATTATCTTCAAAACTATCTGGAGCTGGTAGGATGCTGCTGCTGGTGTCCATCATGTTTTATAGGAGACAAGAATGGGTCCCAGAAAGGAGAGGTGATGACCACTGCCAGGCCAAGAATTTCTGTAGGAACACTGGGGTAGGAAGGTGGAAGCAGATTTGTAATTACCACGTAGAGAAATTACAAATTTTCCTTCCCATATTGCCCTGAGGGATTCTTGTACCTGACGTGAGAGCTAATGCTTTCAGTTTTTCCCCATTTAGAATTATATTGGTTGTTGGTTTGTCTTAGATCGCTTTATCAGATTAAATTAAAGGTCATCTATTCCTATTCTCTGTAGGGCTTTGATCATGAATGAGTGCTGGACTTTGTCAAAGGCCTTTTCGGCATCTATTGAAATGATCATGTGATTTTTGGATTGGGATCTACTAATATAGAGTATTACATTTATAGATTTGCTTAGGTTGAACCATCCTTGCATTCCTGGTGTGAATCTTACTTTGTTGTGGTATATAATTTTCTTGATGATTTGGTGTATTCTACTTGCTCGCATTTTATTGAGGATGTTTTCCACCTATGTTCATTAGGGAGATTGGCTTGTAATTGTCTTTTCTGTTGTTGTTGAATCTTTCTCCTGTTTTGGCATCAGTACAATATTTGCTTCCGGGGGCCGGGGAGATGGCT
>NW_004524660.1:4835801-4853614 GCF_000260255.1 Octodon degus
CTCCAGGAACAATTTTCAGAGTACTGCTTCCTTTTCAATTTCACTGACTAGTTTGAGGAGTATTGGGATTAAATCATCTCTAAATTTCTTGTAGAACTGAGCTGTAATTCCATGAAGACTTTGGCTTTTCTTTGTCACTAAGTTTTTTCTTACATTTTCAATTTTATTGGCTGATATTGGGTTATTCAGAGCTTTTATATCTTCTTGATTTAGTTTTGGTAATTCATACCCATCTTGGAATCTATCCTTTTCTTCTATGTTTTCTACTCTGTGAGAGTAAAGACGTTCAAAATAGCTATTGATGATCTGAATTTCCACAGAATCTGTAGTAAATTTGCTTTTTTTATTTCTTATCATTTGCATTTGGGTTTTTTTCTTTTCTCATTTGCGGATGTTGGCTAGGACTTTATAAATTTTATTTAATCATTCAAAGAACCAGATTTGATTGTTTAATTCCTTGTATTTGTTTTCTTTGTCTCAATTGCATTGATTTCTACTCTAATCTTTATAATTTCCTCCTATCTTTCAGGTTTGGTCTTGGTTTGCTCTCTTTTTTTCTAGAAGCTTGTGGTACAGAATTAGGATATTTATTTGTTCTCATTCTGTTTTCTTAATGTGTGAGTTCACTGCTATAAATTTCCCTCTGAGAACTGCTTTCCTTGATTCCCACAATTTCCAGTAAATTGTGCTTGAATTTTCATTGGATTGTAGATAAGATTCTTGTTTCATGTAATCTGTAACCCACTGGTTGCTGAGGTGAGTGGTGTTTAATTTCCATGTGTAGTGGTTGATACATTGCATCAGCTTGGCTGGATGACTCCACAAGTGCACTTCCGATTGGTGGGGGTCCCGCCCTGGGGCACAATTGGTTCTGCCCCCGGAATGACTCAGCACAAAGAGACCATATAAAGGGGCTGAGGAAGTAGTCGATGTTCCACTTCGTCAGGGGAACTTCAGTCTTCACATTCGGCGTGAACTTCATTGTCTGGCTTGCAGTGCAGACTCTTCAGCTTTGGTCACTGGCTTGGATCCTTCACCTTCTGTCCATCGCAGACTCTTTAGTCTTCCATCACACACCCATCAGCTGGTGAATAGAGACTTGCACGGAGCACAACAGTGAGCTGCAGACCTTGGGACTGAGCTCCTCAGCCTGGACGCCCTCTGCACGCTCTGTCATCTGACTCTGCAGCTGACTGTCATAAGCCAATCTTTTAATTCCTTATACATTGCACATCTTTTGTTAATATCTGTTCCTTATATTATATCTGTTCCTCTAAGTAAAACCCTGACCAATACACCATGTTTATGGGTTTTTGTGGTTTCTTTTGTCATTAATTTCTAGTTTCATTGCACTGTGGTCATGCATAGGATAATTTTTGTTTTCTTGCATGTACTTAAGCATGATATATGGACAAATACCTGATCTCTTTTAGAAAACATCCAACGTGCAGCTGAATATAATGTGTATTAAGATGTTGTTGGGTGAAGCAGTCTGTATATATTCACTGTCTATTTGTTCAAAGGTCTGGTTCAGTTCTGCCACCTCTTTGCTAATTTTTTGTCTTCTTGACCTATCTTTTTTAGATAAGGGTGTGTTAACGTCTCCTGTTACATTTGTGATATTGTTTATTAGACCTTTCATGTCCATTCAAATTTGCCTTATATAGCTAGGTCCTCCCATATTTGGTGCATGCATGTTTATGACTGTTATCCTTTCCTCTTGTATTTTTTCCCTAACCAGTATATAGTGACCTTCTTTATCTCATTTAATCATTTTTGGCTTGAAGTTCGGATAGTCTGTAAACAGGATAGCTACCCCTGCTTTTTTCTGAGTTCCTGGAGCATTTAGTATTGTTTTCCATCCTTACACTTTCTGCCTATGAATTTATGGGTTAAGTGTGTTTCCTTTATACAGCATATTGTTGGATTTTGTTTCTTAACCTACTCTGCCAATGTATTTCTTTTAATTGGTGAACTGAGTCCATTTACATTGGTGATCATAAATGACATGTATTGATTTATGTTTGTTGTGCTATTTTCCTATAGTTAGTTCCCTACTTTTCTCCTGGTCTTTTTTTTTTTTTTTTTGCCCTGTTTTGGGGTTCTTTCTGTTGTTGTTCTTGAAATTTGGGTCATTTTAATCCCTTTCTAGAATGTCTTTTAATACTCTGTGAGGGGTTGGTTTGGTCATCATGAATTTCTTGCTTATTCCTTGTCATGGACATAATTTACTTTCCCATTAAACTTGAAAGAGAGGGCTGGGAAGACAGCTCAGTGGCATAAACATCTGCTTGGCAAGCACAAGGTCCCAAGTTTGATTCCTGAAACTGAAAAAAAAAAAAAAAAACTTGAAAGAGAATTTTGCAGGGTGTAGTAATCTAGGATGGAATTTCTTTTCTTGTAGGATTTGAAATACTCTGCTTTGTCCTCTTCTTGACCTGAAGGTTTTTGCGGATAAATAGGCTTTTATTCTGATAGGTTTTGCTTTTCATTTGATCATTTTCTTTTCTCTAGCCACTTCTAATGTGGTGTTCTTGAGCTAAATTTCTGGGATCTTTATTATTGTATGCCTGGCATAGTTTTGATTGGGTTAATATTATTTGGAGTTCTATATGCCTCCATTACCTGAAAGTCAGATTGTTTCCCCATATTTAAGTAGTTTTCTGCTATTAGTCCTGCCCATATTCTTTTTATATCATTTGGGTTGGCTCCCTCTTTCTCATTGATGCCTACTAGTCCTATGTTCTTCATCTTTGCATCATTTTGCAGCTTTTGGATAATTATTTTCTGGATCCTAGTTGGTTTTAAGGATCTTTCCTTACCTTTTCACTAGCTGCAATAGTATCTTCAAGGTCTGAAAGTTCACTTTCATTCAAATGTTTTTGCCAACTTTTAATGGGGTTTTAATTTCTTGTATATCTCTTTGAATCTGCTTTATGCATCCATTTTCTTTCCTGTATTACTCAAAGTTTCCATCATTTTTCTACTCTCCTCTATTTTTTAATCAGTTTTTTCTTTAGAAACATGTAGTAATTTTTTCATTATAGTTACCATTTTTTTAACCTGGGAGATTATCCCTGATCTGATTTCCTCCGTATCCTTCTGCAGTTGTTTCTTTACTTTAGTTGCTATTATTTCAGAGATTTCAGATGTGTGACTTCTAATTTCTATGCTCATGTCTCCTGGGTTTTTTCTAGTGGGCTTGTGGCCTGAGATTGCATTTTGCTCCTTCTTTCTGTCATTTTCTATTTCAGGGATAGTTCTTTATTTTGATTTCTGTGATACCTTTTTGTGAAAGTTTGATACTAGGTAGCTGTGTCATTGCACTCAGAGCCTCTCTGTAAAGAGTTTGTTCTTAGGTATCTTTCCTGTATCAGACATTCTTGTTTTGTGTGTGTTCCAATATTTTGCCTTCTCTATTGATTGAGAGTGTGATATTGGTTTCTTTTTGGCATTGTCCTCTGTTCTTCTATATAGGGCTCTGGTAAGTTCATTACCCAGGACCTTCTGATATTATTACCCAAGGGAGTATATATGATTAGGGAAGATATGGTTTTCTATTTATAGTAGCACAATTAGCAATACTGATAACAGGTAGTGAAATTTAGAAATTGCCAAGCTTTTGTATCTGATGGGTTTGTATGTTAGACCATAAGAGCAAACATTATAGTTGTATAACAAATCAGGCCTTATATTGGGAATATGTATCTAGATTAATTTCCCTGATTTCTGTCTGAGCACTTCCCTTTCATGTACCTGGAGTGTATAGGCAGACTAGTTCACCCAAGTTACCTGCTGCCACCTCTGTGCCACGAGGATGCTCCTGTAGTTCTGGGATTCAGTCTGGGCCCTGCCAGGCCTTGCAGTATGCCTCAGCTCACCTCATTTAGTTCAATAGAACTCAATCTCAGCCTGCCCGTTCTAGCTTGGGTCTGACTACTGCACTTGGCTCCTTCTGGCTGTGCCCCTTTGAAGTGGACCCTGTGAGCCCCCACGAGTTGCTGGGCTCCTTCTGGACACAGCCTGCTGACATGGAATGGACCTGCTGGGCCCCACTGAGTGCTGTTCTCTGTGGCTCCTTCTGGGTATAGCCTACTGAAGTGGAGTGGACCGACTGGGCCCTATTGAATGCTGCGCTATGTGGCTCCTTCAGAGTCCAGTGCACCGAAGTTCCCAGAAGTTTAGAAAAATCAGGAATTTGCATCATGTAAAGAAAGTTGCAAGGAGGGAGCAAAGCAGACCTAAGACAGAAGCCATGGGAGCTACCACTAACAGAACAATGCCATAGGGATGGAGCCACATAGAGCTCACAATTTGCCACAGAGTGCCTTAGATGTTGAACACGGAACATGGAAATACATGGAAATATTTTTCCTTCTGGGGTTTGGGTTTGCTTTGGTTCCAATTCTCTGTATCCCCTGCTTTGTACCTTTTGGAATGATGATGTTTGTCTTGTGCCATTGAATATTGAAAGTGTTTAATTTGATTTGTATCAGGGCTCACAGCTGAGCGTTTGCCTTAGATCTCAGAGGAGACTTGGGACTTGGACATTTTAGCCATGCTGAAATTGTTAGGACTTTGGCAACACTCAGAGATGGACTAAAATGCCTTTTGCCTAAAGGGATTGGCACGAGTCTTTGGAGGGCCAAGGGTGGAATGTTATGGTTTGTGTCAGATTGACCCTTAAAAGCCTCATGCAGTCATTAAGGCAGACTTCTAGAGTTGGTGATTAATTCATGATCCAATTCTAGGATCATGGGTTTGAGTGCTACACCCGCCCCAAAGTGGATCTCCGAATACAATATAGAAAATGGAGAGATGCTTGATAGCTGCTGGAGCTGCTGTTCCTCATTTTGCTCACTGCTGTTTTCAACTGTCATGAACTGCTGCCCTCTTCCATGTCCTACTCGTCTTTGGAGCCAGCCAAGTAGGGACTGAAGCCTCCGCTAACTGTGTTCTAAATAAATGTTTCCTCCATTAATTTTGGGTGTTGGGTATTTTGTCTCAGCAATGAAAGAAGGTAACAGAAGTGCACAATATCTTGTTTAAACAATATTAGCACAAACCTTCTCTTCAAAGAACTAAGAGAAACTAGATTTATAACTATCTTAATTGCTATGGATATATATATTTCTTTTTTCCTCTCTCTACCTTCTCATTTTCCCCACTTCAGTTTATATTTTCTTTTGAACAGTTTTTTCCCATTTCACAACATCTTTTCTACCTTACAGATCCTATTTATTGTTCAGTTTCTCAGACTAGTGAGACAATATATTTCTACATATGGATCTGACTTATTTCAGTTATGAGTACCATATGTAGTTGCACCCTTTTTTCTATAAAATTCTCCAGTTTGTAGTACTTATAGCTGTGTAGTACAATATATAAAAAGAAAGTAGTACATTATATATTTTGTGTCCATTCCTTGGGCAGTGGGCATTAGTGTTGTTTCCAAGATTTAGCTGTCCAAATTGTGCTGCTCTAAACATAGGTGCACATATATTGCAGTGATACAAAATTTCCATTTCTTCTGGGAAGATAATCAGAAAAAGAATGACTAGGTTGAATGGGAACACTAATCTTAGTTTTTTAAGGAATCTGTACACTGTTGTCCACAGTGATTGTACCATTCCCCCACTGACAGTAGAAAAGAGTTCTTTTTTCCCCTTTATCATTTTTTATTGGTTAAATTCTTGATGATAGCCATCATTCTGGAGTAAGATGGAATTTCTGTTATGCTTTAATTTGCAGCTTTCAAATGATCAGTGATAGTGAACATTTTTAATGTACTTATTTGCTGCTTATATTTCTTCATCCGAGAAATTCTTCATCAGATGACCGTATTTTGGATTGGGTCCATGGATTTGGGAATTCTGATGTTTTTTCAATTCTTTGTATGTCCTAGATATACATCCTAGGTTCTTTGTCTGTGGGACAACTGGACATAATATTTTTCACATTCTGTGGGTTGTCTTTTCACTGTTAGTGATTTCTTTTGTTGTGCAAAAGTTTTTAATAAGGTTAAATCCCATTTAATGATTGTCTTATTTCCCTTGCAATAAATGTTTTTTTGTGAAGTCTGTGCCTATTCCTATGTCTTAGAGTTTTCTGCCTATTTTCTTTTCCAGTAACTAGGGTTTCCCTGTTAATATTTAGATCTTTGATCCATTTTGACATGTGCATGGTTGCAGACATTATTCTAGTCTTAGTCTTCAGCATGTGGAGGTCCAGCTTTTCCAGCACCATTTATTAGAGACTGTCTTTCTTCCGCTGAACGTGTTTGGCCCCTTTGTCAAAGATAAGGTGGCTAAGTGTGTTTGGGGTTGTGGCTGCATTTCCCATTCTGCTTCACTGATCCTCAGATCTACTATTTTTGCCAGTGCCCTGTTGGTTTTTCACAGTAGCTTTGTAGAATAATTTCAGGTATGGTGTTGGGATACCCCTGACTTGCCTTTACTGCCCAGAATTGTTTTTGCTATTCTAAGTTTCTTCTGGTTCCAAATGAGTTGTAGGATTATTTTCTCTCAATCTTTGTGGTATGTCTACAGTATTTTGATTGGAATTACATTCAGTAATTAGCATTTATAGGAGTATGTCCATTTTCACTAGGTTGGCTCTTCCTAGCTGTGATCAAGGACTACCAACTCATTTTCTGATATCCTCTTCAATCACTTATTTTAGTGTACTGTAATGTTCACTGTACAGATCTTTTACATCATTTGTTAGATTGATTCTCAAGTATTTCATTTATTTAGATATTATCATGAAGGGTATGCTCTCCCAATTTTTTTTATTGTTGTTTGTGTATAGGAGTGGTATTGACCTTTGAGATTTGGCTTTGTACCCCACTACATTACTGAATATGTATATTAAATCTGCAAAATTTTGGTGGAATTTCCTTTGGTTGAATATCATATCATCTGCAAATAATAATAATTTAACTTATTCCTTTCCTATCTTTATTCCTTTTGTTTCTCTTGTGTAATTACTTTAATGTTTACAGAACTATATCGAATAGGAGTGATGATAATGGATATCCTCATTTTTTTTTTCCTGATTTTAGCATGAAAACTTTTAGTTGCTGAGTATTTAATAGGATATCAGCTGTTGGCTTGGCATAGATGGTTTTTATAAGAATGAGAAAGATACCATCTACTCCAGCTGTCTGTAGAGTTTTTTTCATGAACGGGTATTGCATTTTTTCAAATGCTTTTTCTGTATTTATTGAGATTTAAAGTGATTTTTGTCTCTGGTTATATTAATACAGTATATTGCATTTATTTGTTTGTGTATATTGAACCTTCCCTACATCCTTGGTATGAATCCTACTTGATCATGATGTATAATCTTCTAGAAAACTTACTGGATTATTTGCCAGTATTTTATTAAGCAGATTTGCATCTATGTTCATTAGGGAAATTAGCCTGTCATTTTCTTTCCTCATTAGGTTATTCTCTGGTTCTGGAATCAGAGTAATACTTGCTTCCAGGAATGATTTTGAAAGTACTACTTCCCTTTAAATTTTTTTTAACGAGTTTCAGCATAGAGATATTTGTTCTTCTTTAGAATCCTTATAGAATTCAACAGTAAATCCATCAGGACCTGGACTTTTCTTTGTTGGTAAACTTTAAATTACATTTTCAGGGCCTGGGGAGATACCTCAGTGGCATAGTGCCAGCCTGGAAAGCATAAGGTCCTGAGTTCAATTCCTGGTACTAAAAAACAAAAACAAACAATAACAATACCACCCAAAAATACATTCTAAATTGCATGGGCTTAGATTGGTATATTTAGAATTTTTATACATTCTTAGTTTAGTTTTGGCAATTCAACTGTGTCTAGGAATCTATTTCTTCTGTCTTTCATCTTGTTAGAATACAGGTTATCATAGGTATTGATGATTTCCTGGATTTCAGGATTTCTTCTTTGTCTCTTTTGCTGTGATTTCCCCATTTTTAGTCCTAATTGCTTGAATTCGTGTTTTTTTATGATGAAATTGACAATAGTTTATCAATTTTATTTATTGTTTGAAAAACAACTTTTGGATTGATTCTTTTTGCCATTTTCCGAGTTTCTATTGCATGAATTTCCGCTCTTATCTTTATATTATCTTCCCACACACAAGCTTTGACTTTGATTTGTTCTTTTTCTAGAAGTTTGAAGCTTCACATTAAGTTGTTTATTTGAGCTTCTTCTGTTTTCCTGGTGTGTGAGTTCCTAGTTATGAATTTCTCTTATAGGACTGCTTTCATTGCATCATATAAGTTTGGTGTGTTGTAACAGCATTATTGTTTAATTATATATACTTTTTAATTTCATCTGTGACATTGGTTGTTCAGAAGGGTGTTGTTTAATTTCCATGTGTTAAGTGGCTGAAAGTGGGGTGACCAGTGAGACATTGGAGGTTTCTGTAAGACAGAAGTATCTGCAAAGCTATGAATAATTCAAGAACTTCCCTCAGTACTAAAGAGTTAGGGTACAGAGGAGTCATGTGATGACCCTGGAAGAATGGCAAGACAAGTGGGTGAACCACAACATTGGATTTCATCAAGCAGAAGGACATCAGCCATTAAAGAAGCATTTGGACACCTTCCTTAAAGGCAAGAGTGTACTGAGTGCTTATTTCTCTTTGTGGGAAAGCAGTAGAGACAAAGTAGTTTGCAGATCTGGGACACAGTGAAGCTGGTGCAAAATGAGTGAACCTGGGATATTGGAGTTTTTTACAGAGCAGAATGTTTCTTACTCAGAACAACCGATCCCTGAAATTCCCAGAGCAAAAGTATTTCAGAGTTCTCCAAGGAATATTTCACTGTACTGATGAAGCATTTTTGATGTGCTCAGAGCAAATTTGACAGGATTTGGGACAGAGAAGCATTGACTGCTGTGCACCCCAGTGACCGCAGATGCTGCACAAATGTAATGCTGTACCTACTAAGAAGAGGGTTTGTCCACCTGTGTGTGTTTTCTTCAATGATCCGACCAAAGACAGAGATTCTGAAATTCAAACACTCTTTGGTACAAAGTGCAATATTCATTTCCTTGAAAAGGTTAATGATATTGATAGATGGAATAATATGGGAACCAACTACTGTGTTGAAAAATTGTATCTACTGAAAGAAAAGTAGATAGATGATGGGGCAATAAAATCAAGTAACATCAATATGTTTTTACCTTTCTGAGAAATTGAAAATCATGCTAAGTCTTGAAAATACAATGGCTGAATTTTTAAAAAGTTCTTACAACTCATAAATCTTTGCTCAAAAATGTGTATGACTTTTTAGAAGAAAACACATACTAACACGTTAAAATAGATCTTTGGAGAGAATTACATAGTTGTGTCTTAACTAACAAAATGCAAGAATTTTTATAGTCCTTGTATTTCTTAGATAAATAAAAATAATGAAAAAATAAAGTGCATATATCTTAAAGAAAGACAAAACAAAAACTGAGTTTTATATGAAATTTAGAATCACTGAAGGAATGTAACACTTTAATAGGGTCAGGGCAGCCCAAAACCTGCATCACGGACAGGCTTTTGCTGTAGACCCTCCTCTTGTATTCAGATCCCAGCACCCATTTTCACGTTTCATCATACATATTTTTATATGTAACTGAATAAAGCAGCATAAAAATTCTAATCAAGCCAGCCTATACAGAACACAATACTTTTCCCAAACTGTAGAATAAAGCTTTTCCAATTTGAAAAAAAAAATTCCATGTGTGAATGTAGTTTCTGTAGTTTCCTTCATTGGTGATTTTCAGCTTCATTTTGCTATGGCCAAATAGTATGTATGAGATGGTTTCAATTCCTCTACATTTACTTAAACATGTTTTCTCAGGTAATGTATGATCTATTTTGGAGAATGTTCTATGTGCAGCTAAGAAGCATGCATATTCTGACATTTTGGGGTGCAACACTCTCTAAACATCTATCAAATTCGTTTGTTCACCGGCTTAGTTTAATTGTAATATTTCTTTGTTGATTTTTTTTGTCTAGTTTATCCATTTGTGAGAGTGAAGTATTAAGACACCCTACCATAAATGTGTTAGTGTTTCTTAAGCTTTTCTTGTCAGTTAATATTTGTTTTATGTAGTTGCATAAACTTGTGTTTGGTGTAAAAAATATTTATGATTGTTATCTCTTCCTTGGAATTTTATTTTAATGAGTATGTATGTAGTGACTTTGTCTGTCTCTTTTTATCAGGTTTAGCTTAAAATTCACATTGTTTGCAAATAGAATAGGCACTACTGCCTTTTCTGGGTTCTTGTAGCATGGAGAAGTGTCCATCCTTTGACTTTTAATATGTCAATATCTTTTTTGATTTAAGTCTGTTCTTTGAATGTAGTATACTTTTGGATCTTGCTTCTTGGTCTATTCTGCCACTCTGTTTCTTTTGATTTGTTGAGTTGAGACCTTTTATGTTAATGGCTATGTTATAGCCATTAACATAAGCCATGAATAATAATGGCTTTTATTATTCATGTTGTTTCTATGTGGTTTGTTTTTCTCCTTTCTGCTTTGCTTAGTTATGTGCCCTGCTTGGCAGTTTCTTTCTATTGGTGTTCCCATGTTTGTGATCTTCATTATGTTTTTCTAATATGTCTCTCAGAGCATCCTGCAGAGCTGGTTTGGTGATCCTACATTTTTTCAGTTGTCATGGAAATGTCTTATTTCTCCATCAATTTTGAATGATATTTTTGTGGGGTTAATCAATCTGGTTTGAAGACTGTTTTCCTTTAAGGATTAAAATATTTCACTCCAAGCTTTTAGGGTTTGTGTTTTGTTGATTTTAGGGTTTGTGTTTAGAGGTCTGCTGTAGTTCTGACAGGCTTTCCTTTACAGGTGATGCATTTTTCTTCTCTAGATACTTTTGATATTTTTCTTGTGCTGAATTTCTGCAGTCTTGATTTTTATACTGCTTGGAATACATTTATTTTGGTTGTGGCTATTTTTGGAGCTCTACTTGTTTCATCTGTTTGTATGTCAAACTTTTTCCATGTTTGGGAAGCTCGATGCCATTGTTTTTTGTGAAAGTTTTTAATGGCATTTGTGGTGTCTCCTGCTTTCTCGCTGATTCCACTCAATCTTATGTTTTTTCCCCTGCATTATCCTGTAGCTGTTGGATTAGTCTTTCATGGTCTCTTCCAATTTTTAAGATGGCTTTGTTTCCCTGGTCTCTAGTTCCATTCCTGTCTTCTAGCTCCGATATTATATCTTTGTTATCATTCAATCGCTGTAAACACTTTCCGTGAAGTGTCTAACCTCCTACATTTCCATATGAATCTTTCATTGATTACATTTCTTGTTCATGTTTGGCATTCACGGTTTCCATTGCTTCACTGACCTCTATTTGTTTATCTGGATCTACTCTAATGTCCTTTATTTTGATAGTCATTTCTTTTTGTGCCTTAGAGATTTTTTAACCCCATACATTTGGTTTTGCGCTTCTGCTGCTATCATTTCAGAGAGTTTAATTTGCTGGTCTCCAATTTTCTCTATCTGTGTGTTTTGGACTTGTCCTGGGTGGGCTAGGGGATTGTGATTGCATTTTGCTTTCACATCCTGTCATTTTCAATTTTATTTTAATTTCTCTGTTGATGTTTTTAGATTTCTAATTTTCTACAGCCTTATTGCTGACGCTGAGGCTTTCCTAAGAGGTGTCTGTCCCTCACGGTGTCTCCTCTCACTGGTGGCACTGTCACTTCTCTCTCCAGCAGTCCTCTTGCCAATACTGCCATGTTTCTCTGGACAGCAAGCCTTCCAGGGCAATGGAGGAAGCGTAGAGCATGGGCTCACGCTCCTCTCACTGGCACTGCCATCCCTGGGACAAGAGAGGAAGCACAGAGAGGGAACGGCACTCCCCTAGCTGACACCACCGTTCCAGGGCAATGGAGGAAGCACAGATGCAGACCCACACTTCATGCATGGCTCACATGTGGGGAACACAGGGGATGGGCAGAGCATGGGCTCACACCCCACACGCTGGCCCTGCTGTCCTGAGGCAATGGAGGAAGCGCAGTGTGCAGACCCACAGTGTAGTCCTGGGGACAGCGGAGGCCAGAGTGTGGACCTGTGTCCGCATGCAGGCTCTACCATCCATCGGGAACAATTGGTCTTTTCTGGTACTGTACCTTTCTCAGGGCATGTCTGATCACTTTCTGATTTTTCCAATTTACACACCTCTGTTTACTGTCCTCTCTTCCAATATCTTTCCCCAAAAGGGAAAAAGGAAGGTGAGGGTGAGTATAGCTTTTGCATTTCCTGGAAATGATTTTAGTTTTAAAAAGACCATGAAAGACCAAAAGAAATAGTGCCTCCAAAATGACTACATTTTTTTTCCTGTTCCTCTTGATCAGAAGCAGTAGTCGCTGATCAGAGCATGGACCCTCAAGACTGGAAGACCTGGTCCTTTTACCCACTCTGGTTTTTGCAAGGTACATGGCTTATGCCAATTGCCATAGAAAAAATTGCATAGTTGTCTGCCATTGGACTGGAAGTGGAAAATAGGTAGCTTCTATTGTTTTTAAGAGGAGAAGTTAACTACAATTTGCTATCCAGTTTTCTCTCAGGAAGTTGCAAACCTTCTGGATACACTCCATAGGTCCATACTACAACAGATAGATCCTGCCCATGCAGTAGTTTTCTAAGTAGGGAAACCGTGTCCACTTGCTTCCTACTCCTCCATCTTAGAATTCTTTCCCGAGACCACCCATATTTTAAACTACACCAGCAATTGCTTCATATCTCCCACAGTAATTAAAATATCAAACTACTAATACATGCTAAATTAGACTATTACATAGTAATTATAATATTAAATCATTATTGACAAATGAGTGGATGACTGTTGCACTAGTATGATTTGCTCTATTTTAAGGAATAAATTATGTTTTAGTTTCCAAATACGTGACATAATGATGACTCTTGTTCTAGTTTTTGGAAAAAAATACCTATCTTCTTCACCCCCAAATTTCACTGAATTTTCATTGATATTAATGCTATTTTTAACTATGTTGTGAATAGCCTAGAAGAGAAAAATTCTGGCTTTGGATTATCTAAAGATATTTCAGATCCAAAGTAAAAAGCGCAATAGATTAAAGAAAAAAAAATGTTCATAAGCGGCCCTTATTGCAATGAAAATTTTGCTCTCAGTACGGTGCCATCAAAAGAACTGGGTCAGTGTGGCATTTACCCTGTTGTGCTAGCACTCAATTGGCTGAGTCAGGAAGGTCACAAGTGCCAGGGCTTCCTGGGTAATTTATTGACATAGTGAGACCCTGTCACAAAATAAACAGGAAAAAAACCAAACAGCCAGAAGATGTAGCTTAGTGCCCTAGGGCCAATACTCAGCATATCAAAAAAGAAAAGAAAAGGCAAGAAGAAAAGAGAAAAAAAGCCAAACCACAGCATTGGATAAGATATTCAAAATTGTATAACTAAAAGAGCAAATATCCCACTTACATAAGGATTCTCATAAAGCAATAATAAAATCATCAATTTGATCTTTATAAATCAGCAAGAGTTGCACAGAGATGTAAGAAAATTAAATAATAGTTAGCATTGTTAGTTCTAAGAGAACTTAAATTTAAGCCCTAGTATGATAAAACCACACATCCATGGCAATAGCTAAAATAAACCATAACTAATACTGAAAATGCTGGCAAAAATATAGAGAAACAAATTATTTTACATTTCTTACAAGAATGTAAATTGGTGCAGACATTGTCCTTAAAAATAGGCAATCTCTTGAAGTTAAACCCATACTTACTATGCAAGGAAATAGGTGTTACTCTTACATATTTACCTAAACTAAACGAAATGTTTTGATCAAAAAATGACTTGCAGCTGAATATTTATAGGGCCCCCATTAATGTAATCATCAATAAGTAGAAAACTGGAATTAAACCCAATTCTAAACAATGACACTGCTCTGGGATGAAAGTCATGCTTGGCTGACACACTTAGCAACAGGGGAGAGTCCATGCGCACTTTTATACAGGGAGAAACAAAATTTAAGTCTATATATTGAATAATTCCTTTTATTGACATTCTGGGAAGGACAAAGCAACAGCAGTGTAAATAAATCAGTGGTTTTGAGGGACTGAAAGAACAGGCCAGGGTGCATTACAAAGGAGCAGGGAAGGGCTAGCCGGTTGAGCCACTTTGATTGCTGAGCCACCACAGTCACCAGGCGGCTCCGTCTTTCTATGTTTGACAAATTTTGCTGTATCTGTCTTTGACAAATACACTGTCATGGAACTGATGCTAAAGAGTATAAGCTTTAGCGTATGTAAAGAAATCCTTACGATAGAAATGAAAACACTTGTCCGTGGGAGGAATAGATCTGCGGAAGTTAGGCTTTCAAAGCATAGGTGAAATGACCTTTTGCCTCCCGGTATTGAATACAAACTATATTATCCATATGGGTGACTGTTAAAGCAGCAATGTAGAACAGGTGATAGATTTAAATAGTCTTGTTACCTAAAAGTAAAAATCATTCAAAGTTATTTGACTAATAGCAACTGGAAAAAAATCTAGGTTCCTGCTAGAGCATGATGCTGGCGAGTGGCTAGAATCCAGGTAAAATGATTGATTGCATTATTCAGGTACACATGTTTTACTGGTCTACTCATAACTTCCTTTTAGCCCCAGGGCTCTAGTAATAGGTTTTTATTATAGAACATTTTCCTCCATTTAAAATTCCATGATTTTTCAGTCTGATCTTAAGCTCGTTTTTATCTTGTTCATTTGTGGAAATAATTTCAGTTTGATATTATTCTGTGGAGAACTGACATCACGCACAGGGCCTAAAATGCTGGCCGTAGCTATTTTGAATGACTGATTTCGGAGGGAACAAAAAGAATGTGGCATTCTCTCTTGTACTTTCTGATTTCATGGCAGAAGGTCAATAATTCAAGACAAATCCTATTTCACATCTCTATTAGGGGGCACCTGGGGCCAGGCATGCTCATAGATCGAAACAGACTCTTTGCACATTACAATAAGGAATAAAATTCTTGCATACAGATAAGACATTCAACATCTGAGGTTAGATCATTGAAAATACAAACACTTGTGTTATTTGTGGAGATAATGTACCTTCTAAGTGATAACATGTTATTCATTTCCCTTTGTAATAAATAAAGCTTCTACCATTGTGTGTGTCTAGTAACTTTTCACTGTCTAAGGGAAGAGTGTGTTTTTGAAATGACATTGACAAACATATATTGGGCCAGTAGAGCGGTAATTCAATGATCTCCACCAGGCTATTAAATACACCAGGTGGCTTTTGTCACGATCTGGTTCTTCAGTCATTCCCACACCCTAGCCCTTGCCTTAAGTACCTATTCATCGCGCTTTGAAGTCATCTTCCTAATGAAGAACTTGATTTGTTATCAGAAATCAATATTTCTAAGACATTTTTAACGTGGATTACTATCATTTTAAAGTCAAAATATTTTACAGTTGCTGAAAGCTCACAGAAATAGTCTGCATGTGAGCTGACAGGAAACTGTAATCAAACTGTCAAGCCGTTGCTCTGGCTGTGTCAAAGTGAGCATGTTGGATTACACGTGTCAGCCCGAGAAGATAACGGCTGCGCAGTGAGCAGTGCGTTGAGAGCTTGATAGGAGAAGGGAGGTTTATCTCTGGAAACTGCCACCTACTGCAGACAGCAGTGCCACCTCAGCATCCCTGACTTTACATTAGAAGCCTTGTAGGATCAATAAAGCATCTCAGTGTAGCCATTAGGAAGCGTTCTGAATATTCCCGGTGCAACGCGTTGTGTCAATTAGCTTGTGCTCATCTGTGAGCCAGGGTTAGGGAACTAATAATTTTGAATGGGAGATCATTGCTGCCGCTTGCTCTGGCTCGATTTCCTAGCATTCACATATTCACCTCAAATAAGTGGCTGCTTGAACAGGAGAACACATGCTTTTGTGCTGAAACAAATACCATCTTTATCCAGGCACCTGCATTTTGGAGAGCAGTGAAAATTTATTATCAGGTTCTTCTCTGGTTTTCTTTTGGTTACCGCAAGACCCTTAAAGTTACTTAAGCACCCTCCTCTTCCCTCCTGGCAGCCTCCACCAAGGGTCCTCAAGAATATCCATTATTTAGTGCTGGGCGCCTGTTGCAATCTCTGTGTAAGTGGAATCACTTACTAGTCCTGGTGCCTCCTTCCCAGAGGCAGAGGAAGTCTTCTGAATTTGAGGTGAGTATGTGCTGGCTTCTTCACTCCTTCATCTATCCATCCTGCCAGTCAGGCATTTTAAGAAGCTGCCTTTATTACTCACTCACAAAACTAGCTGTGATTTTGATCTGGTGTATTTGCTGTTTACTAAATAGATATGGATTTTACTCTGTGCATTAGTTACTAAGTTAAAGATTATTATACTCAAAGTCATCCTTGGTTCTTGCTTTTTGTTTAAAAAATGTTTTTTTCTTCCAGGCTGGTGATGCAGCCCTGCCTGCACGTTGGGCTCCATATTCTGAACACCTAAAATATTGTCCAGGAGAAATGTGGCAGCTCGGGGAGCCCCTGGGTCATCATTTGCTAATCTATTGCTTCATTACCTTAAAGGGGACCTCATCTATCTGAGAGCTTCTTGGAGAGTTAAACTTTCTCCAAGTAAAAGGGTCTGTGAGAAAGGATTTAAAAGCAAAATTCTGCAGATCTTCTCCGTGTAGAATAAGATTTGGGCAATGTTTTGAGCCAGGGTATGAGAAATCTAGTACCTGGGAAGGAAGCAAACTCCTCTGGAAAGTTCTACACACAGGGCTTGGGTGTACTAGCTCCAGTCCCCGCCCCCCCGCCTTTCTCCATCCATCTCTTTCTACACTGTGATCCATTCAGCATTGCTGTGGCCTAGAGACAATGCAGGCAGCTTTAGAAAATAGGTGCTAATCATGTCCATAGCTATCTGAATATTAAAAATCTAAAATTATAGTAGAGCTTCATTAAGCTCAAGTCTGAAGATAGAAAATTACCTGTCAGTGCTATGTGCCCACGACAGGTTCTGAGTTTTCAAATACAGTGTAGAGACCGATATAACTTATTCACCACCTCAAATACTTTTATGTAAGAAAGTTGCATTTTTTAATAATGGTGAGGTAAGTGCTGGCCCCTGATATCACTACAGGACGCCATTCCTTCCTTATTTCTTTAGAATTCTTGAAAATATCCAGGAGAATAGAGGATACCAGAGATCCTGCTTGGGAAGGCGGCTTACAAGATATCCTTGGGGAACTCTTTAATGGGCCGCAGAGCAATCATAAACTCATCCTCCATATCTGGGACCAGAGTACAAAGTCCAGGGCATGGTAGCCCTGGAAGGAAGGCAGACTTCTGGAGAAGGGGCTCCGTTGTTGGCAGGTACGTAGTTAACTTTTGTCTTCTTTCATTGTGCATTGCATGTCCTAGATATAATCTTTACCTAGCGAAGTCCAAGCTTTTCAAAGTACCATCAATAGTGCTTTTGTTAAATTCACAGTACTGATGAGAGAGAAATAATGATTGAATACTAATTTTACTATTTTATGAGTGCTAACATTTTTTTCATGGTAGATGATTCTCAAGCCTCTGAGATAAATATCAGATACAGAGCAACCATATTTTAAAAATGATCCATGGCTCAGAAAAGCACTTCAACTCGACTCTGTTATTTTGAATGAAGTTTTGCTAAGTCCTCTCCTGTTTCATTGAGGCTTCTGATTGCTATCTTTGGGTTTTATTCACTATTAATCTCCATTCTTTCTAGGGGATCTGAACCGTTTTTCACATATCTGTTTTTAGTTAATTTTTAAAAAGTTT